>NC_071559.1:1537807-1856262 GCF_026979565.1 Vidua chalybeata
CCCCCGCGCTCACCGGTCTCGTCCGTCACATAGGGCGTCGCCATCTTTGCGCGCGCGCCGCGGGGCCGCCCCGGAAGTGACGCGAGGGCGGCGGCGCGGGGGGGGGCGTGGCCCAAACGTTTCGGAGGCGTGGCCATGTGTTGGATATGGAAATTAGAGGGCGGGGCTAAAAGCGGAAATGAGCTTCACTTCTATGGTAATTAGAGGGTGTGGTAATATGGTGATAGGGAAATTAGTGGGCATGGGCACTGATGATATTTAAATACTATGGAAATTAAGGGGCGTGGTCATTGAATAAAACATGATGTGGGTGTTAGTCGAGAGGCGTGGCCATTGATAGATATTGAAATTAGAGGGCGGGGCTAAAAGCAGAAATGTGCTTTGTTTATATGGTAATTAGGGGGCGTGGTAATACATTGATAGGGAAATTAGTGGGTGTGGCAATGACATATATTTAAATGGCATGGAAATTAAGGGGCGTGGTCATTGATTAAAAGGGGAGGGGTGTGGCACATGAGGGGGCGTGGCCATTGATGGGTATGTAAATTACAGGGCATGGCCAAAATTAGTAAATAGCCTCTAATTAATATGCAAATTACAAGGCGTGGTTACATTGTGATGCACAAATTAGTGGGCGTGGTCAAATACTGGAGAGGATAATTAATTATTATGGCAATTAAGGGGTGTGGTCACCATTATGGAAATTAGGGGCGTGGCAAAATGCTGAAATAAACTTTAATTCCTATGGAAATTAGGGGGCGTGGTCATTGTTTAGAATGGGAGTCACATGGTCTGAATTTATGCATGACCATATATGGGATATGGAAATTAAGGGGGCGTGGTCAATAGCAAACATTGTGGGAAAGGGGGCGGGGTCACTGAATGATATGGAGATTAGAAGGTGTGGCCAAGAGGAGAATGGGCTTAATTAATATTAAAATTGGGAGTGTCATCATTTGTTTATATGGAAATTAGGGGGTGTGGTCAAAATAAAACCCCTAATTATGGAAATTAGGGGGTGTGGCCATTGCTTTATGTGGAAATCACGGGCATGGTCACAAAATGGGTGTGGTCGTTTACACATATGGAAATTAGAGGGCGTGGTCAAAAGATTATATGTAAATTAAGGGGGCGTGGCATTTGCTTATATGAAAAATGTGGGTGTGGTCACAGAAAAGGGCGTGGCCATGAACAAATATGGAAATTGGACACCCCAGAGGAACAATGAAGATGTGGTCAAAGAGATCTTTAATTAATATGTAAATTAGGGGGCGTGGTCACATGTTTTGGGTCAGGGGTCCCCACATTCATGGCCCCAGAGGAGGGGCCCCCCCCGGACACCCCCAGACCCCCCAAAACCCTCCCAGGACCCCCAAAATCCCCCAAAATTCACTCAGGACCCCCCGAAATCCATCCAAAATCCCCCAAAACCCTCCCAGGACCCCCCAAAATCCCCCAAAATCTACTCAGGACCCCCCAAAATCCCCCAAAATCTACTCAGGACCCCCCCAAAACCCTCCCAGGGCCCCCCAGGACCCCCCAAACCTCCCAGGACGCCCCAAAACCCACCCGGACACCCCAAAATCCCCTCTTGGGACCTCCCCCAGAGCCCCCAAAATCCCCCCAGGGCCCCCCAAAACACTCCAGGACCCCCCAAGAGCCCCCAAAACCCACCCCAAATCCTCCAAACCCCCCAAGATCCCCCCAAAACCCACCCAAAATCCTCCAAACCCCCCAAAGATCCCCCAAAACCCACCCAAAATCCTCCAACCCCCCCCAGATCCCCCCAGAACCCCCCAAAACCGCCCCAAAATCCCCCCAAAGCCCTTCCAGGACAACCCCAGACCCCCCCAAACCCACCCCAAAATCCCCCAAATTCACCCCAAAGCTCCCCCTGATCCCCTCAGAGACCCCAAAAAACCTCTCAAAAAGCCCCCAAAGTCCCCGCAGGACACCCCTCAGACCCCCCAAAAGCCCCCCGAAACCCTCGAAACCCACCCAAAACACTCCCAGATCCCCTCAGGCCACCAAAAAACCCAACCAAAATCCCCCGTCAACCACCCCCCAGGACCCCCCCAAAATCCACCCAGGACAACCCCAGACTCCCAAAACCCCCCAACCCCCCCCCTGGATACCCTCAGAGACCCCAAAACCGCCCCGAAATCTCCCCAACCCCCCGCCAGGACAACACCAGACACCCCAAAACCCCCCAGAATCCCCCCGATCCCCTCAGACTCCCCCCAAAACCGCCCCAAAATCCCCCAAAAACCCCCCGGATCCCCTCAGACTCCCCCCAAAACCGCCCCAAAATCCCCCCAAACCCCCCCAGATCTCCTCAGAGCCCCCCAAAACCGCCCCAAAATCCCCCCAAACCCCCCCAGGACCCCCTAAAACCCCCCCGGGCCCCCCCAAAGCACACACGGAGCCGGAGCCGCGGCCACACCGGTGCCTTTAATCTCGGTGCCACCGAGGCCACCACGCGTGTCCCCAACCCCCCCCCCCCCAGCTCCGGCGGGGGGCGGTCCGGGGGGTTTTGGGGGGCTGGTTTTGGGGCGGGGGTCCCTAGACGGAGCGGCCCCGGAGGAGGGGGCTGCTCTCGCCGCTCGGGGCCCCGCCCAGGGCGCGCCGCAGCAGCCGCCGCACGGTGACATTTGGGGACAGCCACCCCCGGGGCCGCCCGGGGGGCGTGGGGGGCGCGGGGGACAGCGCCGGGTGCTTGACTCGTCTGGGGGGGGGGGACACGGTGTCACCTCCTCCCCTGTGGGGTGTCCCCGAGGTCCCCAACCCCACAGACAGTGTCCCCAGCCCCACAGTGTCACCTCACCCCATGGGGAGTGTCCCCGATGTCCCCAACCCCATAAGGAATGTCCCCAGCCCCACAGTGTCACCTCCACCCCATAAGGAGTGTCGCCGACCCCACAGTGTCACCTCACCCCATGGGGAGTGTCCCCAACCCCATAGAGAGTGTCCCCAGCCCCACAGTGTCACCTCCACCCCATAAGGAGTGTCGCCGACCCCATAGACAGTGTCGCCAACCCCACAGTGTCACTTCCTCCCTATGGGGTGTCCCTGATGTCCCCAACCCCACAGAGAGTGTCCCCCCACCCCATAAGGAGTGTCGCCAGCCCCACAGTGTCACCTCCACCCCATGGGGAGTGTCCCCAATGTCCCCAAACCCATAAGGAGTGTCCCCAACCCCACAGAGAGTGTCCCCAACTGCACAGCGTCACCTCCACCCCAAGGACTGTCCCCGATGTCCCCAACCCCACAGACAGTGTTCCCAAGTCCACAGAGAGTGTCCCCAACCCCACAGTGTCACCTCCCCCCCATGGGGAGTGTCCACAGTGTCCCCAACCCCACAGGGACAGTCCATGGAATGTGTCCCCAGTGTCCCCTCACCACATGGGCGGTGTCCCCTCCCCATCAGAACCCCCCACCCCATAATGTCCCCGCGGTGTCCCCAATGTCCCTGCGGTGTCCCCAGTGTCCCCTCCACCCTGACCCCCTCCCGTGAGTCCCCGCAGTGTCCCAAATGTCCCTGATGTCCCCACTGTCCCCATGTCCCATTGTCCCTGATGTCCCTATTGTCCCCAGTGTCCACACTGTCCCCAATATCCCCAATATCCCTGATGTCCCCGATGTCCCCACTGTCCCCGATGTCCCCAGTGTCCCCAGTGTCCCCTCACCTGTAGGTGTACGCGGCTGTGCCCAGGGCAGCCGCCACCAGCACGAGCCCCAGGAACAGCGTGGCACGGCCGGTGGCCGGAGCAGCTCCTGGGGACAGCGACAGCTCAGTGCCCCCCCTTGGGGACACCCCCCGGACCTGTCCCTGTCACCTCCGGCAGGGCAGCGACAGCTCAGTGCCACCCCTGGGGGACACCCCCCGGACCTGTCCCTGTCACCTCCGGCAGGGCAGCGACAGCCCAGCCCCACCCAGGGGACCTTGGGGACATCCCCCGGACCCTGTCCCCGTGTCCCTGCCACCTCTCCAGAGCAGGGACACCCCACCCCCTCCCAGGGGACACGCAGGACCCTGTCCCCGTGTCGCACCTCCCACGGCCACGCGGGTGGTGGCCACGGCCAGATGCCACCTCCTCCGGGGCGGGGACAGCCCAGCCCCACCCAGGGGACCTTGGGGACCCAGTTCTCGTGTCCCTGTCACCTCTCCAGAGCAGGGACACCCCAGCCCCACCAAAGGGACACCCAGGACCCTGTCCCCGTGTCCCTTCCACCCCCCCGAGCAGGGACAGCCCACCCAAGGGACACGCAGGACCCTGTCCCCGTGTCCCTTCCACCCCCCCGAGCAGGGACACCCCAGCCCCACCCAGGGGACACGCAGGACCCTGTCCCCGCGTCGCACCTCCCACGGCCACGCGGGTGGTGGCCACGGCCAGCCCGTTGCCGTTGGCCAGGGACACGTTGAGGCAGAAGAGGCCGGAGCGGTTGAAGTCCTGGCGCAGCACGAACTCGCAGCCGGGCGACGGCGACACCGCCGAGCACGACTCCGCCTCCGCCGTGCGACACTCGGGGTCCGCCACCACCGTGCACACCTCCTCGGGCAGCCTGCGGGCAGCGCCGCGTCAGCGCCGGGGACGCCGCGCTGCTTTGTCGCCGCCGGTGTCGCCGGCGGTGTCGCCGCCGTCGCCACTCACCCGCCCTCGCACGTCACCGTCAGCTCCACGCTGCTGCCGCCGCCCTCGGGCACCACCTGCACGATGGCCACGCTCTCGATGCCCTCTGCGGGGGGCGAGGAGGGGTCAGCGGGGTCGGGAGGCCCCCCGGGACCCCCGGACCCCCCCGGGACCCCCGGACTCACGGACGATGTCCAGCTGGGTGGAGAAGGTGCCGTAGCGGTACAGGACACAGCCGGGCGAGCCCTCGGCCGGGGCCTGGCGCTTGACCAGTGCCAGCGGCTGGGCAGTGGCGCCAGCTGTGGCGCCAGCTATGGCTCCAGCTGTGGCACCAGCTGTGGCGCCAACTGTGGCTCCAGCTGTGGCTCCAGCTGTGGCGCCAACTGTGGCGTCAACTGTGGCAGCGGCCAGGGACACAGCAGCGGCTCCCGCGGTGGCTTCTGTGGTGGCATCCGCCGTGACACCAAGCGTGGCTGCAGCGGTGGCATCGAGGGCAGATCCTGCTGTGGCCGATCCAGCTGTGGCCGATCCAGCTGTGGCCGATCCAACGGTGGCCGCAGCTGTGACACCACCCGCGCCTCCGTCTGTCGCCGCATCTGCAGGGACACACGGGAAACGCTGGGCGAGGACAAGGGGACAGCGAGCCCCTGGGGACAGCGAGCCCCTGGGGACACCCCCGACGTGTCCCCTCCCCGCCGCCACCCCCGGCCCGGGCCAGCACCCACCTGCAGCCGCTGTCCCCTCCGCGGGGACCGCGGTGACAGAGGTGTCCCCGGCCGCGGTGGCGACAGCGGGGGACACGGAGGAGGCGACAGCCGCGGTGCTGGCAGCGAGGGCGGGGGCGGCGGCGGAGGAGAGCTCGGTGACAGCGGCGACAGAGGGCTCGATGGCGGCGGTGACAGCGGGATCGGTGGCGGTGGGGACCGAGAGCTCGGTGACAATGGGGACAGCGGGCTCGGTGACAGCGGGGTCCGAGGGTTCCGCCGCCGAGCCCCCCGTGGGCTCCACGAGATCCCCGGAGGCTGCGGGGGATGCGGGAAAAGCGGGGTTGGGGTCACCCCGGGACCCCCCAGAGCCCGGGCTGGGGTCACCTCTGGTTTGGGACCCCCCCCCGGGACCCCCCCAACTCCAGTGCCGGGGGTGCTCCGTGTCCCCTGGTGACACTGGGGACACACACCGTGGGTTGGGGGGTCTGGGGGCTCTGTGGGGTGGGGGGGACACTGGGGACACTCAGTCTGGGGTGGGGGGACACTGGAGGCGGGGGGGGGAACATTGGGGACACACACTATGGGGTGGGGTGGGGTGGCTCTGTGGGGTGAGGGGACACTGGGGACACACACTATGGCATGGGTGGCTCTAGGGGGTGGGGGGACACTGGGGACACTCACTATGGGGTGAGGGGACACTGGTGACACTCACTATGGGGTGGGGTGGCTCTGGGGGGTGAGGGGACACTGGGGACACTCACTATGGGGTGGCTCGGGGGGTTGAGAGGACACTGGGGCCACACCCCACGGAGCAGCGGGGACACCGCGACCACCCCCAGCCGGCGATGCCACCCCCCCCCCCTTCCCCTTACCCGTGCTGGCCACCGTCACCGTGCTCTGTGCCCCGGCCGGGGTGGTGGCCACGGGCCCGGTGGCCCCGGTGGGAGCCCCGGTGGGGCCCGGCGCGGTCGTGGAGCCGCAGGGGCTGAGCGGGATGGCGGCCTGGAGCACCAGGCGGGCCGAGAAGGTGCCGGTGTCCAGGTAGGTGTGGGTGACGGTGGCGCTGCGCGTGATCAGGGTCCCGCTCCGGTCGCCGAAGTCCCACGAGTAGGACACGTCGGCGTGGCGCAGGTAGCGGCTCGGGTCGTGCAGCCGCACGGCGAACGCCACCGCGCGGTTCCGCACGAAGCGCCCGGCGCCGCTCCCCGCGTCCTGCAGCTGCGACACGTCCACGGCCAGCGGGACTTGGTCTGCGGGGACAGCGCGGGGACACGGGGAGGGGAGGGGAGGGGAGGGGACGGCCGTTGGTCTGAGTGGCACCTGAATGCTGGCGCGCGGTGTCACCTGCAGCCGGTGTCACCTGCAGCCAATGTCACCTACAGCTTCAGCAGCCAGTGTCACCTGCACCTGGTGTCACCTGCACCCGTGTCACCTACAGCCTTAGCACCCAATGTCACTTGCACCCGGTGTCACCTACAGCTTCAGCACCCAGTGTCATCTACAGCCAGAGTCACCTGCACCCGGTGTCACCTCCAGCCAGTGTCACCTGCACCTGGTGTCACCTGCACCCGTGTCACCTACAGCCTCAGCACCCAGTGTCATCTACAGCCAGAGTCACCATCACCCAGTGTCACCTGCATCACCAGCACCCAGTGTCACCCACACTCACTGTCACCTCCACCCGGTGTCACCTCCAGCCTCAGCACCCAGTGTCACCCACACCCAGTGTCACCCGCACCCAGTGTCACCTCCACCCGGTGTCACCTTCACCCACAACCCCACCCCACCCCTGCACCCACAACCCCCACCCCAAACCCCCTGCCCCATTTCCCCGGTGCCCCCCACCCCGTGTCCCCCCGGTGTCCCCGTGTCACCCACCGGTGATGCTGAACTGGGAGCTGGCGTGGCCGATGGGGATGAACTTCTGGAGGCCCCGGTAGTGGTACACGGCCACCTCCATGGTGTACGAGCCCAGGGCCACCCCGGCCGTGCCCACCGTGAGCCGCGACACCGGCCCGTCCACCACCTGCCAGTAGCGGCCTGGGGACAGCGGGGACAGTGCCACCACGGCGGGGTCAGTGCCACCACAGTGGGGACAGTGCCACCACAGTGGGGTCAGTGCCACCATGGTGTGATCATTGCCACCAAGGCAGGGTCAGTGCCACCATGGTGTGGTCAGTGCCACCACAGTGGGGACAATGCCACCACGGCAGGGTCAGTGCCACCACGGTGGGGTCAGTGCCACCACGGTGGGGTCAGTGCCATCATGGCGGGGTCAGTGCCACCATGGTGTGGTCAGTGCCACCACGGTGGGGTCAGTGCCACCATGGGTGACACGAGGTCATTGCCACCACATCGGGGTCAGTGCCACTGCAATGGTGTCAGTGCCACCACAGTGTGGTCAGTGCCACCTCAGCGGGGTTGGTGCCACCACAGTGGGGTCAGTGACACTGCAATGGGGTCAGTGCCACCACAGCAGGGTCGGTGCCACCATAGTGGGGTCAGTGACACTGCAATGGGGTCAGTGCCACCACAGCAGGGTTGATGCCACCTCAGCGGGGTCAGTGCCACCACAGTAGGGTCAGTGCCACCACAGCGGGGTCAGTGCCACCACAGTGGGGTCGGTGCCACCACATGAGGTCAGTGCCACCTCAGTGGGGTTGGTGCCACCTCGGGGACACCCGGCGCCGCGTTTGGGGTGACCGGTGCCATCCTCACCCCATGTCCACCAGACGTAGACGAACTTGCCCCGCTTGCCCCTGGGCATGGGCTGCCCGTCGGGAAAGGTCCCGCTGGCGTCCGGCTGCTCCGCGAACACCGGGTCCCCCTGTGCCACCCACGTGCCTGTGGGGACAGCCGGGGTCAGGGGACACCGGGGACACCGCGGGGACATCAGGGACACCGTGGGGACACACAGGGTCCAAGGAGTGGGTTTGGTGGTTTGGGATGGTTTTGAGGTGGTTTTGAGGTGGTTTTGGGGTGGTTTGGGGTGGGCTTGGGTGATTTTGGGTGGGTTTGGGGTGGTTTTGAGCAGCTTAGGGTGGCTTTGGGGTGGTTTTGGGTGGTTATGGGGTGGTTTTAGGGTGGTTTGGGATGGTTTTGGGTGCTTTCGGGGTGGTTTTGAGCAGTTTAGGGTGGTTTTGGGGTGGTTTTGGGTGGTTATGGGGTGGTTTCGGGGTGGTTTGGGGTGGTTGGGTTGGTTTTGGGGTGGGTTTGGGTGGTTTCAGGATGGTTTTGGGGCGGTTTGGGGTGGTTTTGGGTGGTTGGGATGGTTTTGGGGTGGGTTTGGGTGGTTTCAGGATGGTTTTGGGGTGGGTTTGGGTGGTTGGGATGGTTTCAGGGTGGTTGGGATGGTTTTGGGGTGGTTTTGGGTGGTTGGGATGGTTTCAGGGTGGTTGGGATGGTTTTGGGGTGGGTTTGGGTGGTTTCAGGATGGTTTCGGGGCAGTTTGGGGCTCGCTGACCGTTGACCGTGCAGTTCTGCCCCCACACCACGCGGCCATCGGGCAGCACGTTCTGGTTGCCCGGGAAGCGCAGGGCGATGGAGAAGGTGGCCTGGGCACCCGCCATGGTGGGAGCGTCGTTGCTGATGTCGAAGGTGACATCGCCACCTGCTCGGGGACACGATCGGGGGGTGCCGGGGGGTCAGTGACACGGCTGGACCCCACCGGTGACACGGCCAGCCCAGGGGGGTGACACGGCCAGCCCACGTGGGTGACACGGCCAGCCCGGGTGGGTGACACGGCCAGTCCGGGTGGGTGACACGGCCAGTTCACGTGGGTGACATGGCCAGTCCAGGTGGGTGACACGGCCAGCCCGGGTGGGTGACACGGCCAGCCCACGTGGGTGACATGGCCAGCCCGGGTGGGTGGCACTCACCTCGCCAGCAGTCACGGGTCCCCTGGTGCCAGGGCGGGTACAGTGCCGTGTCCCAGGTCCGGAACGGCGCCGGCCGCCCGCTCCACGCCGGGCTCCGGCCAGGGCTCCGGCCAGGGCTCCGGCCAGCGGCTCCTGCGGGGACAGCGACAGGGACACCCCTGCTCAGGGCATCAGCGGTGCCACGTGTCCCTCGTGGCACCAATTTTTGGGGGGGGTTGTCATGTCCCCCATGTCCCCCATTTTCGGGGGCTCTCATGTCCTCCCCATCTCCCATTTTCAGGGACTGTCCTGTCCCCCCATTCTCAGGGATTTGTCACGTCCCTCCACGTCTCCACCTCATATGGGGATGAAGGGTCCCCCCCATGTCCCCCCCACTCTCAGGGGTCCCCCATGTCCCCCACTCCCAGGGCACTTCCAGGTCCCCCGTGTCCCCAGTGTCCCCCATGTCCCCCACTCCCAGGATACTGCCACATCCCCAATGTCCCCCATGTCCCCAATGACCCCCATGTCCCCTTTGTCCCCCACTCCCAGGGCACTGCCAGGTCCCCCATGTCCCCAACTCGCAGGGGTCTGTGAGGTCCCCAATGTCCCCCATGTCCCCTCCCCAGCACCCATCTCCCCATATCCCCCTCTACCAGGGGTCCCCCACCCCTGGGGTGTCCAGCCGGGTCCTCCCGACCGTGGGGACCCCGGGGGGGACCCGGGGGGGACCCGGGGGGGACCCGGGGGCCGCGTGACGGAGCTCGGGCCAAGCCACGCGCGGGGCAAAGCCATCACATGGCCCCAAAGCCCTTTCATGTGACGCTCAGCTGAGCCGAGCCCGGCCGGGCCGGGCCGGGACGGGGCGGGCACCCCCCGTGTGCCCCCCGGCTCGGGGGGCTGCAGGGTCACCCCAGGGTCGGGGGGCTGCAAAGTCCCCAGTGTCCCCCCCAGTGCTGGGGGGCTGCAGGGTCACCCCAGGGTCGGGGGGCTGCAAAGTCCCCAGTGTCCCCCCCAGTGCTGGGGGGCTGCCAGGTCACCCCAATGTCGGGGGGCTACAAAGTCTCCCATGTCCCCCCTAATGTCGGGGGGCTGCAGTGTCCCTGTGTCCCCCCCAGCGTCGGAGGGCTGCCAGGTCACCCCAATGTCGGGGGGCTGCAAAGTCCCCTGTGTCCCCCCCAATGTCGGGGGGCTGTTGGGTCACCCCAGGGTCGGGGGGCTGCAAAGTCCCCAGTGTCCCCTCCAATGTCGGGGGGCTGCAGAGCCCCTGTGTCCCCCCCAGCGTCGGAGGGCTGCCAGGTCACCCCAATGTCGGGGGGCTGCAGTGTCCCCGCACTGTTGGGGGGCTACAAATTCCCCCGTGTCCCCCCCAGTGTCGGGGGGCTGCTGTGTCCCCCGTGTCCCCACTCGCGGGGGGCTGCCAGGTCCCCCCTGTCCCCCCATTTTCAGGGGTCTCTCAGCTCCCCCCCCTTCCCCACTTCACACGGGGCTGCCACTTCCCCCCCCACTCAAAAAACGGGGTCCCCCCCCCTTGGCGGGGAGAGCGGGGCTGCGTGCCCCCCATTTCCAGCGGGATGGCGACCCCCACATCCCGCCCCACACCCCACAACCACCCCCGGGGACCCCCCAGCCACCCCCAAGGGGAATTATCGGGGTACACCCGAACTCCGTGAAGGATTTACCTTTAAGGGAAGGCTTTGCACCCCAAAACCTCAAAGGACGAAGCTCCGGGCGCCCCCCGCACCCCAAAAAAAACCCCCACTTACATGGCTAACCACCTCCAATGGGGATTATCGGGGTACAACGCAGCTCCGTGAAGGATTTACGTTTAAGGAAAGGCTTTGCACCCCAAAACCCCAAAGGACGAAGCTCCGAGCGCCCCCCGCACCCCAAAACAAGCCCCACTTACGCCTCTAACCCAAACTCACACCCACCCTTAAGGGGAATTATCGGGGTACAACGCAGCTCCGTGAAGGATTTACCTTTAAGGGAAGGCTTTGCACCCCAAAACCCCAAAGGACGAAGCTCCGGGCGCCCCCCGCACCCCAAAACAAGCCCCACTTACGCCTCTAACCCAAACTCACACCCACCCTTAAGGGGAATTATTGGGGTACAACGCAGCTCCGTGAAGGATTTGCCTTTAAGGGAAGGCTTTGCACCCCAAAACCTCAAAGGACGAAGCTCCGGGCGCCCCCCGCACCCCAAAACAAGCCGCACTTACGCCGCTGAGCCTCAGCCAGGAGCAGGAGCGTCCCCAGAACCGCGATGGCCCCGAGCCCCCTCATGGTCCCCGCTCGCCTCCCCGCTCGCTCGGCACGGCCGGGGCAGAGGCGCCGGGCACGGGGACAGCGGCACAAAAAGGGGCGCT
This sequence comes from Vidua chalybeata, assembly GCF_026979565.1. Taxonomy (NCBI): domain Eukaryota; kingdom Metazoa; phylum Chordata; class Aves; order Passeriformes; family Viduidae; genus Vidua; species Vidua chalybeata. Next base: position 1,549,371 of record NC_071559.1, read on the forward strand.
CATTTGCATGACCCCACCCCAAAAAAAAAAGGGGGGCGCAGGGGCCGCGCCCCCACCCCCCCACCCCCTCCCCACGTGGGGCCACCCGCGGTCACACGGTGCGGGCCTGCCCCGGGGGAGGGGGGGACGCGGGGACCCCCCCCCCAGATCGCACAGGGGGTTTTGGGGGGACACGGAGACCCCTGGGATGGGGGTTTGGGGTTTTTGGGGTTTTTGGGATTTGGGGTTTGAGGGTTGGGATTTGGGGTTTGGGATTTTTGGGGTTTGGGGTATGGGATTTTTGGGATTTGGGGTTTTTGGGGTTTTTGGGATTTTTGGGATTTGGGATTTGGAGTTTTGGGGGTTTTTGGGATTTGGGGTTTGGGGTTTGAGGATTGGGATTTTGGGGCGTGGGTTTTTTGGGATTTGGGATTTTTGGGATTTGGGGTTTTTGGGGTTTTTGGGATTTGGGGTTTTTGGGATTTTTGGGATTTGGGGTTTGGGGTTTTTGGGATTTGGGGTTTGGGGCTTTTGGGATTTGGGGTTTTTGGGATTTGGGGTTTGGGATTTGGGGTTTGAGGATTGGGATTTGGGGTTTGGGGTTTTTGGGATTTGGGGCTTTTGGGATTTGGGATTTTTGGGATTTGGGGTTTGGGGGGTCGTGGGGGCCGCGAGGGTGACAGCCATGGGGGGGACAGCGAGGGAGCAAAAAGGGTGGGGGGTCCCCAATTCTGCACACAGCCGGGGGACCCCCGGTTTGACACTCAAGGGGGGCCCCGAGCCCAGGGAGAGCGGGGGACCCCCAGTGTGGCACGAGGGGGGTGGGGGACCCCGATCCCGGGGGGTGACACAGGGGGACCCCGATAATGGACAAAAGGGGAAGGGGCCCCAAATTCTGCACACGCAGGGAGACCCCGATCCTGGTGGGTGACACGGGGGGACCCCGATTTCGGTGGGTGACACGGGGGGACCCCAATGACACAGGGGGACCCCGATTTCGGTGGGTGACACGGGGGGACCCCGATGACACAGGGGGACCCCGATTTCGGTGGGTGACACGGGGGGACCCCGATGACACAGGGGGACCCCGATTTCGGTGGGTGACACGGGGGGACCCCGATCTTTCCTGCTCTGGCCGTTTCCGTGCCCCCGGGGCTGTCCCGGTGCGTGCGGCCGCTCGTGGGGCCACATGTGCGGAGAGCCCCGTGACCCCCGGAGAGCCCCGTGACCCCCGTGTGTGCCCCGGGGCTGCTCCCCGTGACCCCCGTGTGCCCCCCGTGTGTCCGGTTGTGGTCTGGCCGCAGCCCGCGGTGCGGTCCCGGTGTCCGGTCCCGGTCCCCGGTCCAGGCACCGGCCGAGCAGCCCCGGTCCTGACCCCGACCCCATCCTGGTCTCTTGTTCCGATCCCGTCCTTACCCCGGATCCCGATCCCAGTCCCGATCCCAATCCCAGTCCTTGGTCCCAGTCTCGACCCCAATCCCTGATCCCGGTCCCCGGTCTCGGTCCTTGTCCCTGTTTCAATCACCGGTCTCAGTTCCCGATCCCAAACCCGGTCCCTATTCCAATCCCCGGTCCTGGTCCCTGTCCTTGTCCCGGTTCCAATTCCTGGTCTCGTTCCCCGGTCCCAATCCCGGCCCCTGTCCCTGTTCCAATCCATGGTCCCTGTCCCTGTCCCCAGTGTCCCGACCCCAATCCTCGGTCCGTGTCCCTGATCCCGGTCCCTGTCCCCGATGTCCCAATCCCCGGTCCCTGTCCCCAATGTCCCGATCCCAGTTCTCAGTCCCTTGTCCCTATCCCCGATGTCCCTATCCCAATCCCCGGTCCCTGTCCCCGGTGTCCCTGTCCCCGATGTCCCTATCCCCGGTGTCCCTGTCCCCGGTCCCTGTCCCCTGTGTCCCTGTCCCCGATGTCCCAATCCCCGGTCCCTATCCCCGATGTCCCGATCCCTGTCCCCGGTCCCTGTCCCTGTCCCCGATGTCCCTATCCCAATCCCCAGTGTCCCGGTCCCTGTCTCCGGTGTCCCTGTCCCCGGTGTCCCTGTCCCAATCCCCGCCGCCGCTCCCGGTAGTGTCACTATCTCTTTAAGGGATCTCCCGCGTCGCCGGTGACGTCACGCCCCGCTCAGCCAATGGGCGGCGGCTCGGGGGGCGTGGCCGGCGGAAAGGCGGGAAGCGGCGCGGGCGGGGCCGCCGCGGCTTTGGCGCGCGCGGGGGGGACGCGGCGGCCGCGCTCGGGACCCCCAGGGACCCCCCCCAGGGACCCCCAGGGACCCCCGGGGACCCCCCAGAACCCCCCCGGGACACCCCGACCCGCCCAGGGACGCCCCCGGGCCCGGGGCACCCCCGGGACACCCCCGGAGCCCCACCCCCACCCCGGATATCCCTCCCGGGGACACCCAGGGACCCCCGGGACACCCCCGGAGCCCCACCCCCACCCCGGATACCCCCCCCGGGACCATCCCTCACCCCCTAGGACCCCCCGAGAACACCCAGAACCCCCCCCGGGGACACCCAGGTCCCCCCCGGGGACCCCCCGAGGACACCCAGAACCCCCCCCCGGGGACACCCAGGGACCCCCGCGGACACCCCCCGACCCCGTGCCACCCCCGGAGTCCCCACCCCACCCCGGATATCCCTCCGTGGGACCACCCCCCACGCCAGGGACCACCCCTGGGGACACCCCCGGGCCGCCACCCCCTGTCCCCGGTGCCGGTGTCCCCCTGTCCCCGGTGCCGGTGTCCCCCTGTCCCCGGTGCCGGTGTCGCCGCCCGTGTCCCCTCCATGGAGAACTTCCAGAAGGTGGAGAAGATCGGCGAGGGCACCTACGGCGTGGTCTACAAGGCCCGCAACAAGGTGACAGGAGAGGTGGTGGCGCTCAAGAAGATCCGCCTGGACACGTGAGTGGGGGTCCCGGGGGGGTCACCGGGGGGGTCCCCGGGGCTCGCAGCCACCCCCCCCCCCCGCCAACCGCCGGTGTCACCGCAGGGAGACCGAGGGTGTCCCCAGCACGGCCATCAGGGAGATCTCGCTGCTCAAGGAGCTCAACCACCCCAACATCGTCAAGTGAGCCGGGCGGGGGGCTTTGGGGGGGTCCTGGGGGGAGATGGAACCGAGCAGGGGTCCCCAGAAGTGTCCTGGGGGTGTCTTGGGGGGTCCTGGGGGGCTCTGGGGGAGGATGTCACCAAGCAGGGGTCCCCAGAAGTGTCCTGGGGGGCTCTGGGGACTCTGGGTGGAGATGTCACTGAGGAGGGGTCCCCAGGAGTGTCTTGGGGGGGCTTTGGGGGGGTCCTGGGGGGAGATGGCACCGAGGAGGGGTCCCCAGGATTGTCCTGGGGGGCTCTGGGTGGAGATGTCACCAAGCGGGGGTCCCCAGAAGTGTCCTGAGGGTGTCCTGATGGGATCTGGGGGGCTCTGGGGGGTCCTGGTGGGCTTTGGGGGGTTCTGGGGGGAGATATCACTGAGGAGGGGTCCCCAGGAGGGTTCTGGGGGGCTTTGGGAGACCCCCGTGACCAGGGCTGTCCCCAGGCTGTGCTGTGGCCGTGCCAGGCCCTGTGATGTCCCCGTGTCCCAGACCCTGTCCCCTGGCTGTCCCCATGTCTCAGGCTGTGTCCCAGGGCTGTCCCCAAACTGTCCCAGGGCTGTCCCCAGGCTGTCCCAGGGCTGTCCCCAAGCTGTCCCCGTGTCCCAGAGCTGTCCCCAGGCTGTCCCAGGGCTGTCCCCAAGCTGTCCCCAAGCTGTCCCTGTGTCCCCAGGCTCCTGGATGTCATCCACACGGAGAACAAACTGTACCTGGTGTCCCCATGTCCCTGTCCCTATGTCCCTGTCCCCATGTCTCAGGCTGTGTCCCAGGGCTGTCCCCAAGCTGTCCCCAGGCTGTCCCAGGGCTGTCCCCAAGCTGTCCCCGTGTCCCAGAGCTGTCCCCAAGCTGTCCCAGGGCTGTCCCCAAACTGTCCCAGAGCTGTCCCCAGGCTGTCCCAGGGCTGTCCCCAAGCTGTCCCCGTGTCCCAGAGCTGTCCCAGAGCTGTCCCCGTGTCCCAGAGCTGTCCCCAAGCTGTCCCCGTGTCCCCAGGCTCCTGGATGTCATCCACACGGAGAACAAGCTGTACCTGGTGTCCCCATGTCCCTGTCCCCATGTCTCAGGCTGTGTCCCAGAGCTGTCCCCAAGCTGTCCCAGGGCTGTCCCCGAGCTGTCCCCAAGCTGTCCCCGTGTCCCAGAGCTGTCCCCAAGCTGTCCCCGTGTCCCCAGGCTCCTGGATGTCATCCACACGGAGAACAAGCTGTACCTGGTGTTCGAGTTCCTGCACCAGGACCTCAAGAAGTTCATGGACTCCTCGTCCCTCAGCGGGATCGCGCTGCCGCTCATCAAGGTGGGCCCTAAAACACCTGGGGGGGCCCTAAAACACCTGGGGGGGGCCCTAAAACACCTGGGGGGACATTGGGGGGACCCTAAAACACCTGTGGGTGACTCAGGGGTCACTCAGGGGATGTCCCCTAGGATGTCCCCAATGTCCCCAAGGATGTCCCCTGTCCCCAGAGTCACCTGTCCCAGCTGCTGCTGGGCCTGGCCTTCTGCCAGGTGACCCCAAAACCCCAAACCCACCCTTGGGGTCCCCAGGGTCACTCGGGGATCACTCAGGTCACTCAGGGGATGTCCCCTAGGATGTCCCCAATGTCCCCAACGATGTCCCCCTGTCCCTAGAGTTACCTGTCCCAGCTGCTGCAGGGGCTGGTGTTCTGCCAGGTGACCCCAAAACCTCCATGGGGGTCCCCAGAGCCACTCAGGGGTCACTCAGAGGGCTGACCTCGATGTCCCCAAGGATGTCCCCAATGTCCCCAACGATGTCCCCCCTGTCCCCAGAGTTACCTGTTCCAGCTGCTGCAGGGCCTGGCCTTCTGCCAGGTGACCCCAAAACCCCAAACCCTCCCTGGGGGTCCCCAGGGTCACTCGGGGGTCACTCAGGTCACTCAGGGGATGTCCCCTAGGATGTCCCCAACGATGTCCCCCCTGTCCCCAGAGTTACCTGTTCCAGCTGCTGCAGGGCCTGGCCTTCTGCCACGCCCACCGGGTGCTGCACCGGGACCTGAAGCCGCAGAACCTGCTCATCAACGCCGAGGGCTCCATCAAGCTGGCCGACTTCGGGCTGGCCCGCGCCTTCGGGGTGCCCGTGCGCACCTACACGCACGAGGTGGGGGGTTTGGGGGGGATCTGGGGGGGTCTGGGGGGCCCAGAACCCCTTTAGGGTCCCTATGTAAACCTACACGCACAAGGTGTGGGGTTTGGGGGGGATCTGGGGGGGTCTGGGGGCTCAGAACCCATTTACAGTCCCCATATAAACCTACACGCACGAGGTGGGGGCTTTGGGGGGGATTTGGGAGGGATTTTGGGGGGCCCAGAACCCCTTTAGGGTCCCCATGTAAACCTACACGCACGAGGTGGGGGGTTTGGGGGGGATCTGGGGGGGTCTGGGGCGCCCAGAACCCATTTAGGGTCCCCATATAACACATGAGGGGGGCTTTGGGGGGTTTGGGGGTCCAGAACCCATTTAGGGTCCCCATATAAACCTACACGCATGAGGTGGGGGGTTTGGGGGGGATCTGGGAGGGATTTTGGGGGGCCCAGAACTCATTTAGGGTCCCCATGTAAACCTACACACACAGGGGCTTTGGGGGGGGATCTGGGGGGATTTTGGGGGGTTTGGGGGGCGTTTGGGGGTGGCCAGAACCCATTTAGGGTCCCCATATAACACATGAGGTGGGCTTTGGGGGGCTTGGGGGGCTCAGAACCCCTTTAAGGTCCCCATGTAAACCTACACACACAAGGTGGGGCTTTGGGGGGGATCTGGGAGGGATTTTGGGGGGGTTGGGGGGGATTTTGGGGGGCTCCGAACCCATTTAGGGTCCCCATATAAAGCTACTCGCACGAGGTGTGGGGTTTGGGGGGGGATTTCAGGGGTTTGGGGGGGATTTTGAGGGGCCCAGAACCCCTTTAGGGTCCCTATATAAACCTACACGTACGGGGTGTGGGGTTTGGGGGGGATCTGGGGGGAATTTCGTGGGTTTAGGGGGGGGGGGTTGGGGGGAATTTTGGGGGTTGGGGGTGGCCAGAACCCATTTAGGGTCCCCATATAACACACAAGGTGGGGCTTGGGGGGCTTTGGGGGGCTCAGAACCCCTTTAGGGTCCCCATATAAACCTGCATGCACGAGGTGGGGGATTTGGGGGGGATTTCAGGAATTTTGGGGGGATTTCGGGGGTTTGGGGGGGGATTTGGGGGGGCTCAGAGCCCCTTTAGGGATGTCCTGTCCCTGATGATGTCCCCAGTGTCCCCTGTGTGACAGGTGGTGACCCTGTGGTACCTTTGGGATGTCAGGTTGTGATGATGTCCCCGATGTCCCCAATGTCCCCCCAATGTCCCCAATGTCCCCAGGTGGTGACCCTGTGGTACCTTTGGGATGTCCTGTTGGTGATGGTGTCCCCGATGTCCCCAATGTCCCCCCGGTGTCCCCAATGTCCCCAGGTGGTGACCCTGTGGTACCTTTGGGATGTCCTGTTGGTGATGGTGTCCCCGATGTCCCCTCAGTGTCCCCAATGTCCCCAGGTGGTGACCCTGTGGTACCTTTGGGATGTCAGGTTGTGATGATGTCCCTGATGTCCCCCCGGTGTCCCCAATGTCCCCAGGTGGTGACCCTGTGGTACCTTTGGGATGTCCTGTTGGTGATGGTGTCCCCGATGTCCCCTCAGTGTCCCCAATGTCCCCAGGTGGTGACCCTGTGGTACCGCGCCCCCGAGATCCTGCTGGGCTGCAAATATTACAGCACGGCCGTGGACATCTGGAGCCTGGGCTGCATCTTCGCCGAGATGGTGAGGGGACATTGGGGACACTGGGGGGACGTTGGGGACAGCGGGGACACTGGGGGGACACTGGGGACAGCGGGGGGACACTGGGGACATTGGGGACACTGGGGACATTGGGAACACTGGTGACACTGAGGGGACATTGGGGACAATGGGGACATTGGGGACACTGAGGGGACATCGGGGACAGCAGGGACAGTGGGGGGACATCGGGGACACTGAGGGGACATTGGGGACACTGGGGGGACATTGGGTTCCCAGGGTGACACACGGGTCCCCAGGGTCCCCACAGGGTGACATTGGGGTCTCTGGGGGTGTCCTGGGTGTCCCCCCCCCCGCCCCCAGGGTGACGCCGCGGTGACGTCACCGTGGGAACAAAGGGACATTGTGGGGCCCCGGGGGGGGGGAGGGGACACCATGTGACCCCCCCACGTCACCCGGGGTGGCCACAACGTCCGGGGGGGTCACGAGGGGCTCACGGGGCTGGGGAGGGGACAAAGCCCCCGGGGGAGGGGACAGGAGGGGACCCCGGGGTGGCTTTGGGACCCCCGGGTGACCCCAGGTGACCCTGGGGGTGGCCAGGATGTCCCCAGCCCCCCAGGGATGGCTTTGGGGGGTGCCCCGGGGGGGGTCTCAGGTGTCCCTTGGGGTGTCCCTGTGTCCCTGACCCCCCTGGGGATGTCCCCTGCCCCCCGTGTGTCCCCAGATCACTCCCCGGGCTCTGAGATCAAACCCGGTGTCCCCTGTGGTGTCCCCAATGTCCCAATCCCCTGTTCCCGGGTGACTCCGAGGTCGACCAGCTGTCCCCAATGTCCCCAATGTCCCTGTGATGTCCCCAATGTCCCCTGTGATGTCCCAATGATGTCCCCAATGTCCCCAGTGATGTCCCCAATGTCCCCAATGTCCCTGTGATGTCCCCAATGTCCCCTGTGATGTCCCAATGATGTCCCCAATGTCCCTGTGATGTCCCCAATGTCCCTGTGATGTCCCAATGATGTCCCCAATGTCCCCAGTGATGTCCCCAATGTCCCCAATGTCCCTGTGATGTCCCCAATGTCCCTGTGATGTCCCAATGATGTCCCCAATGTCCCCAGTGATGTCCCCAATGTCCCCAATGTCCCAGTGATGTCCCCATTGTCCCAATGATGTCCCCAATGTCCCAATGATGTCCCCAATGATGTCCCCAATGATGTCCCCAATGTCCCAGTGATGTCCCCAATGTCCCCAGTGTCCCAGTGATGTCCCCAGTGTCCCAGTGATGTCCCCAGTGTCCCAGTGATGTCCCCAATGTCCCTGTGATGTCCCAATGTCCCAATGATGTCCCCAATGTCCCCAGATCACGCGCCGGGCGCTGTTCCCCGGTGACTCCGAGATCGACCAGCTGTTCCCATTGTCCCTGTGATGTCCCCAATGTCCCTGTGATGTCCCAATGTCCCAATGATGTCCCAATGATGTCCCCAATGATGTCCCCAATGTCCCTGTGATGTCCCAATGTCCCAATGATGTCCCAATGATGTCCCCAATGTCCCTGTCACCCCCAGATCACGCGCCGGGCGCTGTTCCCCGGTGACTCCGAGATCGACCAGCTGTTCCGCATTTTCCGCACGCTGGGCACGCCGGACGAGGCCGCCTGGCCGGGGGTGTCGGCGCTGCCCGACTACAAAGCCACCTTCCCCCGCTGGGCGCGCCAGGACCTGGCCAAGGTGCTGCCCCCGCTGGACGACGAGGGCCGCAAGCTCCTGGCGGTGAGGGCACGCTCGGGCCTCCTTCTCCCACCTCTCCCTGCTTCTCCCCCACTTCTTCCTTCGTTTTCCCACTTTTCCCCAATTTTTCCCCAATTTTTCCTTCATTTTCCCACCTTTCCCTGCTTTTCCCCCACTTCTTCCTTCGTTTTCCCACTTTTCCCCAATTTTTCCCCAATTTTTCCTTCGTTTTCCCACCTCTCCCTGCTTCTCCCCCACTTCTTCCTTCGTTTTCCCACTTTTCCCCAATTTTTCCCCAATTTTTCCTTCGTTTTCCCACCTCTCCCTGCTTCTCCCCCACTTCTTCCTTCGTTTTCCCACTTTTCCCCAATTTTTCCCCAATTTTTCCTTCATTTTCCCACCTTTCCCTGCTTTTCCCCCACTTCTTCCTTCGTTTTCCCACTTTTCCCCAATTTTTCCCCAATTTTTCCTTCATTTTCCCACCTTTCCCTGCTTTTCCCCCACTTCTTCCTTCGTTTTCCCACTTTTCCCCAATTTTTCCCCAATTTTTCCTTCGTTTTCCCACCTTTTCCTGCTCTTTCCCCAATTCTTCCTTCAATTTTCCCATCTTTCCTTGATTTTCCCCAATTCTTCCTTCATTTTCCCAGATTTTCCCCTCATTTTCCCATCTTTTCCTGCTTTCCCCCTCATTTTCCCACTTTTCCCCAATTTCCCCCAATTTTTCCTTCATTTTCCCACCTTTTCCAGATTTCCCCCCACTTCTTCCTTCATTTTTCCCACCTTTTTCAGATTTTCCCCCAGTTCTTCCTTTGTTTTCCCACTTTTCCCCAATTTTTCCTTCATTTTTCCCAGATTTTCCCACTTTGCCCTGATTTTTCCCCAATTTTTCCTTCATTTTCCCACCTTTTCCTGCTTTTCCCCCAGTTCTTCCTTCATTTTTCCCACCTTTTCCAGATTTTCCCCTCATTTTCCCACCTTTCCTTCATTTTCCCCATTTTTTTCTCCGTTTTTCCGTATTTTCCGAACATTTTCCCACTTTTCCCTGATTTTTCCCCAATTTTCCCCACTTTGCCCTGATTTTCCCCACTTTTTTCCTTAATTTTCCCCAATTTTCCCCAATTTTTCTCTATTTCCCCCCATTTTCCCCCTTTCCCCCCAATTTTTCCCCATTTTTCCCCATTTCCTCCCATTTTTCCCAATTTCTCCTATTTTTTTCCATTTCCCCCCATTTCCCCCCATTTCCCCCCATTTCCCCCCATTTTTCCCCAATTTTCCCCCATTTCCCCCCATTTTCCCCATTTTCCCAATTTTCCCCCATTTCCCCCAATTTTTCCCCATTTTTCCCCATTCCCCCCTTTCCCCCCATTTTTCCCCATTTTTTTCCCCATTCCCCCCCCATTTTCCCAATTTTTCCCCCATTTCCCCCAATTTTTTCCCATTTTTTCCCCATTCCCCCCATTTTTTTCCCCATTTCCCCCCCTTTCCCCCCATTTTTTCCCCATTCCCCCCCCATTTTCCCCATTTTCCCCATTTCCCCCCCATTTTTCCCCATTTTTTCCCCATTCCCCCCCCATTTTCCCCATTTTCCCCCCATTTCCCCCAATTTTTCCCCATTTTTCCCCCTTCCCCCCCCCCATTTTTCCCCCCTTTCCCCCCCATTTTTTCCCATTTTCCCCCTTTTTCTCCCCAGCAAATGCTGCACTACGACCCCAACAAGCGAATCTCGGCCAAGGCCGCCCTGGGCCACCCCTTCTTCCGGGACGTCACCAGAGCTGTCCCCCACCTGCGCCTCTGACCCCAAAAACGGCCCCAAAACCCCCCAAAAACAACCCCAAAATATCCCCAAAACCCCCCAAATATCCCCAAAACCTTCAAAAACGACCCCAAAATCCCCAAAAATTACCCCGAACCCCCCAAAAATGACCCTAAAACCCCCAAAATATCCCCAAAACCTTCAAAAATGACCCCAAAATCCCCCAAAAAAACCCCAAACACCCCAAAAATGGCCCCACAACCTTCAAAAATTACCCCAAAACGGCCCCAAAACCCCCCAAATATCCCCAAAACCTTCAAAATATCCCCAAAACCTTCAAAAATTACCCCAAAACAGCCCCAAAGCCCCCCAAAAACAACCCCAAAATATCCCCAAAACCTTCAAAATATCCCCAAAACCTTCAAAAACGACCCAAAAATGGCCCCAAACCCCCCAAAAATGACCCTACAACCCCCAAAATGACCTTAAAACCCCCCAAAATGACCCTAAATCCCCAAAAATGACCCTTAATCCCCCAAAATGACCCTAAAACCCCAAAAATATCCCCAAAACCTTCAAAAACGACCCCAAAATCCCCAAAAATTACCCCAAACCCCCCAAAAATGACCCTAAAACCCCCAAAATATCCCCAAAACCTTCAAAAATTACCCCAAAATCCCCCCCAAAAAACCCAAACACCCCAAAAATGGCCTCAAAACCCCCAAAATATCCCAGAAACCTTCAAAAATGACCCCAAAATGACCCCAAACCCCCCAAATGTCCCCAAAAGCCCCCAAAAAGTCCCGAAATGGCCCCAAATGTCCCCAAAATGACCCCAAACCCCCCAAATGGCCCCAAATGGCCCCAAAATGACCCTAAATATCCCCAAAAGACCCAAAATGTCCCTAAATGACCCAAAATTACCCCAAAAGTCCCCAAAATTACCCCAAATCCCCCAAAAAGTCCCTAAATCCCCCCAAAATGTCCCCAAAAGGCTCCAAAAGTCCCAAAGTGTCCCTAAAATGACCCAAAATGACCCCAAACCCCCAAAATGTCCCTAAATGTTCCCAAAACGTCTCCAAATGTCCCCAAATTGTCTTCAGGACCCCCAAAATGTCCCCAAAATGTCCCCAAACCCCCCCAAAAATCCCTAAGTGTCCCCAAAACGTCCCCCAAAAGACCCCAAAATGTCCCCAAATCGTCCCCGGGGGGTCCCAAGGCCACCCCTCCCCCCCCCCCCCCCCCAGTGCCACCCCCTCGATGTCCCTTTGTCCCCTCCCCCCCCCGGGCGGTTTTTGGATGGGTTTTTAATGGGTTTTTTTTGGGTTTTTAATGATTTTTTTTTTTTTTTTTTTTTTTTTGGGCAAGAATTTGTAATAAAATTTCCTTCGGTTTTTATCGTGGGGGAGGGGCTCTCAGGGTGGCACTGTCCCCTCCCCCCCCCTCCCCCCAGTCCTGAGACCCCAAAAATGTCCCCAAAATCCCCAAAAAATTTTCCCAAATGTCCCCGAAACCCCAAAAAATGGCCCCAAAAATGGCCCCAAATCTCCCCAAGCCCCGCCCCGGCTTTCCCAGACCACGCCCCCTGGCCGGTAAACTACGCCCACTCCTGGCCCCGCCCGTCACGCCGGCGGAGCGTCTCGATTGGTCCACCTTAGCCCCGCCCTCACCGCGAGCGCTCCCGGCGTTTTCCGCTGTCAATCAAAGCTAGATCATCCTCTGATTGGGCGAGGCTTCGTCTCTCCCCGCCTTCTCATTGGGCGATGCAGCAGCGGGGCTCCGCCCCTTTCGGTCACCTTATTTGTTGCCCGCCCCGCCCTCCTGCGCGTTTTCGTTTCCTATTGGCCGCCTTCTGTGTCACTCACCATAAACCCAGCCCCCTCGCCGCCTTTCCTCCTCCCCATTGGCCACGCTCCCTCATGCCCCTATTGGCCGCCCCGCTGTCCATCACCCCTCCCCTCCCTCCTATTGGTGCAGCTCAGCGGGGCGTCGCCCGCCTCGCTTCCCATTGGCGGAGCGCAAAGGCGGGCTTTTCTCCGATTGGCCGGCGCCTCTCTTAGTCCCGCCCCTCTCCGTGAGGGCTTGGCGGAGCCGCTGTTTGTGCGCTCGGGGCCGCGCCGGGAGGGCCCGGAGGTACCGGGGGGGCACCGGGGGCGGCACCGGGAGCGACCGAGCCCCGCGGGGAACCCGGGGGGAGCCGCTCCGCGCCGGGCCCGCGGCGCTGAGGGCGCTGAGGGCAGGGCGGGACCCCCGAGTGGGATTTGGGGAGGGGGCTCCGGGCCCGAGGGGGCTCCGGGCCCGAGGGAGCCGCGGCCGCCTCGTCCCGGGGGGCTCCGAGCCGGGATCTCCCTCGGGGCTCGGCCGGGTTGGGCTTGAGGGGAGCGGCGCTGCCTCGGCGTGAGGGGGATCCCCCATTTTGAGGGGAGTTTTTCAGCCCCCTCCTCTTTATTGGGGTTTTTTTCCCCATTTTGCGGTTTTTATTTTCTGTCTCTATCGCATTATTGGGGTTTTTCTCCTGTTTGGGGTTTTATTTCCTGTCTTCTCCCCATTATCGGTTTTTTTTCCTGTCTGGGGAGGGTTTCCCCACCCCCCTCCTCGTTAATGGGATTTTTTTCCCCCTTTTTGGGTTTTCTTTTTCCCCAATCCCCCCCATTATTGGGGTTTATCTCCTGTTTTGGATTTCTTTTTCCACTGTCTCCCCATTATTGTTTTGTTTTTTTTTTCCTGTTTTGGGGGTTTTGTTTTGAGTGCCTTCCCCATTATTGGTATTTTTTCCCTGTTTTGGTTTTTTTTTTCCCTGCCCCCTCCCCATTATTGGGGTTTATCCCTATTTTGGGAACATTTTCCTCACAGTTTTGGGGTTTTTCCTCCTCCCTTTCCCATTCTGAGGGTGTTTTTCCCTCTCATTATGAAGGGTTCTGGTCCCTGCCCAGAGCTGGGGATCCCCCAGGATTTGGGATTCCCTGGAATTTGGGATTCCCTGGGATTTGGAGTTGCTCAGAACTTGGGATCCCGTGGAATTTGGGATCCCGTGAAATTTGGGATTCCCTGGAATTTGGGATTCTCTCAAATTTGGGATTCTCTGGAATTTGGGATCCCCTAGAGTTGGGGCTCCCTCATAATTTGGGATCCCCCAGATCTCTCCCAGGATTTGGGATCCTCTGGAATTTGGGGTTGCTCAGGATTTGGGATCCCCCAGATCCGATCCTTGCCCAGAACTGGGGCTCCCCCAGAGTTTGGGATCCCCTGGGTGGCCGGCCTGTCCCATCCCAGGGCTGATCCCATCCCAATGGAGTGATCCCATCCCAGGGGTGATCCCAGTGAGGCTGATCCCACTGTGCTGATCCCATCCCAGTGTTCTGATCCCTTCCCAGCTGGGGTATCCCATGTGCTGGTCCCATCCCATGTGCTGATCCCAGTGGGGTGACCCCATCCCAGTGGGGTTTTTCTGGTGTGCTGACCCCATCCCATCCCAGAGGGGTGATCCATCCCGGTGATCCCATCCCAGTGTTCTGAGCCCATCCCAGTGGGTTTCTCCCACATGCTGGCCCCATCCCAGTGTGCTGATCTCATCCCAGCGTTCTGACCCCATCCCAGTGGGGTGACCCCATCCCAGTGACCCCATCCCAGAGTTCTGACCCCATCCCAGTGGGGTGACCCCATCCCAGTGACCCCATCCCAGCGTTCTGACCCCATCCCAGTGTTCTGACCCCATCCCAGTGGGGTTATCCCAGAGTTCTGACCCCATCCCAGTGGGGTGACCCCATCCCAGTGATCCCATCCCAGAGTTCTGAGCCCATCCCAGTGGGGTGACCCCATCCCAGTGACCCCATCCCAGAGTTCTGAGCCCATCCCAGTGACCCCATCCCAGAGTTCTGAGCCCATCCCAGTGATCCCATCCCAGAGTTCTGAGCCCATCCCAGTGGGGTTCTCCCAGTAGGGTGATCCCATTGCAGTGATCCCATCCCAGTGGGGTTATCCCAGTGTTCTGACCCCATCCCAGTGATCCCATCCCAGAGTTCTGATCCCATCCCAGTGGGGTTCTCCCATTGCAGTGACCCCATCCCAGTTGGTTATCCCAGTGTTGTGACCCCATCCCAGTGTTCTGACCCCATCCCCGTAATCCCATCCCAGTGTTCTGAGCTCATCCCAGTGGGGTTATCCCAGTGTTCTGACCCCATCCCAGTGTTCTGTGCCCATCCCAGTGGGGTTCTCCCAATAGGGTGATCCCATTGCAGTGACCCCATCCCAGTGGGGTTATCCCAGAGTTCTGACCCCATCCCAGAGTTCTGACCCCATCCCAGTGTTCTGACCCCATCCCAGTGATCCCATCCCATTGCAGTGACCCCATCCCAGTGGGGTTATCCCAGAGTTCTGACCCCATCCCAGTGTTCTGTGCCCATCCCAGTGATCCCATCCCATTGCAGTGACCCCATCCCAGTGGGGTGCTCCCACGTGCTGACCCCATGCCCCCCGTGTGTCCCCAGGACCGCGGTGCCGTCGCGCCCAGCCCGGCCATGGCCGCCCGCGGGGCCCAGCGGCCCAACGGGCACTCGCAGCCCAGTAAGATCTGCCAGTTCAAACTGGTGCTGCTGGGAGAGTCGGCCGTGGGCAAGTCCAGCCTGGTGCTGCGCTTCGTCAAGGGCCAGTTCCACGAGTACCAGGAGAGCACCATCGGCGGTGAGCCGGGATCCCACGGGGATCTGGGGATCCCAAATGGGTCTGGGGCTGGCCAGGGTGGGATTTGGGGTGATCCCAGGGTGGGATTTGGGGTGCAGAGCTTTGTCAAGGGCCAGTTCCACCAGTACCAGGAGAGCACCATCGGTGGTGAGCCGGGATCTGGGATCCCACGGGGATCTGGGGGATCCCACAGGGATTTGGGGTGCAGGGAGGGCTCTTTGGAACGGTTTGGGACACCCTGAGGTGTCCCTGGCTGGGCTGGTGACACTGAGGTGACACTGAGGGGACACTGAGGGGACACTGAGGTGACACTGAGGGGACACTGAGGTGACACTGAGGTGACACTGCCCTGTCCCCAGCGGCGTTCCTGACGCAGTCCGTGTGCCTGGCCGGGTTTGGGGTGCAGGGAGGGGTCCCTGGCTGGGTTGGTGACACAGTGATGGATTTCTGGCTGTGTTGGTGACACTGAGGTGACACTGAGGTGACACTGAGGTGACACTGGTGACACTGAGGTGACACTAAGGTGACACTGAGGTGACACTGCCCTGTCCCCAGCGGCGTTCCTGACGCAGTCCGTGTGCCTGGACGACACCACGGTGAAGTTTGAGATCTGGGACACGGCGGGGCAGGAGCGCTACCACAGCCTGGCCCCCATGTACTACCGGGGGGCCCAGGCTGCCATCGTGGTCTACGACATCACCAACCAGGTCTTGGGGGGTTTGGGGGGCATTTGGGGGTCTCAGGGGGGTCCTGAAGGGATTTTGAGGGCTCTGGGGTGGTTTGGGGGGGATTTCAGGGCGTTTTGGGTGGGTCTCAGGGGGTACTACCGGGGGGCCCAGGCTGCCATCGTGGTCTACGACATCACCAACCAGGTCTGGGGGGGTTTGGGGGGCCCTGAAGGGATTTGGGGGGGATTTGAGGGAGTTTTGGGGGCTCTGGGGGGGTTTGGGATGATTTGAGGGGGTTTGGGGGGCTCTGGGGGGGTTTGGGGGGGATTTGAGGAGGTTTTGCGGGGTCTCTACCAAGGGGGCCCAGGCTGCCATTGTGGTCTATGATGATGGTGATCTCAGGGGATTTGATTTGGGGTCTCAGGGCTCTCTGGGTATTTGGGGAGGGGTCTCAGGCTCCATCCCCCCCCCAGGAGATGTTTGCCCGGGGCTGGGTGATCTCAGGTGATTTGAGGGGGGGTCTCAGGGGATCTGATTTGAGGAGGAGTCTCAGGGGATTTGATTTGAGGAGGCGTCTCAGGGGATTTGGGGAGGGGTCTGAGACTGTTTGGGGAGGGGTCTCAGGGCTCTCAGACTATTTGGGGAGGGGTCTCATGGTGCCAACCCCCCCCAGGAGACGTCTACCCGCACGCGGGGCTGTGTGGAGGAGCTGCAGGCGGGGCTGGGGGTCTCAGAGGATTTGGGGAGGGGTCTCAGGGGATTTGGGGAGGGGTCTCAGGCTCCATCCCCCCCCAGGAGACGTTTGCCCGTGCCCGGGGCTGGGTGAAGGAGCTGCAGGCGGGGCTGGGGGTCTCAGGGTATTTGGGGAGGGGTCTCAGGGTATTTGGGGAGGGCTCTCAGGGTATTTGGGGAGGGGTCTCAGGGGATTTGGGGAGGGCTCTCAGGGCTCTCAGGGTATTTGGGGAGGGGTCTCAGAGGATTTGGGGAGGGGTCTCAGGGTATTTGAGGAGGGCTCTCAGGGTATTTGGGGAGGGGTCTCAGAGGATTTGGGGAGGGGTCTCAGGGTATTTGAGGAGGGCTCTCAGGGGATTTGGGGAGGGCTCTCAGGGCTCTCAGGGGATTTGGGGAGGGGTCTCAGGCTCCATGCCCCCAGGAGACGTTTGCCCGTGCCCGGGGCTGGGTGAAGGAGCTGCAGGCGGGGCTGGGGGTCTCAGGGTATTTGGGGAGGGGTCTCAGGGGATTTGGGGAGGGGTCTCAGGGGATTTGGGGAGGGCTCTCACGGGATTTGAGGAGGGGTCTCAGGGGATTCGAGGAGGGGTCTCAGGGGATTTGGGGAGGGGTCTCAGGGTATTTGAGGAGGGCTCTCAGGGGATTTGGGGAGGGGTCTCGGGATTTGGGGAGGGGTCTCAGGGGATTTGAAGAGGGCTCTAAGGGGATTTGGGGAGGGGTCTCAGGGCTCTCAGGGTATTTGGGGAGGGGTCTCAGGGGATTTGGGGAGGGCTCTCAGGGGATTTGGGGAGGGGTCTCAGGCTCCATCCCCCCCCAGGAGACGTTTGCCCGTGCCCGGGGCTGGGTGAAGGAGCTGCAGCGCCAGGCCAGCCCCAGCATCGTCATCGCCCTGGCCGGCAACAAGGCTGACCTGGCCAGCAAGAGGATGGTGGAGTACGAGGTGGGGATTTGGGGGGTTTTTTGGGGGGATTTTTTGTGGGTTTTTGGGGGGGGGGGGGGGCTTGGGGGGATTTTGGGATTTTCGGGGGGTGTTTGGGGAGGTTTTGGGATTTTTTTTTGAGGATTTTGGGGGGGTTTGGGGAGGTTTTGAGATTTTTTGGGGGGGATTTTGGGGGGTTTTGGGATTTTTTTGTGGGATTTTGGGATTTTTTGGGGGCATTTTTGGGGGGGTTTGGGATTTTTTGGGGATGTTTGGGGTGGTTTGGGGATTTGGGGATTTTTTGGGGGAATTTTTGAGGGATTTGGGATTTTTGGGGTTGTTTTGGGGGATTTGGGGGGGATTTTGGGCCTTTTTGGAGGATTTTGGGATTTTTTGGGAACTTTTGAGGTTTTTTTATTTTGTTGCTTTTTTTGTTTTGTTTTGTTTTGTTTTGTTTTGTTTTTTTTGGGAACGTGTGGAGCTTTTTCTGGGAATTTCTGGGCTTGTTTTCAGGAATTTCTGGCGTTGGTTTTGGGCCATTTCCGTGGATATTTTGGGGGGATTTTGGGGGTTTTTTGGGGGGATTTTTTGGGGATTTTGGGGGGATTTGGGGATTTTTGGGGGGGGGGGGATTTGGGGACTTTTGGGGATTTTGGAGATTTTTTGGGGTGATTTGGGGATATTTTGGGGGGGATTTTGGGGGATTTTTGCTGCGGTTCCCCTGCAGGAGGCCCAGGCCTACGCTGACGACAACAGCCTGCTGTTCATGGAGACCTCGGCCAAGACAGCCATGAACGTCAACGACCTCTTCCTGGCCATCGGTCAGCTGGGGGGCTTTGGGGGGTCCTGAGGGGCTTTGGGGGGGTCCTGAGGGGCTTTGGGGGGTCCTGAGGGGCCTTGGGGGGGTCCTGAGGGGCTTTGGGGGGTCCTGAGGGGCTTTGGGGGGATTTCAGGGGGTCCTGAGGGGCTTTGGGGTGGTCCTGAGGGGCTTTGGGGGGATTTCAGGGGGTCCTGAGGGGCTTTGGGGGATCTCAGGGGGTCCTGAGGGGCTTTGGGGGGTCCTGAGGGGCTTTGGGGGGATTTCAGGGGGTCCTGAGGGGCTTTGGGGGGTCCTGAGGGGCTTTGGCGGGATCTCAGGGGGTCCTGAGGGGCTTTGGGGGGATTTCAGGGGGTCCTGAGGGGCTTTGGGGGGTCCTGAGGGGCTTTGGGGGATCTCAAGGGGTCCTGAGGGGCTTTGGGGGGATCTCAGGGGGTCCTGAGGGGCTTTGGGGGGTCCTGAGGGGCTTTGGGGGGATTTCAGGGGGTCCTGAGGGGCTTTGGGGGGTCCTGAGGGGCTTTGGGGGGGTCTCAGGGGGATCCTGAGGGGGTTTGGGGGTGTCTCAGGGGGGTCTGGGGGGGGTCTTGAGGGGTTTGGGGGGATTTCAAGGGGTCCTGATGGGTTTTGGGGGAATTTCAGGGGGGTCTCTGAGGGGTTTTGGGGGGTTTGGGGGTGTCTCGGGGGTTTTGGGGGGGTTTCAGACGGGTTTGAGAGGATTTTGATGATCCCAAACCACCCCAAACGATCCCAAACGACCCCAAATGACCCCAAATGATCCCAAATGATCCCAAATAACCCAAAAATGATCCCAAACCACCCCAAACGATCCCAAACCACCCCCGATGCTCCCAAGTCACCCCAGATGACCCCAAATGATCCAAAATGATCCCAAACGATCCCAAACCACCCCCGATGCTCCCAAGCCCCCCCGGCTGAGCCCGACTCCCCCGTTCCAGCCAAGAAGCTGCCAAAGACGGAGCCGCAGAGCTCGAGCGGGGCCGGGGGCCGGGGCCGGGGCGTGGACCTGAGCGAGCAGAGCCCGCAGGGCCGCGGGCAGTGCTGCAGCAACTGAGGGATCTGCTGGGATCTACTGGGATCCACTGGGATCCACTGGGATCCACTGGGATCAGAGCACAGCCAGGATCCACCGGGACTGAACCCAGACCCAGCCCGCAGTGGGCTGGGGCTGCGGCAACTGAGGAATCCCATGGGATCCACTGGGATCATAGCCAGGATCCAGCCCAAATCCAGCTGGGATTACAGCCCAGATCCAGCCCAGATCCAGTTGGGATCACAGCCAAGCTCAAGCCCAGATCCAGCCTGGATCAAGGCAGGATCCAGCCCCAATCCAGCCCGGATCCAGTTGGGATCACAGCTGGGATCCACCGGGATTGAACCCAGATCCAGCCCACAGGGTCGTGGCCAGCGCTGCAGCAGCTGAGGGATCCAGCAGGATCCAGCCAGATTCCAGTGAGGATCCCAGCCCAGATTCCAGCCCCATTCCCAGCCAGGATCCCACCAGATCCCACCAGATCCCAGCTCCATCCCCGCCCTGGGACTCTGCCCGAGCTCTCTCCCAGCACCTTTTGAAGCTTCCAAGGCTCCGCCTCGGCTCCAGATCCCTCCTGGCTCCACCAGATCCCTCCTGGCTCCACCAGATCCCTCCTGGCTCCACCAGATCCCTCCTGGATCCTCCAAATCCTTCGTGGCTCCACCAGGCCCCGCTTGGATCTACCAGATCCCACCTGGATCTTCCAGATTTCACACGGATTCTTCAGCCCCCTCCTGGATCCCCCAGATCTCACACAGATCCTCCACACTCTGCCGGGATCCCCTGGATCCCTCCTGCCTCCACCAGATCCCTCCTGGATCCCCCAGATCTCGCAGAGATCCTCCAGGCTCCTCCTGGCTCCACCAGATCCCTTTTGGATTCCCCAGATCTCGCACGGATCCCCTCCGGCCCCAGCAGACCCCGCAGACGCCCGCTGGATCCCGCTGGATCCCGTCGCCAGATCCCCGATCCCTCTCCGGCGGCAGCGGGGCCGGCCCGGCCGGGACTGGACTCGCGGGGAGCCCCGGACTGCCCGGCCGGCCCCGCGGGGCCTCGGACACTCGGATCCCCCCTGGATCCCACCGGATCCCACCGGATCCCACCGGATCCCCCCTGGCTCCACCAGGCCCCGCTTGGATCTACCAGATCCCACCTGGACCTTCCAGACTTCACACGGATTCTCCAGCCCCGTCCTGGATCCCCTCGGATCCCACCTGGATCCCCTGGATCCCTCCTGAATCCCCCCAGATCCCACCTGGATCCCGGGATCTGGGGGTCCCGCAGCCCCCGGGCCCGGCGGGGTTTGGGGCGTTCCCCGCGGGACAGGAGCTGCGGTGGCACCGTGGCCTCGCCTGGGGACACCTGGGGACACTGAGGGGACACCTGGGGACACCTGAGGAGACACCTGGGGACACCTGGGGTCACCTGGGGACACCTGAGGGGACACCTGGGGACACCTGGGGACACCTGAGGGGACACCTGGGGACACCTGAGGGGACACCTGGGGACACCTGGGGTCACCTGGGGACACCTGAGGGGACACCTGGGGACACCTGAGGGGACACCTGGGGACACCTGGGGACACCTGAGGGACACCTGGGGACACTGAGGGGACACTGAGGGGACACCTGAGGGACACCTGGGGACACCTGGGGACACCTGGGGACACTGAGGAGACACCTGGGGTCACCTGGGGACACTGAGGGACACCTGGGGACACTGAGGGGACACTGAGGAGACACCTGGGGACACTGAGGGGACACCTGGGGACACTGAGGGGACCCTGCCGTGGGAGCTGGGCTGGCCCTGCAGGTGATGTCACCTGAGTGACCTCGGCCAGGGTCACCCCACAGGGACGTCCCCGTGGTCATCCTGGCCGTGGTCACTTGGTCACTCCACAGGGATCTCCTCGGGGTCATCCTGGCCAGGGTCACCCCCCAGGTGACATCCCCTGGTGGTCCCAGTGGTGGCCACGATGTCCCCTCAGTGCTCCCAGTGGTGGCCACAATGTCCCCCTGCTGGTTCTGGCCCCCAGTGACGTCCTCAGGTGACCCCAGCCATGGTGGCCCTCCAGGTGACGTCCCCCAGGTGGTCCCAATGTTGGCCACGATGTCCCCAGGTGGTCCCAGAGGTGGCCACGATGTCCCCAGGTGGTCCCAATGGTGGCCACGATGTCCCCAGGTGGCCCCAGAGGTGGCCACGATGTCCCCAGGTGGTCCCAGAGGTAGCCACGATGTCCCCAGGTGGTCCCAATGGTGGCCACGATGTCCCCAGGTGGCCCCAGAGGTGGCCACGATGTCCCCAGAGGTGGCCACGATGTCCCCAGGTGGTCCCAATGGTGACCACGATGTCCCCAGGTGGTCCCAATGGTGGCCACGATGTCCCCAGGTGGTCCCAATGGTGGCCACGATGTCCCCAGGTGGTCCCAGCCATGGGCACCCCTCAGGTGCCACCCCCAGTGTCCCCAGTTTGTCCCTGTCCCACTTTGCACTTTATGGTCAGACGTCCCCTGGGTTCTGTCCCCGTGTCCCCGGGGGTGGCAGCGAGGTGACAGCAGTGCCACCCCCCTGCCCTTTGTCCTTGTCCCTTCTGGGCCCTCGGTGTCCCCACCCTGTCCAGGGGACACCCGGGGTGGGGACACCCCAAAATTTGGGACACCCTGACGTAGTGGCACCTCAAAATTTGGGACACCCCAAAACGGTGACACCCTGAATTTGGGACGCCCCGAGGTGGTGGCACTTCAAAATTTGGGACACCCCGACTTGGGGACACTCCAAAATTTGGGACACCCCGACTTGGGGACACCAGAATTGTCCCCCCAGGCGTGGGGGGTGGCGCCTGTGGGGTGGAGGGACCCGGTCCCGTATGAAGCCCCTGGGGACACCTCGGGGACATTCCCGGTGCTCCGGAGCCTCTGGAATTGGTGACACCGATGTCCCCAGGGTGGTGACAGAGCCCGCAGGGTCCTTGCCCCGTCCCCACCCTCGGGGACACCTCGAGGACACCTTGGGGACACTCCCAGGGACACTCCCAGGGACACTCCCAGGGACACCTTGGGGACACTGGGGACACCTCGGGGACACTCCCGGGGCCACCTCGGGGCCACTCCCGGTGCTCCAGTGCCTCTGGAATTGGTGACATCGATGTCCCCAAAGTGGTGACAGAGCCCGCAGGGTCCTGGCTGTGTCCCCACCCTTGGGGACACCTTGGGGACACCCCCGGGGCCACCTCGGGGCCACTCCCGGTGCTCCAGAGCCTCTGGAATTGGTGACATCGATGTCCCCAAAGTGGTGGCCGTGTCCCAGCCCTGGACACTGCAGCTCCTGCCACTCTTTTTTTTTTTTTTTTTTTTTTTTTTCTTTTTTTTTTCTTTCCTTTTTCCCATTTTTCGGCTTTTTTTTCCCCCTCGGATTTGATTTTCCTCCCGTTCCGGTTTTTCCCTGCCTTTGGGAAGCTCCTCCCTCGCGGTGAAATAACAATCGTGGTAACACAGGCTCGGGTCGCTGATTCAGCCGCGTATTTAATGTAAAGTAAAAAAAAAAAAAAAAAAACCAACAAGGACAAAAAAAACCAAGGAAAAAAATCCCAAAAAACCGAAAATTCCCAACTTTCTGTGTGCTCAGGGAGGGGACAGGCGACAACACCGAGGCCACCCGGTGCCAGCAGCCGCTGCCAGATGGCGGCCCTGCCCTGATAACGCTTATCAGAGCTGGCAGCTGCCTGGCGACTCCTGGTTTTTGCCGGTTTTTTTCCTTTTTTTCCCGTTTTTTCCCCCAAATTCCCACCGGGAAATTCGGGAGCGGCGCTGCCCCTTTAAATCCGCGTGGCCGCTTTAAGACCCCCTGGTGCTCCGCGTGGCGTTGCCGCTTGAAGCGGGCCGTGGTGGGGCCCACCCTGAGCGAGGCCACGCCCATTGGCCCCCGTTAAAGTAAACAGAGGGGCGTGGCCGGGTGGGTCGCGCCCTTTCCGGGGCCACGCCCATCGCCCCCCTCTTAAAGCGGCCGCGCCCGCAGGGACATCGCGGGACCGGAACCGTTACGCAGGTGCGCGGCGGGGACAACCGGGAGCGGGACGGGAGCGGGGACAACCGGGAGCGGCACCGGGACGGGAATGGGGCGAGAAAACCGACAGCGGGGTGGGGCTGAGGGGAGGGAGAAGCGGGACCCCGCTGGGGCTGGGGGGAAAACAGCGGGGACCGGGAGAGGTTTGGGGACAACCGGGAGTGGCCTGGGCCTACGGCGGGGACAACCGGGACCGGGACGGCGCTGGGGACGGGATAACGGGGACTGGGATGGCGTTGGGGAGGGGACAACCGGGACCGGACTGGGCTGGGGAAAACCGGGACCGGGATGGCGCTGGGGGAGGGGACAACCGGGATCGGGCTGGGGACAACCGGGACCGACCGGGCTGGCCTGGGAACAAGCGGCACCGGGCTGCGGGGTCGTGAAGAGGGACCGGGCGGGGACTGCGTGGGGACACAACGAGCACCGCGCCGGGTCTGGCGCGGGACAGAACCGGGACCGGGCTGGGGATGCGGCGGGGCAGAACCGGAGCGCGAACCGGGCGCGGCTGTGTCGCACCGGAGGTCTCTGATTGTCGCTTTCCCCGGCAGCGTCACCGGGGCCGTTTCCCCGTCCCGGCGCCCGCTCCAGCCGCGCTCTCCCGTCCCGCCGCCGCCGCCGCCGCCGCGATGCTGCTGCTCCGGGCCATGGCCGGCCGCAGGTAGGAGCGGCCCCGCCGGGGCTCCCGGTGTCCCCCCGGTGTCCCCCCGGTGTCCCCCCGGTGTCCCGGCGCCGCTGTGACCCCGCTGTCCCCGCAGGCTCCCGCCGCTGATGCAGCTGCCTCGCGACTGCTCCCGGTTGGCCGCCGGTAGCGCGGCCCCGGGGGGACACCGGGGGACACCGGGGGGACACCGGGGAGAGGCCCCGGGGGGACACCGGGGGACACCGGGGGGACGCCGCGGAGCCGCCCCGGTGCTGGCGGCGCTGCTCGGGCTCGGGGCCGTCCTGGCCTACGGAGAGCGGCGGCGGAGGGTGAGCGACACCGCGGGGACACGGCGGGTGGTGGCACCGGGAGGGGGGCGGTGACACCCTCGGGGTCCTTCACCCCACGGGAACACCGGGGTGGGGCCGGATCCCGGCGGGAGGCGGCACCTGAGGGGCGGATCCCGGTGAGAGGTGACACCGGGACAGCGGGAACGGAGAGGGGGGGGGTGGCACCGGGGGGTGGATCCCGGGGGAAGGGGGTGGCACCGGGACAGGGACAGCCTGGGGACGGGGTGGCACCGGGGGAAGGATCCCGGGGGAAGGGGCGGCACCGGGACAGGGGGATCCCGGGGAGGGGGTGGCACCTAGGGGTGGGTCTTGGGGCAAGGAGGCGGCACCGGGGAACGGGTGACACCGGGACAGGGATCCCGGGTGAGGGGTGACACGGACACCAGAGGTGACACCGGGACAGGGGGATCCCGGGGGCGGGGGTGGCACCGGGACCGGGGGGATCCCGGGGAGGGGGTGGCACCGAGGGGTGGATCTCGGGGGCAAGGAGGTGGCACCGGGGAACGGGTGACACCGAGACAGCGGAATGCCGGGGAGGGGGTGGCACCGGGACAGGGGGATCCGGGGCGCGGGGGTGACACGGACACCGGAGGTGACACCGGGACAGAGGGATCCCGAGGAGGACGGGGGGATGACACCGGGATCCCGGGGGCACGGGGGGGTCCCGCTGACCCTCGCGGTGCCCGCAGGTCGCCCAGGCCGCCCAGGCCCGCCCCGCCCCGCGGTACCCCCGTTACACGCGGGCGGAGGTGGCGCAGCACCGCAGCCCGAGCGAGCGCGTGTGGGTCACCTACGGCACCGAGGTGTTCGACGTCACCGATTTCGTGGAGCTGCACCCGGGGGGAGCGGACAAGATCCTGCTGGCGGCCGGCGGGGCCCTGGAGCCCTTCTGGGCTCTCTACGCCGTCCACAGCCAGCCCCACGTGCTGGAGCTGCTCCGCGACTACAAAGTGGGCGAGCTGAGCCCCGAGGAGGCCGCGCCGCCGCCGGCCGACACCGGGGACCCGTTCGCCGGGGACCCCCCGCGCCACCCGGCGCTGCGGGTGAACAGCCTGAAGCCTTTTAACGCCGAGCCGCCGCCGGAGCTGCTGACCCAGAGCTTCCTGACGCCCAACGAGCTCTTCTTCACCCGCAACCACCTCCCGGTGCCCGCCGTGGAGCCGGGCTCCTACCGGCTGCGCGTGCAGGGCCCCGGCGGCCGCGCGCTGTCGCTGTCGCTGGCGGAGCTCCGCCAGCGCTTCCCGAAGCACGAGGTGACGGCCACGCTGCAGTGCGCCGGTAACCGGAGGTCCGAGATGAGCCGCGTCCGGCCGGTCAAGGGGCTGGCGTGGGACATCGGCGCCATCAGCACGGCGCGCTGGGGCGGGGCGCGGCTCCGGGACGTGCTGCTGGCCGCCGGTGTCGGCGACAGCGCCGGCGACGGCGAGTGGCACGTGTGCTTCGAAGGGCTGGACGCGGACGCTTCGGGGACGCCGTACGGAGCGTCCATCCCGTTGCGGCGGGCGCTCAGCGCCGAGGCCGAGGTGCTGCTGGCGTACGAGATGAACGGGCGGGAGCTGCCGCGGGACCACGGCTTCCCGGTGCGCGTGGTGGTGCCCGGCGTGGTCGGGGCGCGGAGCGTGAAGTGGCTGCGGAGCGTGGCGGTGTCGCCCGCGGAGAGCCCGAGCCACTGGCAGCAGAAGGACTACAAGGGCTTCTGCCCGTCCGTGGATTGGGATTCCGTGGATTTCGGGGCCGCGCCCGCCATCCAGGAGCTGCCGGTGCAGTCGGCGATCACCGAGCCCCGGCCCGGCGCCGCCGTGCCCGCCGGGGAGCTGACGGTGAAGGGATACGCGTGGAGCGGAGGAGGAAGGGAGGTGGTCCGGGTGAGCGGGGACGGGAATGGGGCGGGGGGAATGAATGGGGAATGGGGAAAATGGGGGAAAATGGGGGGGAAATGGGGTGGGGAATGGGGGGAATTGGGGCGGGAAATGGGGTGGGGGGAATGGGGAAAATGGGGAATGGGGGAAATGGGGCGGGAAATGGGGCGGGAAATGGGATGGGGAAATGGGGTGGGGAATGGGGAAAATGGGGGGAAATGGGGTGGGGAATGGGGGGAAATGGGGTGGAGGGTATGGGGAGGGGAATGTGGGGCAAATGAATGGGGTGGGGGAATGGGGGAAATGGGGTGGAGAGTGGGATGGAGAAATAGGGTGGGAAGAATGGGGATGGGGAAGTTGGGGGAAATGGAATGGGGAAAATGGGGTAGGGGAATGTGGGGCAAATGAATGGGGTGGGGGAGTGAGGGGAATGGGATGGGGAAATGAGGTGGGAAAAATGGGGTGGGGGGAATGGGGAGGGGAATGGGGTGGGGAAAATGGGGGATGGGGAACAGGGATGGAGGGAATGGGGTGGAGAATGGGGAAAATGGGGTGGGGGAATGGAGAGGGGAACAGGAATGAGGGAAATGGGATGGGGGATGTGGAACGGGGATGGAGGGAATGGGGTGGGGAAAATGGGGCCGGGGGAACGGGTCAGGGATGGGAAAGGGGGGATGGATGGGAATGGGCAAGGGGGATGGAGAAAGGGGTCCAGCCTCTGGCGGCCGGCCGCGGTTCTATGCTAATTAACGCTAATTAACGCTCGTTATCTCTATCACCGCCTGGCAGGCGGACGCGTCCTTGGACTGTGGCCAGACCCTAATGAATTGACGCTAATTAGCGCTGATTGTGCCTGGCAGGTGGACGTGTCCCTGGACGGCGGCCGGACGTGGCGCGTGGCCGAGCTGGGCCCGCGGCCGGAGCGCGGCCGGGGCTGGGCCTGGGCGCTGTGGGAGCTGCGGGCGGCGGCGCCGGCGGGCGCCCGGCTCGACATCGTCTGCAAGGCCGTGGACCGGAGCTACAACGTGCAGCCCGACAGCGTGGCGCCCATCTGGAACCTGCGCGGCGTCCTGAGCAACGCCTGGCACCGCGTCAGCGTCACCGTCACCCGCTGAGGGACACTGGGGACATCGGGGACATCGGGGACACTGGGGACACTGGGGGACATTGGGGACATCGGGGACACTGGGGACATTGGGGGCACTGGGGACATTGGGGACATTGGGGACATTGGGGACATTGGGGACATCGGGGACACTGGGGACATTGGGGGCATTGGGGACATTGGGGACATTGGGGACACTGGGGACACTGGGGACATCGGGGACATTGGGGACATTGGGGTATTGGGGACATTGGGGACACTGGGGACATTGGGGTATTGGGGACATTGGGGACATTGGGGACACTGGGGACACTGGGGACATTGGGGTATTGGGGACATTGGGGACATTGGGGACATTGGGGACACTGGGGACATTGGGGTATTGGGGACATTGGGGACATTGGGGACACTGGGGACATTGGGGTATTGGGGACATTGGGGACATTGGGGACATTGGGGTATTGGGGTATTGGGGACATTGGGGACACTGGGGACATTGGGGTATTGGGGACATTGGGGACATTGGGGTATTGGGGACATCGGGGACATTGGGGACACTGGGGACATTGGGGACATTGGGGACATTGGGGACATTGGGGGCATTGGGGACAGCTGGAACCTCAGCAATGCCTGGCACCGCGTCAGCGTCACCGTCACCCGCTGAGGGACACCGGGGACATCGGGGACATTGGGGACATCTGGAACCCCAGCAACGCCTGGCACCGCGTCAGTGTCACCCACTGAGGGACACCGGGGTACGGGGGACAGTGGGGACAGTGGGGGCATTGGGGACATCGGGGACAGTGGGGACATCTGGAACCTCAGCAACGCCTGGCACCGCGTCACCGTCACCCCCTAAGGGACGTCGGGGACATTGGGGACAGTGGGGACATTTGGGGGTATTGGGGACAGTGGGGACATTGGGAGCATCTGGAATCTGTGTGGGGTCCTGAGCAGCACCCGGCACCAGATCAGCGTCACCATCACCCGCTGAGGGACATCAGGGCTTTGGGGTATTGGGGACATCGGGACAGTGGGGACAGCGGGGACAGCGGGGACAGTGGGGACATCTGGAACCTGAGCAATGCCTGGCACCGCGTCAGCGTCACCCCCTGAGGGACACTGGGGACACTGGGGACAGCGGGGTATTGGGATATTGGGGACATCGGGGACATCGGGAACAATGGGGACATCAGGGACATTGGGGTCCCTGGAGATCTGTGGGATCTGTGGATCCTAAAGGGTTCCATGGCCCCAAAATGTCCTGCAGACCCCAAAATGTCCCACAGACCCCAATGGGTTCTACAGGCCCCCGGCTTCTACTGACCCCAAAAGATTCCACAGACCCCAAAAGGATTTTATGGACTCCAAAGGGTTCCATGGACCCCAAAAGGATTTTAGGGCCCCTCAAAGGATTTTATGGCCCCCACAAAAGATTTTATGGACTCCAAAAGGATTTTATGGACCCCAAAGGATTTTATGGACCCCAAAGGGTTCTGGAAACCCCAAAAGGATTTTATGGACCCCAAAGGATTTTATGGACTCCAAAAGGATTTTATGGACCCCAAAGGGTTCTGGAGACACCAAAGATCTCTGCGGCCCCGAAGGGCTCTGCAGGTTCCTGCAGCTCGAAGGTCAGCGGGGTTTTATGGCCCCGGGGTTTTATGGCCCCACACTTTTATGGCCCCACACTTTTATGGCCCCACACTTTTATGGCCCCGGTTTTACACCCCGATGTGTGAAAGTGCCTCCTGCCATAAAGATTTGGGAACTTTTATGGGATCGGTGCCTTCCTGGGGCAGCGTGGGATGGGGGATGGGGGATGGGGAATGGGGGCACTTCTGGGACCCCCTGACCCTATAGGGACCCAATGACCCCCTGACCCCAAATAACCCCTGACCCTATAGGGACCCAATGACCCCCTGACCCCGAATAACCCCTGACCCTATAGGGTCCCCTGGGACCCCTGACCCTAAATAACCCCTGACCCTGCAAGGATTCCCTGACCCTATAGGAGCTTGTGACCCCAAATAACCCCCGACCCCAAATAACCCCTGACCCCAAATAACCCCGACCCCAAATAACCCCCGACCCCAAATAACCCCCGACCCCATGGGACCCAATGATCCCCTTATCAATCCCGTTATCGATCCCCGTTATCGATCCCCGTTATCAATCCCCGTTATCGATCCCCGTTATCAGTCCCCATTATCGATCCCCGTTATCGATCCCATTATCGATCCCCGTTATCGATCCCGTTATCGATCCCCGTTATCGATCCCCGTTATCGATCCCGTTATCGATCCCCGTTATCGATCCCCGTTATCGATCCCGTTATCGATCCCAGCCCCATCGACGCGCTCGGCGCTCCCCGCTCGATTCTCTCGGCGCTCCTCCCCTCCCCGCTGCCCATCGACTCTCTCGGCGCTCTCTCCCTGCCCTGCCGGCCGCTCGATGCGCTCGGCGCGCGGCGCGGGGCTGGCGGGGCCGGAAGCGGCGGGGGCGGGGCCGGAAGTGGCGGGGGCGGGGGGGGGCCCGGGGCCTCCTCAGGAGCCGCCGCCGCCGCCGCGCCCGGACCCCCCCGGACCCCCCCGGAGCCCCGGACCCCCCCGGACCCCCCCGGACCCCCCCGGAGCCCCGGACCCCCCCCCAGCCCCGGGGGGGCCTCCCGAGCCCGCCGCGGCCCCGCCGGTGAGCGCGCGCGCCGAGGCCGCCTCTGGGGGGGGGCGCGGCCTCGCGGGGCCCGGGAGGGGCTGGGGGGGGTCCCGGTAGGGGGGGGGGGCTGGGGGGGCTCCTCTGAGAGCCCCGGAGAGGCTCGGGGGGGGCTGGGGGGGGCTCGGGATTTGGGGAGGGGTCCCTGACCCTCCCTGGGGGTCTCAGGGCGGGATTTGGGGGGGTCTCTCCTTTTTGAGGGGGGGTCGCGCCCCCCGGGACCGGATTTTGGGGGGGGGCTGTTCTGAGGGGGGGCGCGTCCCCCCGGGGCTCTCAGCGCTGAATTTGGGGGGGGGTCGCGTCCCCGCAGGGGTTTTGGGGTGCTCGGAATTTGGGGGGGGGTCCCTGACCCTCCCCGGGGGTCTCAGGGCCGGATTTGGGGGGGGTCCTATTGGGGGAGGGGTCCCCGTCCCTTTTAGGGCATCCTGGATTTTTGGGGGGGGTCCTTTCCCTTTTGGGGTGTCCTGGATTTTTGGGGTCTCATTTTTGGGAGGTCCCTGTCCCTTTTGGGGGGGTCTCTGACTTTTGGGGTCTCTGATTTTTGGGGTCTCTGATTTTTTTGGGTTTCTCTATTTTGGGGTCTCTGATTTTTAGGGTCTCTGATTTTTGGGGTTTCCCCATTTTGGGGGGTCCCTGTCCCTTTTGGGGGGGTCTCTGACTTTTGGGGTCTCTGATTTTCGGGGTCTCTGATTTTTTTGGGGGTCTCTGATTTTTGGGGTTTCTCAATTTTGGGGTCTCTGATTTTTTTGGGGTCCCAGATTTTTAGGGTCTTTGACTTTTGGGGTCTCTGGATTTTGGGGTCTCTGATATTTTGGGGGTCCCTGTCCCTTTTAGGGCATCCTGGATTTTTTGGGGGGGGTCTTTTCCCTTTTGGGGTCTGTGAATTTTGGGGTCTCTGATTTTTGGGGTTTCTGATTTTGGGGGTCCCTGTCCCTTTTGGGGGGGGCTCTGACTTTTGGGGTCTCTGATTTTGGGGGTCCCTGTCCCTTTTAGGGCATCCTGGATTTTTGGGGTCTCTGAATTTTGGGGTTTCTAATTTTTGGGGTCTCTGATTTTTTGGGGGGTCCTTTTCCCTTTTGGGGTGTCTTGGATTTTTGGGGTCTCTGAATTTTGGGGTCTCAGATTTTGGGGTCTGTGATTTTGGGGTCTCTGATTTTTTGGGGTCCCGGATTTTTGGGGTTCCCGTCCCTTTTAGGGCATCCTGGATTTTTTGGGGGGGGGTCTTTTCCCTTTTGGGGTGTCCTGGATTTTTGGGGTCTCTGATTTTTGGGGTTTCTCAATTTTGGGGTCTCTCATATTTTGGGGGGGTCCCTGTCCCTTTTAGGGGGGGCTCTGATTTTTGGGGTCTCAGATTTTGGGGTCTGTGATTTTGGCATCTCTGAATTTTTGGGGGTCCTTTTCCCTTTTGGGGTGTCCTGGATTTTTGGGGTCTCTGAATTTTTTGGGGTCTCTGACTTTTGGGGTCTCTGACTTTTGGGGTCTCTGAATTTTGGGGTTTCTCAATTTTGGGGTCCCGGATTTTTGGGGTCTCAGATTTTGGGGTCTCTGAATTTTGGGGTCCCGGAGTTTTGGGGGTCCTTTTCCCTTTTAGGGGGTCCTGGATTTTTGGGGTCTCTGAATTTTGGGGTTTTTGATTTTTGGGGTTTCAGATTTTTTTTGGGTTTCTCAATTTTGGGGTCTCTGACTTTTGGGGTCTCAGATTTTGGGGTCTCTGAATTTTGGGGTTTCTAATTTTTGGGGTTTCAGATTTTGTTTTGGGTTTCTCAATTTTGGGGTCCCGGATTTTTGGGGTCTCCCCTGTGGGGTCAGGACCCCCCAAACCCTCTGAGAATTCCCCAATTCCTGGGGCTTTTTTTGGGATAATTGAATTTTTTTGGGAGGGAATTTTGGGGGGGGGGGGGGGTCCCAACCTGGAATTTTCCAGCTGGAATCTCCCATTCCCAGGAATTTTAGGGGGGAATTTTCCCTCAAATCCCAAAATTCCCAAAAATTTTCCCCGGGGGGGGGCACAAAAAAAAAAAAAAAAGGGATTTTCCCCTTTGGATTTCTGGGAATTTTGGGGGATTTTGGGGGATTTTTGGGACTTTTCCACCTCCTGGAGGCTCCGGTCCCTGCGGAATTCCGGGGTTATCCCAGGGCAGGCAGCGGGGGGGGGATTTTTTTGGGATCTCTTCCCGAGGGAGCTGCTCCAGTTTGGAATTAAAATTCAGAAATAAAAAAAAAACCTGGAAAAAGCAGCAGGAGGCTCCTCCCGGAGTGGCCTGGGATTGGTTTTTCCTGGGATTTATCCCAAAAAACCGAAAATAAAGCTGGAAAAAGCAGCTGGAGCCCCATCCCAGAATATCCTGGGATTGTTTTTTCCAGCTTTTCCTGGGATTTATCCCAAAAAATCCGGGATAAAGCAGCAGGAGGCTCATCCCAGAATTTCCTGGAGTTGTTTTTCCCGGGATTTATCCCAAAAAAATCCTCCAGGGTTTCATCCCAGAATATCCTGGAATGTTTTTGTCAGGATTTATCCCAAAAAAAAGGAAAATAAACCAGGAAAAAGCAGCTGGAGCCCCATCCCAGAATATCCTGGAATTGATTTTCCTGGGATTTATCCCAAAAAAAGGAAAATAAAACCAGGGAAAAGTAGCTGGAGGCTCATCCCAGAATTTCCTGGAATTGGTTTTTCCCGGGATTTATCCCAAAAAAAATCCCCCTGGATTTTCCTGGAATTGTTTTTCCTGGGATTTATCCCAAAAAACCAAAAATAAAGCTGGAAAAAGCAGCTGGAGCCCCATCCCAGAATTTCCTGGAATTGGTTTTCTCAGGATTTATCCCCAAAAAAATCCCCCTGGATTTTCCTGGAATTGTCTTTCCTGGGATTTATCCCCCCCCAAAAAAAAACGGGATAAAGCAGCTGGAGCCTCTTCCCAGAGTGGCCTGGGATTGTTTTTCCCGGGATTTATCCCAAAAAAATCCCCCAGAGCCCCATCCCAGAGTGCCCTGGAATTGTTTTTCCAGCTTTTCCTGGGATTTATCCCAAAAAAAGGAAAATAAAACCTGGAAAAAGCAGCTGGAGGCTCCTCTTGGAATGGCCTGGAATTGGTTTTTCCTGGGATTTATCCCAAAAAAAATCTGGAAAAAGCAGCTGGAGGCTCATCCCAGAGTGCCCTGGGATTGTTTTCCCAGTTTTTCCTGGGATTTATCCCAAAAAAAAGGAAAATAAACCTGGAAAAAGCAGCTGGAGGCTCATCCCAGAATTTCCTGGAATTGGTTTTTCCCGGGATTTATCCCCAAAAAAATCCCCCAGAGCCCCATCCCAGAATTTCCTGGGATTGTTTTCCCAGTTTTTCCTGGGATTTATCCCAAAAAAAAGGAAAATAAACCTGGAAAAAGCAGCAGGAGCTCCATTGCAAACCCACGAGGATTTGAAAGTGGGAAAAGGGAAAAACAAAAAAAGGGAAAATCCCTGGAATTTGGAGCCGGGGTTGGGATCCGGGGATTTCCCTGAGCTCATCCCGGAATTCCTGGGGATTGGGGCGGGGGGGTCACTGGGCATTTCCTGGGGGATTTGGGCATTTTTGGGGGGTTTTTGGGGTTTTTTTGGGGTTTTTTGGGGTTTTTTGGGTTTTTTTTTGGGGGGGATTTTGGGTTTTTTTTGTTTGGCTTTTTTTGGGTTTTTTTGGTTTTTTTTGGGTTTTTTTTTGGTTGGCTTTTTTTGGTTTTTTGGGTTTTTTGGGGTTTTTTTTGGGGTTTTTGGGGTTTTTTGTTTTGGTTTTTTTGGGTTTTTTTTTGGGGGGGGATTTTGGTTTTTTTTTGTTTGGCTTTTTTTGTTTTTTTGGGTTTTTTGGGGGGTTTTTTTGGGGTTTTTTTTTGGTTTTTTGGGGTTTTTTTGGGGTTTTTTTTTGTTTTTTTTTTCTGGGGGGGTTTAGGTTTTTTTGGGGTTTTTGGGTTTTTTTGTTTTGGTTTTTTTTTTTTTTTTTGTTTTTTTTTTGGGGGGGGATTTGGGGTTTTTTTTGTTTGGGTTTTTTTGGGGTTATTTTGGGTTTTTTTAGTTTTTTTGGTTGGGTTTTTTGGTTTTTTGGGTCTTTTTTTGGGATTTTTTTTTTTCTGGGGGGTTTAGGTTTTTTGGGTTTTTTTTAGTTTTTTTGGTTGGGTTTTTTGGTTTTTTGGGGGTTTTTTTGGGGATTTTTTGGGGTTTCTTTTTGGTTTTTTTTTTTTCTGGGGGGTTTAGGGTTTTTTGGGGGGTTTTGGGTTTTTTTTTGGTTTTTTTTTTGTTTTTTTTTGGTATTTTTTGTTTTTTTTGGGGGGGGGGTTTGGGGTTTTTTTTTGTTTTTTTCTGGGGGGGTGTTTTAAGTTTTTTGGGGGTTTTTTTTGGGGTTTTTTTTGGTTTTTTTCCCTGTTTTTTCCCTGGATTCAGGGCAGGGAGGACGGAGCTGCTCCAGTTGCAGAATTCCCCAGGGATCCCTGCCCTGCTTATCCCGGGAATTCCTCTTGGGAATTTTGCTTTTTTTGGAATTTTCCACTAAAAAAACCCAAAAAAAACCCAAAAAAAAACCCAGGAACGAGCTCAGGGATGGAGGAGTTGGGGAAATTTGGGGAATTTTGGGGAATTTTGGGAATTTTCAGCCCAATCCCAGCCCGGGAAGCTTCGGATTCCGGCAGAAATTTGGGAATTTTCTCCCGGATGTGGCTCCTGAGAGCTCCTGGCCTGGGAGCTTTGAGCTTTTCCAGGATTTTAAAAAAATCTGGGATTGAGGAATTCTGGATTTTCCTGCCCAGGGATTGAAGAATTCCCAATTTTCCCTGGTTTTTATCCCACTGGGATTCAGGAATTCTGATTTTTCCTGGGTTTTTTTCCCACTGAGATTGAGAAATTCTGATTTTTTCCCGATTTTTTTTCACACTGGGATTGAGGAATTCCAATTTTTCCTGGTTTTTATCCTGCTGGGATTGAGAATTCCCAATTTTCCCTGCCAGAAATTGAGAATTCCCAGTTTTTCCTGTTTTCTTTCCCCACAGGGATTGAAAAATTCCAATTTTCCCTGGTTTTATCCCAGTGGGATTTAAGGAATTTGGATTTTTCCTGGTTTTTACCCCACTGGGCTTGAAAAATTCCAATTTTTCCTACCCAGGGATTGAGAATTCCCAATTTTTCCTGTTTTTTTTCCCCACTGGGATTGAGGAATTCCAGAGCCTGGATAAAATTCCCGATTTTTTTTAAATCCTGGGATGGATTTTTGCAGCCACAATTCCCCAAATTCCAAGTGTCAGGAAATTCCTGGATTTTTCCTGGATTTTCCTGAATTTTTCCCAGATTTTTCCCGGATTTTTTCCTGAATTTTCTGGTTTTTCCCCCATTTTCCCGGATTTTTCCTGGATTTTCTGGGATTTTTCCCATTTTTTTCCTGGATTCCAGAGGCAATTCCAGAATCAGGGAATTCCAGAGTGTTTGGAATTCTCTGTGCCAGGACTGGGAATGTCCCGGAATTCTGGGATTGTCCTTTAATCCCAAAAATCCCCCAAAAATCCCAGAATCCCCAAAAATCTGAAAAATCCAAGGAAACCCCAAAAAAGGCCCAAAAATTCCAAAAAGAATTCCAAAAATACCCCAAAAAATCCCCAAAAAAGTCCCCAAAAAACCTCAAAAAAAAAAAAAATCCCAAAAAATAAAAAAATCCCCAAATTCCAAAAAAATTCCAAAAAATCCTCAAAACCCAAAAACAAAACAAAACAAAACAAACCCCAAAAAATCAAAGAAGATCCCAAAAAACCTCAAAAATTAAAAAAAAATTCCCAAAAAATCCAAAATATCCCCAAAACCCCCCCGGATTCCCGAGGGCTCCGCGGCCGTTTGGGATTTTCCGGAGTCCCTGCCCCAAATCCCGATTTTCCCGCAGGAATCCCCGGAGCCCGAGGGGTTTTTGGGATCCCGAGGGATTTTTGGGATGCTGAGGGATTTTCCAGGACTCCTGAGGGATTTTTGGGATCATGAGGGGATTTTTTGGATCCCGAGGGATTTTTCTGGATCCTGAGGGATTTTCCAGGATTTCCCGAGGGGTTTTTTGGGATCCTGAGGAGTTTTCGGGATCCCGAGGGATTTTTGGGATGCTGAAGGATTTTTGGGATCCCGAGGGGTTTTTGGGATCCCGAGGGATTTTTGGGATCCCGAGGGATTTTTGGGATCCTGAGGGGTTTTTGGGATGCTGAAGGATTTTTGGGATGCTGAAGGATTTTTGGGATCCCGAGGGATTTTTGGGATCCCGAGGGATTTTTTGGGATCCCGAGGGATTTTTGGGATCCTGAGGGGTTTTTGGGATCCTGAGGGGTTTTTGGGATGCTGAAGGATTTTCGGGATCCCGAGGGATTTTTGGGATCCCGAGGGATTTTTGGGATCCCGAGGGATTTTTGGGATGCTGAAGGATTTTTGGGATCCAGAGGGATTTTTGGGATCCTGAGAGATTTTTGGGATCCCGAGGGGTTTTTGGGATGCTGAAGGATTTTTGGGATCCCGAGGGATTTTTGGGATCCTGAGAGATTTTTGGGATCCCGAGGGATTTTTGGGATCCCGAGGGATTTTTGGGATGCTGAAGGATTTTTGGGATCCCGATGGGTTTTTGGGATGCTGAAGGATTTTTGGGATCCTGAGGGATTTTTGGGATGCTGAAGGATTTTTGGGATGCTGAAGGATTTTTGGGATGCTGAAGGATTTTTGGGATCCTGAGGGGTTTTTGGGATGCTGAAGGATTTTTGGGATGCTGAGGAGTTTTCGGGACCCCGAGGGGTTTTTGGGATCCTGAGGGGTTTTTGGGATCCCGAGGGATTTTTGGGATCCTGAGAGATTTTTGGGATCCCGAGGGATTTTTGGGATGCTGAAGGATTTTTGGGACCCCGAGGGATTTTTGGGATGCTGAAGGATTTTTGGGATGCTGAAGGATTTTTGGGATCCCGAGGGATTTTCGGGATCCCGAGGGGTTTTTGGGATCCCGAGGTTCCGCTCCCGTTCCAGGCGGTTCCGGGGCCATGGACGTCGAGGATTGCAACGCGCGCTCCTTCCTCAGCGGTGAGCGGCGCCTTCCCCTGCAATTCCTGGAATTCCTGGAATTTCGGGAATTTCCCCCCATTTCCCCTGGATTTCCCTGAATTTCCCCCCATTTTCCTGAATTTCCCCCATTTTTTTCCTGGATTTTCCTGAATTTCTCCCCATTTTTCCTGAATTTCCTGGGATTTCCCCCCATTTTTTTCCTGCATTTTTCCTGGGATTTTTCCAAATTTTCCTGGAATTTCTGTGATTTCCCCAATTTTTCCTGGATTTTCCTGAATTTCCCCCCATTTTCCCTGGATTTTCTCGGATTTTCCCCCCATTTTCCCTGCATTTTTTGTGGATTTCCTGGAATTTTCCCCCCATTTTTCCTGGAATTTCAGGAATTTCCCCCCATTTTTCCTGCATTTTTCCTGGGATTTCTCCCCATTTTTCCTGAATTTCCCCCATTTTTTTGCCTGCATTTTTCCTGAATTTCTCCCCATTTTCCCTGGATTTTCTAGGATTTTCCTGGAATTTCCCCCCATTTTCCCTGGATTTCCCTGAATTTCCCCTCATTTTTCCTGGGATTTCCCCTCAGTTTCCTGAATTTCCCCCATTTTTTTCTCGGATTTTCCTGAATTTCTCCCCATTTTTCCTGGGATTTCTCCAAATTTTCCTGGAATTTCTGTGATTCCCCCAATTTTTCCTGGAGTTCCCTGAATTTCCCCCCATTTTTCCTTCATTTTTCCTGAATTTCCCCCCATATTCCCTGGATTTTCTCAGATTTTCCTGGAATTTTCCCCCCATTTTTCCTGGAATTTCTGTGATTTCCCCCCATTTTTCCTGAATTTCCCCTCATTTTTCGTGGATTTTCCCTGTTTTTCCTAAATTTCCCCCCATTTTCCTGAATTTTTTCTGCATTTTCCTGGATTTCCCCCCATTTTCCTGGATTTCCCCTGGATTTCAGGAATTTCCCCCCATTATTCCAGAATTTCCCCTCATTTTTCCTGGATTTTTCTGAATTTTCCCTGGATTTTCTGGGATTTTCCCACATTTATCCCAGATTTTCTCCATTTTTCATGGATTTTTCCTGAATTTCCCCCCATTTTTCCTGGATTTTCCTGTAGTTTTCCCATTTTTTCCCATTTTTTCCCATTTTTCCCCATTTTTCCCCATTTTTCCCCATTTTTCCTGGTTTTTTTTTTGGGATCCCAGGCAATCCTGAGGAATTTGGATGTTCCATCCCCAAAATCCCAATTTTTGTGGGTTTTATCCCAATTTCCAGGCAGCTGCAGCAGAAATTCCCGAATTTTTCCAGCTTTTCCTGCAACTTCCAGAGGTTTAGGGCTGGAAAATCCCCAGGGAGTTTTCCTGGCGGGGGGAAAAATCAGGAATTGGGGGAAAAATGGGAATTGAGGGGGAAAAAATGGGAATTGGGGGGGGGGAAATGGGAACTTGGGGGGGAAAAAACTGGGAATGGGAGGGGAAAATTGGGAATTGGGGGTGAAAAAAATGGGAATTGGGGGAAAAATGGGAATTGAGGGGGAAAAATGGGAATTGGAGAGGGAAAAGTGGGAACTGGGGAGGAAAAAATGGGAATTATGGGGGAAATTGAGAAGTGGGAGGGAAAAAAAACGGGAATTAAGGGGGAAAAATGGGAAATGGTGGGGGGGAAATGGGAATTGAGGGGAGAAATTGGGAATTGGGGCGAAAAATGGGAATTAAGGGGAAAAAATGGGAACAGGGGGGAAAAATGGGAATTCTGGGGGAAAGTGGGAATTGAGGGTGTGAAACCCAGGAATTGGGGGGGGGGAATTGGGAATTAGGGGAGGAAAAATGGGAATTGAAGGGGAAAAAATGGGAATTATGGGGGGGAATCAGGAAATTGAGGGGGAAAACTGGGAAATGAGGGGGAAAAATGGGAATTGAGGGGAAAAATGGGAACTGGGGGGGGAATCGGGAATGGGAGGGGGAAAAAACGGGAATTGGGGGAAAAATGGGAATTGGGGGGAAAATGGGAATTGTGGAGGGAAAAAATGGGAATTTGGGGTGGGGGAGTGGGAAATGAGGGGGGAAAATCGGGAATTGGGGGGAAAAATGGGAAATGGTGGGGGGAAATTGGGAATTGGGCGGGGGGAACCGGGAATTGAGGAAAAAAAACGGGAATTGAGGGGGGGGGAAAAAAGGAACTGGGGGAGAAAATCGGGAATTGGGGGGGGGAAATCGGGAATTGGGGAGAACAGGAATTGGGGGAAAAATGGGAATTGAGGGGAAAATCTGGGAACTGGGGGGGAAAATCAGGAATTGTGGATGGAAAAAATGGGAATTTGGGGGTGGGGGGGTGGGAAATGAGGGGGGAAATCGGGAATTGGGGGGGAAAGCAGGAATTGGGGGAAAAGTGGGAATTAGGGGTGGAAAATCGGGAAATTGAGGGGGAAAACTGGGAAATGAGGGGGGAAATTGGGAATTGGGGGGGGGAAGTGGGAATTGAGGGGGAAAAATGGGAATTGAGGGGGGGGAAAAAAAGGAACTGGGGGAAAAAAATCGGGAATTGAGGGGGAAAACCGGGAAATGGGGGGGGAAAACCGGGAATTGGGGGGGGAAAACCGGGAATTGGGGGCCGAGGGTGGGAAATTCCCGCTTGGATCGGGGCTGGAATTTCCAGGAGGGGCGGGAATGGTTCAAATTCCTCCCTGGCAGGAGGGAGGGAGGGAGAGAATGAGATCCAGGAAAATTCCATGAGGGAGAAGCTTGGAATGTTCCCAGGGAAGCTTGGAATGTTCCCAGGGCCGGGCTGGAATTGCCCCGCAGGGATTGGGGGAGGAGGGGGAGGGAATTTTCCGCCTTTGGAATCATCCCGGGGCGGCTCATCCCGAAAAAACGGGGCTGGAGCCGAATTCCTGGAGGGGGGAGGGAGCCCTGGGATCCATCCCAAATCCCAAATTCCCTGGATTCATCCCAAATCCTCCCCGAGGCCCTGGGTCCATCCCAAATTCCCTGGATCCACCCCAAATCCCAAATTCCCTGGGTCCATCCCAAATTCCCTGGGTCCATCCCAAATTCCCTGGATCCACCCCAAATCCCAAATTCCCTGGGTCCATCCCAAATTCCCTGGGTCCATCCCAAATTCCCTGGGTCCATCCCAAATCCTCCCTGGGCCCCTGAATCCACCCCAAATCCCAAATTCCGAGTCCATCCCGGGTCCTTGTGATTCCCTGCATCCATCCCAAATCCTCCCTGGGCCCCTGGATCCATCCCAAATTCCCTGGATCCACCCCAAATCCCAAATTCCCTGAATCCATCCCAAATCCCAAATTTCCTGAATCCATCCTGGGTCTTTCTGATTCCCTGGATCCATCCCCAAATCCTTTCCCGAGCCCCAAATCCCAAATTCCCTGAATCCATCCCAAATCCTCCCCAAGCCCCTGGATCCATCCCAAATCCCAAATTCCCTGAGTCCATCCCAAACCTTCCTGATTCCCTGGATCCATCCCCGGCTCCGTTCCCACTCCCCCAATTTTGGGAATGTCCCATTTCCCATCCCCATCCTGCTAAAAATCCGGGATCTGGCTGAAATCCGGGATCCCAGCAAACCCCAGAGCTCCTGCTCCCATTCCCAAATTCCCACATTCCTACATTCCCATGTTCCCAAATTCCCCAAATCCCACGTTCCTGAATTCCCACATTCCCACATTCCCACACCCCTCCCTCTCCCATTCCCAGTTCCCAGATTTTGGGAATTCCACGTTTCCCATCCCAGTCCCAGTAAAATTTGGGATCCTGCTCTGGCTCCCTTCTCACATTCCCAAATTCCCAAA
Organism: Vidua chalybeata; assembly: GCF_026979565.1. Taxonomy (NCBI): domain Eukaryota; kingdom Metazoa; phylum Chordata; class Aves; order Passeriformes; family Viduidae; genus Vidua; species Vidua chalybeata. Next base: position 1,590,081 of record NC_071559.1, read on the forward strand.
TCCCCACATTCCCGAATCCCCACGTCCCCAAATCCCCACGTCCCCAAATTCCCACATTCCCACATTCCCACATTCCCGAATCCCCACGTTCCCACCCCTCCCCCTCTCCCATTCCTGGTGCAATTCCCAGTTCCTGCTTTTGGTCAGGACCGATCCCACTGAAATCTGGGATCCTGCTCCCATTCCCTCCTCCCTTCCCACATTCCCCAATTCCCACATTCCCACCCCTCCCCCTCCTCTTCCTGCCCTTTCCCTGGGACAATTCCCGGCTCCATTCCCAGTTCCTGACTTTTGGGAATGTCCCATTTTTCCCTGAAAAACCTGGGATCCCACTGAATTCCTGGAATCCCAGTGAATTCCTGGCTCCCTCCCTCTCTCCCTCCTCCCTTTCCCACATTCCCACATTCCCACATTCCAATTCCTCCTCCCCTGCCTCATTCCCAGCTCCTCCCAGGGCAATTCCCGATGGAATTTTCACTCCCTGCCTTTTGGGAATGTTCCATTTTTCCCTGAAAAACCCTGGGATCCCACTGAAACCCTGGAATTCCAGTGAAACCCTGGGATCCCGCTGAAATCCAGGATCCCACGCTCGCCCTGAGCCATTCCCACATTCCCATCCCTCCCCCTCCTCTTCCTGCCCTTTCCCCGGAGCAATTCCCGGCTCCGTTCCCACTCCCTGCCTTTTGGGAATGCTCCATTTGTCTCTGAAAAAACCTGGATCCCACTAAACCCTGGATCCCACTGAATTCCTGGAATCCCACTAAACCCTGGATCCCAGTGAATTCCTGGCTCCCTCCCTCTCTCCCTCCTCCCTTTCCCACATTCCCACATTCCCACATTCCCACATTCCAATTCCTCCTCCCCTGCCTCATTCCCAGCTCCTCCCCGGGGGCAATTTTCACTCCCTGCCTTTTGGGAATGTCCCATTTCTCCCTGAAAAATCCTGGATTCCACTAAAACCCTGCAATCCCACTGAAATCCCACTGAAATCCCACTGAAATCCCACTGAAATCCCACTGAAATCCTGGAATCCCACTAAACCCTGGATCCCACTAAACCCTGGAATCCCAGTGAAATCCCGAATCCCACTGAAATCCCACAGAAACCCTGCAATCCCACTAAACCCTGGGATCCCAGTGAAATCTCGGAATCCCAGTGAAACCCTTGATCCCACTGAAACCTTGGAATCCCACTGAAATCCTGGATCCCACAGAAATCCCGGGATCCCACTGAAACCCTGCAATCCCACTGAAATCCCGGGATTCCACTAAACCCTGGATCCCAGTGAAATCCCGAATCCCACTGAAATCCCACTGAAATCCTGGATCCCACTGAAATCCCAGAATCCCACTAAAACCCTGGATCCCACTAAACCCTGGAATCCCACTAAAATCCTGGAATCCCACTAAAATCCTGGAATCCCACTAAATCCTGGGATCCCACTGAAACCCTGGAATCCCACTAAACCCTGGGATCCTGGTGAAATCCTGAATCCCACTAAAATCCTGGAATCCCACTAAAACCCGGAATCCCACTGAAATCCCACTGAAACCCTGGAATCCCACTGAACCCTGGGATCCCAGTGAAATCCCGAATCCCACTGAAATCCCACTGAAATCCTGGAATCCCACTAAAATCCTGGAATCCCACTAAATCCTGGATCCCACTAAACCCTGGGATCCCACTAAAATCCTGAATCCCACTGAAATCCCACTGAAATCCTGGAATCCCACTGAACCCTGGGATCCCAGTGAAATCCCGAATCCCACTGAAATCCCACTGAAATCCTGGAATCCCACTAAAATCCTGGAATCCCACTAAATCCTGGATCCCACTAAACCCTGGGATCCCACTAAAATCCCGAATCCCACTGAAATCCCACAGAAATCCTGGATCCCACTGAAATCCCAGAATCCCACTAAAACCCTGGATCCCACTAAACCCTGGAATCCCACTAAAATCCTGAATCCCACTGAAATCCTGGAATCCCACTGAACCCTGGGATCCCGCTGAAATCCTGAATCCCACTGAAATCCTGGAATCCCACTAAACCCTGGAATCCCACTAAAATCCTGAATCCCACTGAAATCCCACTAAAATCCTGAATCCCACTGAACCCTGGGATCCCAGTGAAATCCTGAATCCCACTGAAATCCCACTAAAATCCTGAATCCCACTGAACCCTGGGATCCCGCTGAAATCCCAGATCCCGCTGAAATCCCAGATCCCGCTGAAATCCCAGATCCCGCTGAAATCCCAGATCCCGCTGATCCCCGGCTCCGTCCCTCTCCCCCTCCTCCCTCCCCACGTTCCCATCCCTGCTCCTGCCCTCCCTCTGCCATTCCTGAGCTGGATTTTCCCTGGATTCCAGGAATCTGCTCTTCCTGGAAGGTGAGCGGCGCCCCGCGCCCCGCCGGGATCCCGCGCTGCTTCCCGGGAATCCCGATCCAGGGATCCGCGGGATTCCCCCCGCAAGGTACGGCCCCAAAAAAACCCGGGAAAATCCAAAAAAAAAAATCCAAAAAAAAAAAAAATCCAACTCCCGCCCTGTGGGAAAAAAAAAAAAAAAAGGGATGGGAAGGGATTTCAGGAATTCCCGGCTGGAATGAGGGAGGAGGGAAAAAGCGGGAGAGCTTTGGCCACTCCCCGGGGTGGGATTTGGGGATTTAGGGATTTGGGAGGAGCCGGAGATTCCCGGAGCGCCTCCGGGATTTGGGGATTTGGGGCTGCTGGAATTGTCGGGCTCGGGAGCGGAGCTGGGAGCGGGATGAGGCTCCAGGAGATTCCCAAAGGTCGGTCCCGGGGATTTTTTGGGGTTTTGTTTTTTTGGGGGGGGGGGGAGGATTTGGGATTTGTCTCTGGAATAGGCAGAGATGGGATTTAGGGATCCTGGAATTTCCTTTTTCCATGGGAAAATCCCTTTGGGGTCGGATCTGAGCCGGGTGGGGTCGGGAGGAGGCTCCGGGATCATCCCAAAGGTCGGTCCCGGGCGTTTTTTGGGGTTTTTTGGGATTTTTGGGGTTTGGGATTTGCCTCTGGAAGGGATTTGGGGACTCTGGAATTCCCTGTCCCGGGAGGGGAATTCCCACGGAGCCGGGTGGGGTCGGGAGGAGGCTCCGGGATCATCCCAAGGGTCAGTCCCGGGGATTTTTGGGGTCTTTGGGGTTTTTGGGATTTGCCTCTGGAATAGGCAGAGATGGGATTTGGGGATCCTGGAATGGGATTTGGGGATCCTGGAATGGGATTTGGGGATCCTGGAATTCCCCTTTTTCCATGGGAGTTGGATCTGAGCCGGGTGGGGTCCGGACACAGAGCCGGGATCATCCCAAGGGTCACTCTGGTCCCATCCCAAGGGATTTGGGATTTTTGGGATTTGCCCCTGGAACAGCTCTGGAAGGGATTTAGGGATCCTGGAATGGGATTTAGGGATCCTGGAATTTCCTTTTTCCATGGGAAAATCCCTTTGGGGTCAGATCGGAGCCGGGTGGGGTCGGGATGAGGCTCTGGGATCATCCCAAAGGTCGTTCCGGGGGATTTTTGGGATTTTTGGGGTTTTTGGGATTTGGGATTTGCCCCTGGAATAGGCAGAGATGGGATTTGGGGATCCGGGAATTCCCTTGCCAGGATACAGGAGTCAGATCCAGCTCCAGGGGGAAAGGTGGGAATTCTGGAGAGGAAAAAATTGGGAATTTTGGATGGGACTTTAAGGATCCTGGAGAGGGGAAATTTGGGAATTCTGGAGGGGGATTTGGGGATCCTGGAGAGGAGAAATTTGGGAATTCTGGAGGGGGATTTGGGGATCCTGGAGAGGAGAAATTTGGGAATTCTGGAGGGGGATTTGGAGATCCTGGAGAGGAGAAATTTGGGAATTTGGGAGAGGAGAAATTTGGGGAACCTGGAGAGGGAATTTGGGAATCCTGGAGGGGGATTTGGGGATATTTAGGGATAATTCTGGAGAGGGGAATTTGAGGATCCTGCAGAGAGAATTTGGGAATTTTGGAATTCCCAAACTGGGCAAAGCCTGACCCCTGGAAAAAATCCCAATTTTTCCCGGGGATTCTCCCCTGGAATATCCGGAATTTCCAGGCCTGGCCCCCCCGGCTCCCCCGGGATCAACATTCCCAACATTCCCCAGGAGTGGGAACGGCTCCTGCCGGCCTTTCCCAGGCTTTTCCTGGGAAATTTGGGAATTTTCCAACCCCCCCCCTCCTCCTCCCCCCCCTCGGGAGAGTTTGGGAATGTTTGGGAAACTCCCAGGGAGATTTTCCCGGGAGTTTTTGCCAGGCCAAAAATTCCAGCTGGGCCGGAAAAGTTTGGAAATCTCATTCCCAGCTGCTCCAGGGGGAATTTTCCATCCCAAAATTCCGGCTGTTCCCACGGAAGGAGGAGTTGGGGATGGGGGAGGGGGGTGGGGAGGGAATATGGGAGGGGGAATTTGGGATTTGGGATCAGAATTTGGGATTGGGGGAGGGAATTTGGGATTGGGGAAAGGAAATTTGGGATCAGAATTTGGGATTGGGGGAGGGAATTTGGGATTGGGAAAAGGAAATTTGGGATCAGAATTTGGGATTGGGAATTTGGGATTGGGGGAAATTTGGGATCAGAATTTGGGATGGGGAGAGGAGGTGGGGGAGGGGATATGGGGGAAAATTTGGGATTTGGGAAATTTGGGATCAGAATTTGGAATGGGGGAGGAGATTTGGGATTGGGTGGGGGAGGGAATTTGGGATCAGAATTTGGGATTGGGGGAAGGAAATTTGGGATGGGGGAATTTGGGATTGGGGGAGGGAATTTGGGATCAGAACTTGGGATTGGGGGAAAATTTGGGATGGGGGGAGGGAATTTGGGATGGAGGAGGGGGGTGGGGGAGGAAATACAGGGGGGAATTTGGGATTTGGGGAATTTGGGATGGGAGAATTTGGGATCAGAATTTGGAATGGGGGAGGAAATTTGGGATGAGGGGAATCAGGGATTGGGGGGGGGAAATTTGGGATTGGGGGAAATTTGGGATGGAGAAAGAAAATTTGGGATGGGGGAATTTGGGATCAGAATTTGGGATGGGGGGAAATTTGGGATTGGGGGGGTTGAGATTTGGGATGGGGGAGGAAATTTGGGAATTCCAGATCCTGGGTAAGGGGCCTAGAGCAGGGGGGATCCCTGGGGAGTTGGGATCCCTCTGGATCATCGGGATGGGGTTTGGGATTGGGAATGGGAACAAATCCAGAGGGAGGAAATTTGGGATTGGGAATGGGGGGGGGATTCCCAAATCTGGGGGAATTTCCCTCTGGAATTTCCCTCTGGAATAAAATCTCAGTCCCAGCCCCTTCCCAAATCCAGCTGTGGGAATGGGGGGAATTCCCAAATCTGGGAACAAGAATGGGGAAATTCCCAAATCTGGGGTTGGGAATGGGGAAATTCCCAAATCCGGGATCAGGAATGGGGGAATTCCCAAATCTGGCCGAGGCTTTGGGATCGGGATTGGGGCAGCCCCAGCCCGGAGCAGCAGGGGGGGCTCAGGCTGGGAATTCCCGGGATCCATCCCGAGCCCGTTCCCGTTTTCCCAAGGCCGTGGGGATTCCCCCCTGGAGCAGGAATTCCGCTCGGCCGTGGGGGGAGGGGCAGCCCGGAGCCCCCCCAGCCCCCGCTCGTCCCCGCGCTCCCCCGGTGAGTATTCCTGAATTCCCAAAAGATCCCCGGAATATCCCCAGAGTATTCCCAAAATATTCCCAAAAGTTCCACTAAATATTCCCAAAAGATCCCCAGAATATTCCCAAAGTATCCCCAAAATGTTCCCAGAATATTCCCAGATGATTCCCAAAATATCCCTGGAATATTCCCAGAACATCCCTAAAAGTCCCCAAAAGATTCCCAAAATATCCACTAAATATTCCCAAAATATCCCTGGAATATTCCCAAAATATTCCCAGAATATCCCCAAAATAATCCCAGAATATCCCCAAAATATCCCCAGAATATCCACAAAACATTCCCAGAATATCCCCTGAATATTCCCAGATTATTCCAAAAATATTCCCAGAATATTCCCAGAATTCCCGGCAGGAATTGCAGCTCCCTCTCCCCAGGGTTTTGTTTGCCAAGGGAAAAGGAGGGAAAGAGAAATCCGGGATTGGGGTCGATCCCAAACTCCGGGATTGGGGTGGGATCAATCCCAAACTCCAGGATTTCAATCCCAAACTCAAGGATTGGGATCAGTCCCAAATTGGGATTGGAGTGGAATAAATCCCAAATTCTGGGATTTCAACCCCAAACTCTGGGATTGGGATGGGATCAATCCCAAATTCTGGGGTTGGAGTGCGATCAGTCCCAAACTGGGATTTCATTCCCAAATTGGGATCAGGATCAATCCCAAATTCTGGGATTTCAATCCCAAACTCTGGGATTGGGATCAATCCCAAACTGGGATTGGAGTGGGATCAATCCCAAATTCTGGGATTTCAATCCCAAACTGGGATTGGTGTGGGATAAATCCCAAACTGGGATTGGGATCTATCCCAAAATCTGGGATTGGTGTGGAATAAATGCCAAATTCTGGGATTTCAATCCCAAACTCTGGATTTGGGATCAATCCCAAACTGGGGTTGGAGTGGGATCAATCCCAAATTCTGGGGTTGGGATGGGATCAATCCCAAACTCCGGGATTGAAATGGGATAACTCCCAAACCCTGGGATTCCTGGAGCAGAAACCCCCGGAATTCGCTGGGAATTCTCTCCCATCCCTCATTTTTACCCCACATTTTTCCTGGAGCCCCCCTGGAATCTCTGGAATTTCAGCATTCCAAAGGGTGAGGCCCCTTCCCAAATCCTCTGGAATGTGGAAAACTCTTGGAATTCCCCCCAGTCCCTCCTTTTTTACCTCCTGTTTGTCCTGGAAAGCACCTGGAAAACTCCTGGGAGCTCTGGAATCTCGACATTCCAAGGGAATGTGGGAAAATCCTCTGGAATGTGGGAAAACACCGGGAATTCTCCCCAGCCCCTCCTTTTTTATCTCATTTTTGTCCTGGAAAACTCCCGGGAGCTTTGGAATCTCAGCATTCCAAAGGGTGGCACCTCTGGGATTCCAAGGAAATGTGGGAAAAGCCCCGGGAATTCTCTGGGAATTCTCTGGGAATTTGCTCCCAGCCCTCTTTATTTTCCTCCTTTTTGTCCTGGAAGAGCCGCGGGAGCTCTGGAATCTCGGCATTCCCGAGGGCGGCTCCGCAGGAACGCGGGACAATCCCTCTGGAATGCGACCCCTCCCGAATTCCCGGGAATTCCCAGATTCCCGAGGGAGGGAGGAGAAACTCCGGGAACAACCCGGAGGGAATGAGGGGAGAGAAGGCGGGGGGGGAAAAATTCCCTAAAAAATGTCGGAAGGATCCCGGGAGGGGCAGCGGAGCCGGGAATTGCCGGGAGCGGCGGGGGAGGGGGAGGATCCCGGACACAATTCCAGGAAAAGCTGCGGGGGAGGAATCCCAGCCCCGATTCCCAAATCCCTTCCTGGATTCCCAAATCCCAGAATCCCTCCACAAATCCCGGCCCTGATTCCCAAATCCCTTCCCGGATTCCCTTCCTTGATTCCTTTTCCCATTCCCCCTCTCCCCATCCCAATTTCCCTCTTATCCCATTTCCCCCAATTTCCCTCTCTCCTGATCTCATTTTCCCTCTCCCCATCCCATTTCTCCCCAATTTCCCCTCTCCTGATCCCATTTTCCTCTCTCCTGATTCCATTTTCCCCAATTTCCCCTCTTCCATCCCATTTTCCCCATTTTTCCCTCTCCTGATCCCATTTTCCCCCAATTTCCCCTCTCCTGATCCCATTTCCCCCTCTCCCCACCCCATTTCCCCATTTCCCCCATTTTTCCCTCCCCATTTTCCCCATTTTCCCCATTTTCCCACCCCATTTCCCCATTTCCCCTCTCCCCATCCCATTCCCCCCATTTTTCCCACCCCATTTCCCCATTTCCCCATTTTCCCCACCCCATTTCCCCATTTTCCCCATTTTCCCCACCCCATTTCCCCATTTTCCCCATTTTTCCCACCCCATTTCCCCATTTTCCCCACCCCATTTCCCCATTTTCCCCATTTTCCCCACCCCATTTCCCCATTTCCCCATTTTCCCCACCCCATTTCCCCATTTCCCCATTTTTCCCCATTTCCCCATTCCCCCATTTTTCCCACCCCATTTCCCCATTCCCCCATTTTTCCCACCCCATTTCCCCATTCCCCCATTTTTCCCACCCCATTTTCCCCATTTTTCCCACCCCATTTCCCCATTTCCCCGGAGCTGAGCCCCTTCCCGGGTCCGTTCCAGCCAACTCCATCAAGGTGGAGATGTCGTCGGACGAGGAGTGTCCGGGCCGGGCGCTGTCGCAGGGGGAGCGGGAGGCGCTGCCCGAGGATTCGCTGCCGGAGCCTTTCCCGGAGCAATTCCCGGAGCAATTCCCGGAGCAATTCCCGGAGCCGCACTCGCCGGGCGGGATCCGCCTCCCCAACGGGAAACTCAAGTGCGACGTCTGCGGGATGGTCTGCATCGGCCCCAACGTGCTCATGGTGCACAAGCGCAGCCACACCGGTGAGGAGACGGGGAAAAATGGGGAAAAAACGGGAAAAATGGGAAAAAACGGGGAGAAAATGGGAAAAAATGGTTAAAAATGGGGGGAAATGGGGGAAAATGGGAAAAAACGGGGAGAATTCTGGAATTCCCATTGGGATTTTGGGGTTTTCCAGGAGAACGACCCTGCCAGTGCCAGCAGTGTGGGGTCAGGATTGGGATTTGGGTTTTTTGGGACGCATTCCCATGGGAATTTTGGGGTTTTGGGGTTTTCCAGGATTGGGATTTGGGTTTTTTGGGATCCATTCCCATGGGAATTTTGGGATTTTGGGGTTTTCCAGGAGAACGACCCTTCCAGTGCCAGCAGTGCAGATTTGGGATTATTTGGGAATGGTTCCCATGGGAATTTTGGGGTTTTCCAGGAGAACGACCCTTCCAGTGCCAGCAGTGCGGGGCCAGGATTGGGATTTGGGTTTTTTGGGATGCATTCCCATGGGAATTTTGGGGTTTTCCAGGAGAACGACCCTTCCAGTGCCAGCAGTGCGGCGCCTCCTTCACGCAGAAGGGGAACCTGCTGCGCCACATCAAGCTGCACTCGGGGGAGAAGCCCTTCAAGTGCCCCTTCTGCTCCTACGCCTGCCGGCGCCGCGACGCCCTCAGCGGGCACCTGCGCACCCATTCCGGTGGGAACGGCGGCCACGCGGGAACGGGGCCGGGAATGCCGGGAATGGGGTGGGAATGCTGGGAATGGGGTGGGAATGCTGGGAATGGGGTCGGGAATGCTGGGAATGGGGTCGGGAACGGGGTCGGGAATGCTGGGAATGGGGTGGGAATGCTGGGAATGGGGTCGGGAACGGGGCCGGGAATGCTGGGAATGGGGTGGGAATGGGGCCGGGAATGCTGGGAATGGGGTGGGAATGCTGGGAATGGGGTTGGGAATGCCAGGAACGGGGTGGGAATGGGATCGGGAATGTTGGGAATGGGGTGGGAATGCTGGGAATGGGGTGGGAATGCTGGGAATGGGGTTGGGAATGGGGTTGGGAATGTTGGGAATGGGGTTGGGAATGGGGTTGGGAATGCCGGGAACGGGGTTGGGAATGCCAGGAACGGGGTTGGGAATGCCAGGAACGGGGTCGGGAATGGGGTTGGGAATGGGCTGGGAATGGTGGGAATGCCAGGAATGGGGTGGGAATGCTGGGAACGGGGTCGGGAATGGGGTTGGGAATGCCGGGAACAGGGTTGGGAATGGGGTCAGGAATGCCGGGAACGGGGTCGGGAATGGGGTTGGGAATGGGCTGGGAACGGTGGGAATGCCAGGAACGGGGTGGGAATGCTGAGAATGGGGTTGGGAATGGTTCGGGAATCGGATAAGGAATGGGGGGAATGGGGTTGGGAATGGGGTTAGGAATGGGTTGGGAATGGGGTCAGGAATGGTGGGAATGGGGTTGGGAATGGGTCAGAAATGGGGTTGGGAATGGTGGGAAAGGCAGGAATGTTGGAAATGGGGTCGGGAATGGTGGGAATGGCGGCAATGGGTCAGGAATGGAGTGGGAATGTTGGGAATGTGCTGGGAATGTTGGGAATGGGGTCGGGAACGTCGGGAATGGGTTGGGAATGTCAGGAATGGGGTGGGAAGGGGTCCCAGTGCTGCTCCAGCAGGGATTTTGGGGTTGTTGGGGTTTTGAGGGGAATTCTTGGGTTTTCCAGAGGTTCTGCCAAGGGTGGGGCGCAGTGGGAAATGGGAGAGAGGGAGGGAGAATCCTAAAGCAATCCAATTCCCCATATCCAATATCCCAAATCCCAAATCCCCATTCCATGTCCTTTCCCAGTCTCCTCGCCCGTGGTGGGCAAGCCCTACAAGTGCAGCTCGGACATATCCCAAATCCCAGATCCCGAATCCCAAATCCAGATTCCCAAATCCCACATCCCAAATCCTGATCCCACGTCCGTTCCCGTTATCCCCAGTCTCTTTGCCCATGGTGGGCAAGCCCTACAAGTGCAGCTCGTACTGGGAGATATCCCAAATCCCAGATCCCAAATCCCAAATCCAGATTCCCAAATCCCAGATCCCAGATCCTGATCCCACATCCCTTCCCTGTTATCCCCAGTCTCCTCGCCCGTGGTGGGCAAGCCCTACAAGTGCAGCTCGTGCGGCCGCAGCTACAAGCAGCAGAGCAGCCTGGAGGAGCACCGGGAGCGCTGCCACGGCTTCCTGCACCGGGAGAGCCCCGCGCGGACAGGTGGGGCTGGGGCCCGGCAAAGTCCGGGCAAAACCCGGGAAAATCCTGGGAAAACATCCCGGAAACATCCCGGAGAAATCCTGGAGAGATCCTGGAGAGATCCCGGAAAAATCCCGGAGAAATCCTGGAGAGATCCTGGAGAGATCCCGGGAAAATCCTGGAGAAATCCTGGAGAAATCCCGGAGAAATCCTGGAGAGATCCCGGAAAAATCCCGGAAAAATCCTGGAGAAATCCTGGAGACATCCCGGGAAAATCCCGGAAAAATCCCGGGAAAATCCTGGAGAGATCCTGGAAAAATCCTGGAGAAATCCTGGAGAAATCCCAGGAAAATCCCAGAGAAATCCCGGGAAAATCCCAGGAAAATCCCAGAGAAATCCCAGGAAAATCCTGGAGAAATCTCAGGGAAATCCCAGAAATATCCCAGAAAAATCCTGGAAATATCCCAGAAATATCCTGGGAAAATCCTGGAGAGACCCCGGAGAAATCACGGAGAAATCCTGGAGAAATCCCAGGAAATCCTAGGAAAATCATGGAAATATCCCGGGAAAATCCTGGAGAAATCTCAGAGAAATTCCAGGAAATCCTGGAAAAATCCCAGGGAAATCTCACAAAAATCCCAGAAAAATCCTGGAAATATCCTGGAGAAATCCCAGAAATGTCCCAGAAAAATCCCACAGAAATCCCAGAAAACCCTGGGAAAATCCTGGAGAAATCACACAAAAATCCCGGAAAAAGTCCTGAAGAAATCCCAGGAAAATACCGGAGAAATCCCGGGAAATCCTGGGAAAATCCTAGAAATATCCCATGGAAATCCCAGAAAAATCCTGGAGAAATCACGGAAAAATCCCAGGAAAATCCCAGGGAAATAGCAGAAAAATCCTGGGAAAAAACCCAGAAATATCCCAGAAATATCCCATGGAAATCCTGGAAGAATCCCAGAAAAGTCCTGGAAAATCCCAGGAAAATCCTGAAGAAATCCCAGAAAAAATCTTGGAAAAATCCTGGGAAAATCCCAGATCCCAAATCCCCAGGGGACAGGAAATGGGGTGGGAATGGGATCCCAAATCCATAGAAAAAACTGTTTGGATTGTGATCCCAAATCCATGGGAAAAAGGGTTGGGAATGTGATCCTAAATCCATGGAAAAGGAGTGGGAATGAGGGAATGTGATCCCAAATCCCTGGAAATGTGTCGGAAGTGTTGGGATTGTGATCCCAAATCCATGGAAAAGGGTTGGGAATGTGATCCCAAATCCATGGAAAATAGTGTTGGGAGTGAGAGATTGTGATCCCAAATTCATGGAAAAGGGTTGGATTGAGGGAATGTGATCCCAAATCCATGGAAAATAGTGCTGGGAGTGAGGAATTGTGATCCCAAATCCATGGAAAAGAGTGGGAATGTGATCCCAAATCCCTGGAAACGTGGGGGAGGCGTTGGGATTGTGATCCCACATCCCTGGAAAAAAGGGTTGGGAATGTGATCCCAAATCCCTGGAAGAGGGCTGGGAAGTTTTGGGATCGTGTTCCCGGTGCCGCGAGTCGACGCCCCCACAGCAGATCCCAAATCCCTGATCCAAACCCCCATTCCCAGAATTCCCGCAGCCTTTTCCAGCCTCGGGAGCTGCGGGAAGGCAGAATTTTCCCGGGAAAAAGCCAAAATCTGGGCATTCCCGGGAATTTCGGACACCCCGGAACCACCGGGATATTTGGGATCAGGGGCCGTTTCAGAGCGGGATTTTTGGGAATATTCCAAATTGGAATTCCCAGGATATGGGACTGTTTCAGAGTGGGATTTTTGGGAATGTTCCCATTTGGAATTCCCAGGATTAGGGCCCATTTCAGAGCGGGATTTTTGGGAATGTTCCCATTTGGGATTCCCAGGATATGGGACTTTCAGAGTGGGATTTTTGGGAATATTCCAAATTGGAATTCCCAGGATTAGGGCCCATTTCAGAGCAGGATTTTTGGGAATGTTCCCATTTGGGATTCCCAGGATCAGGGCCCATTTCAGAGCGGGATTTTCGGGAGCAGGAACATTCCTAATTGGGATTTTTGGATGCAGGGGCCATTCCCAAGCAGGATTTCCGGGATCAGTGACCATTCCTGACCGGGATTTTTAGGATCAGGGACCATTCCATATCAGATTTTTAGGATCAGGGCCATTCCTAAGTAGGATTTTTAGGATCAGGGCCCATTCCCGACCGGGATTTTTAAGCTCAGTGACCATTCCTGACCGGGTTTTTTTAGGATCAGTGACCATTCCAGATGAGGATTTTTAGGATCAGTGACCATTCCCGACTGGCATTTTTAGGGTCAGGGCCCATTCCCAACCAGGATTTCTGGGATCAGTGACCATTCCCGACCAGGATTTTTTAGGATCAGGGGCTATTTCAGACCAGGATTTTTAAGCTCAGTGATCATTCCTGACTGGGATTTTTTAGGATCAGTGACCATTCCCAACCAGGATTTCCAGGATCACTGACCATTTCAGACGAGGATTTTTAAGCTCAGTGACCATTCCCGACCAGGATTTTTTAGGATCAGTGACCATCCCCGGTTGGGATTTTTAAGCTCAGTGACCATTCCTGACTGGGATTTTTAAGCTCAGTGACCACCCCCGGTGGGGATTTTTAGGCTCAGTGACCATCCCCGGTGGGGATTTTTAAGCTCAGTGACCACCCCAGTAGGGATTTTTAGGCTCAGTGACCATTCCTGACCGGGATTTTTTAGGATCAGTGACCATTCCCGACCGGGATTTTTAGGCTCAGTGACCATCCCCGGTGGGGATTTTTAAGCTCAGTGACCACCCCAGTAGGGATTTTTAGGCTCAGTGACCATTCCTGACCGGGATTTTTAGGCTCAGTGACCATCCCCGAGCAGGATTTTTTAGGCTCGCTGCCCACTCCCGACCGGCATTTCCAGGCTCGGTGCCCACTCCCGAGCAGGATTTCCGGGATCAGTGACCATTCCCGACCGGAATCCCCCAGCTCAGGCCCTATCCCCAGCCGCTTTCCGCGGGGCCATGGCGGGGCTGGCGGAACGCTCGCAGGCCTGAAGCCGCCTCCTCTCCCCCCCTCACCGCGGCAGGAGCGGGCCCCGCTGGAAGCAGGAGGGATCCGGGAGCGGCTGCCGGCGCCGCGGGGACACGCACGGGGTAAGCTCGGGCTCCGGCAGCCGCTCCCAGGGGCCCTCCCAGCCCGCAGCTCCCGTCCCGCCCCGCTCATCCCGGGATTTTTTTTTTTTTTTTTTTCCTTTGTTTGCGTTCTGCAGGAGAGGAAATCCGGGAGCTGGACATGGTGCCCGAGGCGTTGCTGCACCCTGAGCGCCCCACCTTCATCGAGCGCCTGGCAGGCAGCTTCACCAAGAGGAAACGCTCCACGCCGCAGAAATTTGTGGGTAAGGAAAAGATGGAAAAGGTGGAAAAGATGGAAAAATTCCCTCGGCGGGAAGTGAGGGGCGGCCTCAGGGATGGCCGGGTGTGGGGGGGGGGGGGAGCGGCGCGGGAAGGGGAATCCCCTCACAAAGGCCTCAGATTAACAAAAACCCGGCTTAAAATGAAAAATATTAATTCAAATTAAAAGAAAATCAACTAGGTTTTTTAAAAAAAGAAATTAAAAAAAAAAATCCCTCACACTAAAAAAAAAAAAAAAATTAACTAAAAAAAACCCGCAAAATAACCAAAAAAATCCTCAAATCAGCAAAAACCCGAGGGGAAACGCTCCAAGCCGCAGAAATTTGTGGGTAAGGAAAAGATGGAAAAGGTGGAAAAGATGGAAAAATTTCCTCGGCGGGAAGTGAGGGGCGGCCGTAGGGATGGCCGGGGGGGGGGGGGGGGGGGGGGGAGCGGCGCGGGAAGGGGAATCTCCCCACAAAGACCTCAGATTAACAAAAAAAGGGCTTAAATTGAAAAGTATGAGTTCAAATTAAAAGAAAAGCAACTAATTAAAAAAAAAAAACCCTAAAATTAAAGAAATTTTCCCTCACAATATAAAAAAAAGAAAAACCACCTTAAATTTAAAAATACCTGCAAATTAAGCAAAAAAAATCCTCAAATGAACAAAAACGCGAGGGGAAACGCTCGCAGCCGCAGAAATTTGTGGGTAAGGAAAAGATGGAAAAGGTGGAAAAGATGGAAAAATTCCCTCGGCGGGAAGTGAGGGGCGGCCTCAGGGATGGCCGGGTGTGGGGGGGGGGGAGCGGCGCGGGAAGGGGAATCCCCTCACAAAGGCCTCAGATTAACAAAAACCCGGCTTAAAATGAAAAATATGAATTCAAATTAAAAGAAAATCAACTAGGTTTTTTTAAAAAAAGAAATTTAAAAAAAAATCCCTCACACTAAAAAAAAAAAAATTAACTAAAAAAAAACCGCAAAATAACCAAAAAAATCCTCAAATCAGCAAAAACCCGAGGGGAAACGCTCCAAGCCGCAGAAATTTGTGGGTAAGGAAAAGATGGAAAAGGTGGAAAAGATGGAAAAATTCCCTCGGCGGGAAGTGAGGGGCGGCCTCAGGGATGGCCGGGGGGGGGGGGGGGGGAGCGGCGCGGGAAGGGGAATCTCCCCACAAAGACCTCAGATTAACAAAAAAAAAAAGGCTTAAAATGAAAAATATGAATTCAAATTAAAAGAAAAGCAACTAGGTTTTTTTAAAAAAATTTAATTAAAGAAATTTCCCCTCACACTAAAAAAAAACACCTTAAATTTAAAAATACACGCAAATTAATGAAAAAAAACCCTCAAATCAACAAAAAAAAGCTCAAATTGAAAAGTATCAATTCAAATTAAAAGAAAAGCCACTTATTTTTTAAAAAAAGCTTTTTAAAAGCTTTTTTTTTTAAAGAAAATTCCCCTCACACTAAAAAAAAAACCCTTAAATTTAAAAATACACGCAAATTGACGGAAAAAACCTTCAAATTAACAAAAAACCCGCTCAAATTGAAAAATATGAGTTCAAATTAAAAGAAAAGCCACTTATTTTTTTAAAAAAGCTTTAATTAAAGAAAATTCCCCTCACACAAAAAAAAAAAACCTTAAAATTTAAAAATACCCACAAAATAACAAAAAAAACCCTCAAATTAACAAAAAAACAGCTCAAATTGAAGTATATAAATTCAAATTAAAAGAGAAGCAACTCATTTTACAAAAAACCCTTTAATTAAAGAAATTTCCCCTCACACTAAAGAAAACCACCTTAAATTAAAAAATACGCGCAAATTAATGAAAAAACCCTCAAATTAACAAAAAAAAAGGGTCAAAATGAAAAATAAAAATTCAAATTTAAAAAAAGCAACTTTTTGTTTTGAAAAAAGCTTTAATTAAAGAAATTTCCCCTCACACTAAAAAAAACCCCTTATTTTTTATTAAACCTTATTAACCCTTATTAAAATTAAAAAATACATGCGAGTTAAATAAAAAATCCTCATATTAACAAAAAACTCAGATGAAATGCTCCATGCCACAGAAATTTGTGGGTAAGCGGATGCAGATTTCCAGGGAAAAGATGGAAAAATCCCTTTGGGAGAGGAGGGGAGGCCTCAGGGTGGAAAACCTCCTCAAATTAAAAAAAAACCTCTTAAATTAAAAAAATCCCCCTCAAATTAAAGAATTCTGCATTCAAATAAAAAAAAAAAAACCTTAAAATTACAAAAAAAAAACCCTAAAACAAACCAAAAATAACTCAAATTCAAAAGTTCTCCCCTCAAAATAAAAACGAACCCCTTAAATTAAAAGAAGCCCCTCAAATTAACAAAAAGCCCTCCAAAAAAATCCCAAATTTGGGAGGGCCTCATCCCACCCCAACCTCTCTGTCTGATTTTTGGGGTGTCCCCATCCCACCCCAGTCGCTCTCTCTGATTTTGGGGTGCCCCCAGTCCCTCTCTCTGAATTTAGGGTGCCCTGAGGGTGTCCCCACCCCTCTCTCTGATGTTGGGGTGCCCCTCTCCCACCCCAGTCCCTCTCTTTGATTTTGGGGTGCCCCCAGTCCCTCTCTCTGAATTTGGGGTGTCCTGAGGGTGCCCCCACCCCTCTCTGAATTTGGGGTGCCCCCACCGCTGTGTCTGATGTCGGGGTGCCCCTGTCCCACCTCAGTCCCTCTCTCTGAATTCGGGGTGTCCCCAGTCCCTCTCTCTGATGTCGGGGTGCCCCCAGTCCCTCTCTCTGATGTCGGGGTGCCCTCAGTCCCTCTCTCTGAATTCGGGGTGCCCCCAGTCCCTCTCTCTGAATTCGGGGTGCCCCCAGTCCCTCTCTCTGATGTCGGGGTGCCCCCAGTCCCTCTCTCTGAATTCGGGGTGCCCTCAGTCCCTCTCTCTGATGTCGGGGTGCCCCCAGTCGCTCTCTCTGATGTCGGGGTGCCCTCAGTCCCTCTCTCTGATGTCGGGGTGCCCTCAGTCCCTCTCTCTGAATTCGGGGTGCCCCCAGTCCCTCTCTCTGATGTCGGGGTGCCCCCACGGCTCTCTGATGTCGGGGTGCCCCTGTCCCCCAGGCGAGAAGCAGATGCGCTTCGCCCTCTCGGAGCTGCCGTTCGATGTCAGCCCGGGCTTCGACAAGGACGTGGAGGTGGTTCCGTCCCGCGGGCACGCCCTGGAGCCGCCCTACGCGGGGCCGCTCTCCCTGCTGGGCGCCGCCGACCCGCTGCGCCCGCTGCGCCTGGCCACCAACTGCATCACCGAGGTCACGCCGGTCATCAGCTCCGTCTACACCCAGATCCAGGCGCTGCCCGCCCGCCTCGAGCTGCCGCGGGGCCGCGACTCCTCGGAGGACGGCGCCGAGGGCATCCCGGTGATCTTCCGCGGCCGCGGCGGCGGCGACGCCGCCGGGGGATCGCCGTCCAACGGCTGCCAGGACTCCACGGACACCGAGAGCATCCAGGAGGAGCGGGCGGGCGGCGGCAGCAGCCGGCACAGCCCCGCCTACGCCAAGGAGGAGCCCAAGGAGGAGCCGGACGGCGCGGCGCGCTGCTTCCCCAAGGAGTCGCTGCGGGTGCTCAACGAGGAGGGCGAGCAGCTGCGGGCCTTCTGCTGCGAGCACTGCCGCGTGCTCTTCCTGGACCACGTCATGTTCACCATCCACATGGGCTGCCACGGCTTCAGGGACCCTTTCGAGTGCAACATCTGCGGCTACCGCAGCCAGGACCGCTACGAGTTCTCCTCGCACATCGTGCGTGGCGAGCACAAGATCTGAGGTGGGAAAAGCAACCCCCTTTTCCTGCCTCAAATTTTCTGATTTCACCGCGGTTTTCCCCTCCTAAATTGTGCTCGGGGAACACAAGATATGAGGTGGGATAAGCCCCCCCTTTCCTGCCTCAAATTTTCTGATTTCACCCCAATTTCACCCCGGTTTTCCCCTCCTGAATCGTGCTCGGGGAGCACAAGATATGAGGTGGGAAAAGCCCCCCCCTTTTCCTTCCTCCAGTTTTCTGATTTCACCCCGATTTCATCCCGGTTTTCCCCTCCTAAATCGTGCTCAGCAAACACAAAATTTGAAGTGGGAAAATCTCCCCTTTTCCTGCCTCAAATTCCTCTTTTTCTCCTCCCATTTCCTCTCCCACATCGTGGGCAAAATGTGAGGTTGGAAAAAATCTCCCCCACCTTAAATTCCCATTTTCCCCCCCAGTTTTCCCCTCCCACATCGTGCACCACGAGCACAAAATGTGAGGTTGGAAAAAATCCTTCCCCACCTCAAATTCCCTTTTCTCCCCCAATTTTCCCTTCTTATTTCCCCTTTTTTCCCCCCTCCCATTTCCCCTTTCCCCCCCCAATTTTCCCCTCCAATTTCCCCATTTTTCCCCTTTTTTCCCCCTCCCACATCGTGCACCACGAGCACAAAACGTGAGGTTGGAAAAAAATCCCCCCACCTCAAATTCCCCTTTTTCCCCCCAGTTTCCCCCCTGCCACCTCTCCCACCCTTATAGGGCATGGAACTGTTGGGTTGTGTTGTTTTTAGTCTTTTTTTTTTCTTTTATACTCCTTTGCACTGACTTTGGCTAGAAAAACAAAACAAAACAAAACAAAAAAGTATTTAAAAACAACAACAAAAAAAAAAAAAAAACCACCAAAAAAACAGAAACCCACCCCAAAAACCCGACTGGCCCCGCCCAAGGGGAGCCCTTAATCCTCCTTTTTATAAACAAAGTTATTTAAATATTGAATAGGAACTTTTTTTGTGTTTTTCTTTTTCCCTCCCCCTCGTTATTTATTAAGCTTTTGAGTTGCTCTTTTGATAATTCTTGGGGTTTTTCACCCCCCCAAAAAAAAAAAAAAAAAAAAAAGACAAAAAAAGGTCTCACTTGAATTTTGGAGACTGTTCCCCCCTTGCCCTGCTCCCGCCGGCTCCCGGCACTGCCCGGCCCCGTTCCCGGGCTAAAGGAACCTCAAAATTCGGTGCTAACCCCCCCCCCGGGACCCCCCAAAACCCAGCCTGACCCCCCCCAGCCCGGGGGGGGCTGCCCCGTCCCCAGCTTTAACCGGGGAACCCCAGAATGGGACGTGGGGACCCCCCAAATCCCCAAAATCCTCCCCCAAATCCTCTCCAAATCCCCCCAAATCCTCCCCAGAATCCTCCCCCAAATCCTCCCCAAATCTTCCCCAAAATCCTTCCCCAAATCCTCTCCAAATCCCCCCAAATTCTCCCCCAAATCCTCCCCCAAATCCTCCCAAATCTCCCCCAAATCCTTTCCCAAAATCCTTCCCCAAATCCTCCCCAAATCTTCCCCCAAATCTTCCCCAAATCTCCCCCAAATCCTCTCCAAATTCTCCCCCAAATCCCCCCCCAAATCCCCCCCCCAAAATCCCCCCCCAAATCCTTCCCCAAATCCCCCCCGGAGCCCCCCCCTCCCCTGACCCCACTGGGGGTCCCCTAAAATGGAGGATGAGGCTCCTGGGGTCTCCCCCTCTTCCTGGGCACAGCCAGGGTGGGACCCCCCAGATCCGGGGGATCCCCCAAGTTTGGGGTTTGACAAAGGGGGAGGAGCTCGGGGGACCCCAACCCCTCAGATTTGGGGGACCCCCAGCTCATGGGGACCCCCAACCACAGCTCCCCACCCATGGAGACCCCCCACCCTTGGAGACCCCAGCCCTCAGTGCTGGGTCCCCCCCAGCCCCATTTCCCCCCATTTTGTGGGGTCATCCCACCTGATTTTCCCTCATTCTGGGGGTCCCCCCACCCCACTCCCCCCACTTTGGGGCTCCCCCCACCCCCAGCCCCATTTTGGGGGTCCCTTCACCCCCCTCCCCCCACTTTGGGGGGTCCCCCCAGCCCCATTTTGGGGGTCCCTCCACCCCACTCCCCCCATTTTGGGGGTCCCCCAGCCCCATTTTGGGTGTCCCCCCACCCCGTTCCCCCCCACTTTGTGGCTCTCCCATCCCGTTCCCTCCACTTTGGGGCTCCCCCCACCCCCAGCCCCACTTTGGGGGTCCCCCCAGCCCCACTTTGGGGGTCCCTTTACCCTCCTCCCCCACTTTGGGGCTCCCCCCACCCCGTTTCCCCCCACTTTGGGGGTCCCCCAGCCCCATTTTGGGCGTCCCCCCACCCCCAGCCCCACTTTGGGGGTCCCTTTACCCTCCTCTCCTGACTTTGGGGCTCCCCCCACCCCATTGCCCCCCACTTTGGGGCTCCCCCCACCCCCAGCCCCATTTTGGGGGTCCCTTTACCCTCCTCCCCCGACTTCGGGGCTCCCCCCACCCCGTTTCCCCCCACTTTGGGGGTCCCCCAGCCCCATTTTGGGCGTCCCCCCACCCCCAGCCCCACTTTGGGGGTCCCCCCAGCCCGTGCCCCCCGTTTTGGGGGTCCCCCCAGCCCCGTTTTGGGGGTCCCCCGGCCCAGGAGGCATCAGTGGAACCAAAGCCGTCCCCGCGCAGGGACACCCGAGCACCTCAGCAGCGCCCGCTGCCCCCCTTGCCCGACTTTGGGGACTTTTGGGACTTTCCCCCTTTTCCCCTCCCCCACGGCGCTCAGGGGGGTCCCCCCCATTCCCAGCCCCCCCTTTTTGGGGTACCCCCAGCCCTCCCCCGGCGCCGGAACCAACCCAAAAAAAAGGGGCTTTGAACCCAAAACTGGGTCTGAGCCCCAGAGTGGGGCTTGTTGGAACCCAAAACCGGGGGCTTTGAACCCAAAAAGGGTTTGTGAACCCCAAAAAGGGTTTATGAACCCCAAAAATTGGTTTTATGAACCCCAAAAAGGGTTAATGAACCCCAAAAATTGGTTTTATGAACCCCAAAAATGGGTTTTATGAACACCAAAAAGGGTTTATGAACCCCAAAAATGGGTTTTATGAACCCCAAAAGGGTTTATGAACCCCAAAAATGGTTTTATGAACCCCAAAAGGGGTTTATGAACCCCAAAATTGGTTTTATGAACCCCAAAAAGGGTTTATGAACCCCAAAATTGGTTTTATGAACCCCAAAAAGGGTTTATGAACCCCAAAAATGGGTTTTATGAACCCCAAAAGGGTTTATGAACCCCAGAAATGGGTTTTGTGAACCCCAAAAAGGGTTTATGAACCCCAAAATTGGTTTTATGAACCCAAAAATTGGTTTTATGAACCCCAAAAAGGGTTTGTGAACCCCAAAAGGGGTTTATGAACCCCAAAAATGGGTTTTATGAACCCCAAAAAGGGTTTATGAACTCCAAAAGGGGTTTATGAACTCCAAAAATTGGTTTTATGAACCCCAAGAAAGGTTTTTTTAAACCTCAAAATGGGTTTCTTCAACACCAAAAGGGTTTTCTGAACCCCAGAAGGGTTCGAATAACCCCAAAATGGGGTTTTCAACCCCAAAAAGTGTTTATGAACACCAAAAGGGTTCAAAAAAACAAAAAAAAAAGTGTTTTTAAACCCCAGAATGGGTTCTATAAACCCCAAAAAGGGTTTTTAAACCTCAAAATGGGTTTCTTCAACCCCAAAAGGGTTCAAAAAACCCAAAATGGGTTTTTTTCAACCCCAAAAGTGTTTTTTGAATCCCAAATGGGTTTTTAAACCCCAACAATGGGTTTTTTGAACCCCATAAGGGTTTTTTAAACCCCAAAAAAGGTTTTTTGAGCCCCAACAGGGTTTTATTAACCCCAAAAAGGGTTTTTAGAAGCCCAAAAATGGGATTTTTGAACCCAAATCAAAGCTCTGCCGTTTCCAGCCCCTCTGGGGTTGGTTGGGTTGGGTTTTTTTCCTCCTTTTCAGTTTTTTTCCCATTTTCTTTCTCCTCTTTGCCCTTTTCCTCCCTTTTTTCCATTTTCTTTTCCCCCTTTTTTTCCATTTTTCCCCTTTTCCTTTTTTCTCTTTTCCATTCTTTCCCCCCATTTTTCCCCATTTCCATTTTCCCCTTTTCCATTTCTTTTCCCTCACTTTTCCCTTTTTTCCCCCATTTCCAATTTTCCCATTTTTCCTCCTTTCCCATTTTCTTTTCCACTTTTTTCCTTCTTTTCCATTCTCCCTCCCCTTTCTCCCCCTTTCCCATTTTATTTCCCTTTTTCCATTCTTTTTTCTCCCCCTTTCCCATTTATTTCCCTTTTTTCTCCCTTTTCCATTTTATTTCCCTTTCTCCCCTTTTCCCATTATTTTTCCCTTTTTTCCCCATTCTTTTTCCCCATTTTCCCCCTTTTCCATTTTATTTCCCTTTTTTTCTCCCATTCCCATTTTATTTCCCTTTCCCCCCCCTTTTTTCCCCCTTTCCCATTTTATTTCCTTTTTTCTCCCCCATTCCCATTTTATTCCCTTTTTTCCCCTTTTCCCCCTTTCTCATTTTATTTCCCTTTTTCCATTCTTTTTTCTCCCCCTTTCCCATTTTATTTCCCTTTTTCCCATTCTTTTTTCTCCTCCTTTCCCATTTTATTTCCTTTTTTCTCCCACATTCTCATTTTATTTCCCTTTTTCCCCTTCTTTTTTCTCCCCCTTTCCCATTTTATTTCCTTTTTTCTCCCCATTCCCATTTTATTTCCCTTCCCCCCTTTCCCATTTTATCTCCTTTTCCCCCTTCCCCATTTTCCCCCCGTTTTTTCGGCGCCAGACCCCAAACTGTAGGAATTTAGGAATTTTCTACGACCTCCAGGTGGCTTTACCCTGTAAATATCTATTTTTTAAACCCGACAGATGAAGAACAAACGAGGATGTGCAATACCCCCAACTCCCCCAAAATCCCGAGCGATTCATGGATTTGCTGTTGGTTTTTTTTTTTTTTTAATTTTTCCTGGTTTTTTTTTTTTTTTTTTTGCTTTTCCCCCTTTTTTTTTTTTTTTTTTGGTGAGGTTTTGGACCCTTTTTTCCCCTCCAGCCTTTTCCCGGGAGCTTTTGTACCTGTAAAATATTGTAATTAATGATTTGTTGTTAACGAGATCTACTGTAAGTTTTGTACTGTACTGCCCGAGGCTCTGCTTCACAATAAACGGGAATAATTTAACGTGCCCGAGAGGGCTGGGGACAGACAGGGGACATTGGGGACAGACATGGGGACATTGGGGACACTGGGGACAGACAGGGGGACATTGGGGACAGACAGGGGGACATTGGGGACAGACAGGGGACATTGGGGACATCAAAAATGGGGACATTGGGGACACTGGGGACAGACAGGGGGACATTGGGGACAGACAGGGGACGGGGGACAGACAGGGGACAGACAGGGGGACATTGGGGACATTGGGGACAGACAGGGGGACATTGGGGACATCAAAAATGGGGACATTGGGGACAGACAGGGGGACATTGGGGACAGACAGGGGGACATTGGGGACATCAAAAATGGGGACATTGGGGACAGACAGGGGACATTGGGGACAGACAGGGGACATGGGGATAGACAGGGGGACAGGGGACAGACAGGGGACAGACATGGGGACAGACAGGGGGACAGTGGACAGACAGGGGGACAGGGGACAGACAGGGGACACTGGGGACAGACATGGGGACATTGGGGACAGAGATGGGACAGAAATGGGACAGGGGACAGAAAAATGGGGACTGGGTACAGAAATGGGGACAGAGATGGGGACATTGGGGACAGATGGGACAGGGGACACTGGGGACAGACAGGGGACATTGGGGACAGAGATGGGGACATTGGGGACAGAAATGGGACAGAAATGGGGACATTGGGGACAGAGGTGGGGACATTGGGGACAGAAAAATGGGGACATTGGGGACAGACAGGGGACAGACATGGGACATTGGGGACAGACATGGGACATTGGGGACAGACATGGGGACATTGGGGACAGAGATGGGGACATTGGGGACAGAAAAATGGGGACATTGGGGACAGAAATGGGACAGAAATGGGGACATTGGGGACAGAAAAATGGGGACATTGGGGACACAGAAATGCGGGAAAAGGACATTGGGGACACCCAGGAGGGACAGGGGACACGGAAATGGGGAGAGGGGACAGAGAAATGGGGACAGGGGACACGGAAATGGGGACAGGGGACACTGGGGTCTCTCAGGGATTTTGGGGGGACACAGGACACTGCGGGGGGACACCCAGGAATGGGGGGGGGGACATTGGGGATCCCCAAAAGGGGACAAAGGACACTGGGGCCACCCGGGCTTGGGGACACCCGGGCTTGGGGACACCCCCACGTCGCGGGGGTCCCCCATGAACGGGGGGGGCACCGCCCCTCTCCGGACTACATTTCCCAGCAGCCCTCGCGGCGCGCACGCATTGCGGGTGACGTCACACGCACCGAGCGGGAGCTTTTAACCACGTGCGCGGCACGGATCCCTCCGCCCGCCGCAGGAAAAATAGTCCTTACCCCGTCCCCGCTCCCGTTAATTGTCCCCACCCGCTCCCGCCGCTCTCCGCCCGCTCCGGTGCCTCGGGTGGAGGCGCTGCGAGCCCTCCTCGGGTGTTCCCGCGGGGACCGGAGCGGCGGTGGCGGCGCTTCCGGGCGGAGGGAGCGGAGGGAGCGGAGGAATATAAGGGCAGCGGTGCTGCGGCCGCGCCTCTTCCGGTTCTCCCTCAGAGCCGCCATGGTGAGCGCGGCGTGGCCGCGAGGGCCCGGGGGGCTCCGGGGGGCTCGGGGGGGCCCGAGAGGGCTCGGAAAGGGACGCGGGGCCCGTGGGGGGCAGGGGGGGCTCAGAGGGGCCCTTTGGGGGGGGTGCGGGAGCGGCGGGGGGGGCGTGGGGGGGCCCGGAGGGGTTTGGGGGGGGGGGGCTCGGAGTGGGATGAGGGGTCTGTGTGGGGCAGGGGGTGCTGAGGGGGGATTTGGGGGGGATTTGGGTGGTCCCTGAGCGCCTCAGGGGAGGATTTGGGGTCTCCAGAGGGATTGGGGGGCGATCCAAGAAGGATGAGGGGTCTGTGTGGGGCAGGGGATGCTGAGGGGGCTTTTGGGGGGGGGGATTTAGGGGGCGCAAAGAGGGGTGTGGGGTTGTGGATGGAACCTTTGAGTTCTCTGGGATTTTTTATGGGGCTGGGGGCAGCTGTGACGGGGCTGATCCGGGGGATCTGTGGGGTTTTTATGGGGCTGATCCAGGCTCTCTCCAGGGTTTTCCCGGGGCTGTTCCGGGGGGATCTCTCCGGGATTTTTCTGGGGCTGATCTGGGGGTCTCTGGGGCTGATCCCCGCTCTCTCCAGGGTATTTTTGGGGCTGATCCGGGGTATTTTTGGGGCTGATCCGGGGTATTTTGGGGGCTGATCCCGGCTCTCTCCGGGGTATTTTTGGGGCTCTCTCCGGGGTATTTTTGGGGCTCTCTCCGGGGTATTTTTGGGGCTGATCCCGGCTCTCCCCGGGGCATTTTTGGGGCTGATCCCGGCTCTCTCCGGGGTGTTTTTGGGGCTGATCCGGGGTATTTTTGGGGCTGATCCCGGCTCTCTCTGGGGTATTTTTGGGGCTGATCCCGGCTCTCTCCGGGGTATTTTTGGGGCTGATCCGGGGTATTTTTGGGGCTCTCTCCGGGGTATTTTTGGGGCTGATCCCGGCTCTCTCCGGGGTATTTTTGGGGCTGATCCGGGGTATTTTTGGGGCTGATCCGGGGCATTTTTGGGGCTGATCCCCGCTCTCTCCAGGGTATTTTTGGGGCTCTCTCCGGGGTGTTTTTGGGGCTGATCCGGGGTATTTTTGGGGCTGATCCCGGCTCTCTCCGGGGTATTTTGGGGGCTGATCCCGGCTCTCTCCGGGGTATTTTGGGGCTGATCCGGGGTATTTTTGGGGCTCTCTCCGGGGTATTTTTGGGGCTGATCCCGGCTCTCTCCGGGGTATTTTTGGGGCTGATCCCGGCTCTCTCCGGGGCTGACCCCCTTTCCCCACAGACCAAGAAGAGGAGGAACAACGGGCGTGCCAAGAAGGGCCGCGGGCACGTGCAGCCCATCCGCTGCACCAACTGCGCCCGCTGCGTGCCCAAGGACAAGGCCATCAAGAAATTCGTCATCAGGAACATCGTGGAGGCTGCTGCTGTCAGGGACATCTCCGAGGCCAGCGTCTTCGACTGTGAGTGTGGGGTGAAGGCTTGGGAACCCCAAAATCAGCCCCTGCTCAGCCCTGAAATCAGTTTCAATATATTCCTTTTGGCAGCCCAAATATTCCGGGGTGTTCACCCCAAAAAACTGTTCCTGTCACCCCTAAATAATGTCCCTGTCACCCCCAAAATCAGCCCCCGGTCAGCCCTGAAATGAGTCTTCTATCAGCTTAAAAATCATCCCTTTGTCACCCCAAATATCCCACGCTGTTCACCCCAAAAAATTGTTCCTGTCACCCCCAAAATAGCCCCTCTGTCACCCCAAAGTAGCTCCCTTTGACCCCCCAAAAGATCTGACCTTGCTCATTCTGTCACCCCAAAAATCATTCCTTTGTCACCCCAAATAGCCCACACTGCTCACCCCAAAAAATATTCCCTGTCACCCCAAAACAGTGTCTGTGTCACCCCAAAACAGTCTCTGTCACCCCAAGTCACCCCCTTTGCCCCCCCAGGGGCTCTGACCCCCAAGCCAGCCCCGCTGTCCCCCAGATTTGTCCCCCTTGCCCACCCCTAACTCATTCTGCTCACTGTCACCCCAAATCCTGCACCCAGGTCACCCCAAAAACACTGCCCTGGGGCTGCCTTTGGGGTCCCTGCGTGTGTTTTTGGGGTCCCTGGGTGGGTTTTTGGGGTCCCCCGGTGTGTTTTGGGGTGCCCCAGTGTGGTTTTGGGGTCCCTGATTGTGTTCTTGGGGTCCCTGGGTTTGTTTTCTGGGATTTTTGGGGTCCCTGGGTATGTTTTTTTGGGGTTTTGGGGTCCCAGGGTGTGTTTTATGGGGTTTTTGGGGTCACTGGGTGTGTTTTTGGGGTTCCTGGGTGTGTTTTATGGGTTTTTTGGGGTCCCTGGGTGTGTTTTTGGGGTCCCTGGGTGTGTTTTGGGGTCCCTGGGTGTGTTTTATGGGGTGTGTTTTGGGGTCCCTGGGTGTGTTTTTGGGGTTCCTGGGTGTGTTTTATGGGTTTTTTGGGGTCCCTGGGTGTGTTTTCGGGGTCCCTGGGTGTGTTTTGGGGTTCTTGGGTGTGTTTTTGGGGTCCCTGGGTATGTTTTTGGGGTCCCTGGGTGGGTTTTTTGGGTTCCTGGGTGTGTTTTCGGGGTCCCAGGGTGTGTTTTTGGGGGTTTTTGGGGTCCCTGGGTGTGTTTTTGGGGTCCCTGGGTGTGTTTTATGGGGTTTTTGGGGTCCCTGGGTGTGTTTTTGGGGTCCCTGGGTGTGTTTTTGGGGTCCCTGGGTGGGTTTTTCAGGTTCCTGGGTGTGTTTTTGGGGTCCCTGGGTGTGTTTTTGGGGTCCCTGGGTATGTTTTTGGGGTCCCAGGGTGTGTTTCGGGGTCCCAGGGTGTGTTTTTCGGGTCCCAGGGTGTGTTTCGGGGTCCCTGACCCCCGTTTCCCCCCAGCCTACGTGCTGCCCAAGCTGTACGTGAAGCTGCATTACTGCGTCAGCTGCGCCATCCACAGCAAGGTGGTTCGGAACCGCTCCCGCGAGGCCCGCAAGGACCGCACGCCCCCGCCCCGCTTCCGCCCCGCCGTGAGTCGGGGGGGTCCCCGAGGGGCCTGGGGGGGTCCCCGAGGGGTCTGGGGGGGTCCTCGAGGGGTCTGGGGGGTTCCAGACCACACCCCCCCGCCCCGTTTCCGCCCCGCCGTGAGTCTGGGGGGTCCCCGAGGGGCCTGGGGGGGTCCCCGAGGGGTCTGGGGGGGTCCCCGAGGGGTTTGGGGGGGTCCCCGAGGGGTTTGGGGGGGTCCCCGAGGGGCCTGGGGGGGTCCCCGAGGGGTTTGGGGGGGTCCCCGAGGTGTCTGGGGGGGTCCCTGAGGGGTCTGGGGGGGTCCCCGAGGGGTTTGGGGGGGTCCTCGAGGGGTCTGGGGGGTTCCAGACCACACCCCCCCGCCCCGCTTCCGCCCCGCCATGAGTCCGGGGGGGGTCTCTGAGGGGTTTGGGGGGGTCCCAGGGGTATTTGGGGGGGTCCCCGGGGGGGGTACCCGAGGGGTTTGGGAGGGGTCTGGGGGGATCCAGACCGCACCCCCCCGCCCCGCTTCCGCCCTGATGTGAGTCGGGGGGGGTCCCCGAGGGGTCTGGGGGGGTCCCCGAGGGGTCTGGGGGGGTCCCAGGGGTGTTTGAGTGGCCCCAGGTGTGTTTGGGGGTGGTCCCCAAGGGGTCTGGGGGGTTCCAGACTGCCCCCCCACCCCATTTTTGCCCCACCGTGAGTCCGGGGGGTCCCCGAGGGGTCTGGGGGATCCCAGGGGTGTTCAAAAGGGACCTGGGGGGGCCCTGGGAGGTTTCTTGAGGGGTTCGGGGGTGTCCCAGGGCTGTTTTGGGGGATCCCCGAGGGGTTGGGGGGTTCCAGACTTCACCCCCCCCACTCCACTTCTGCCCCGCCGTGAGTCTGGGGGGGCTCAGGAGTGATCTGGGGGGGTCCCCGGGGGGTTTCAGGGGGTCCCCAAGGGGTTTGGGGGGTCCAAGGGGGGTTCAGAAGGGACCTGGAGGGGTCTGGGGTGGGGGGCCCTGCAGGGATCCCCGAGGGGTTTGGGGGGTCCCAGGGGTGCTTGGGAGGGGTCTGGGGGGGTCTTGGAGGGATCTGGGGGTCTCCCAGGACTGTCTGGGGGGTCCCTGGGGTGTTTGAGAGGGTCCTGGAGGGGTCCCAGGGGGCATCTGGGGGGGATCAGAGGGGTCCTGGAGGGGTCCCACACGGTTTTGGGGATCCCAGGGGGGCTTCTGGGGGGTCCTGGAAGGGTTTGGGGGGCTCCCAGGGGTCTGTGCCCCCCCCCCCCCTCACGCCCCCCTAACTTTGGGTTCTCTCTGCAGGGAGCAGCCCCCCGGCCCCCCCCCAAGCCCATGTGAGGAGCCCCCGGCCCCGCGGGACCCCAGAGCAGAGTCAATAAAGGATCTGCCCCGAGCCGCTCTCTTTTTTGGGGGGATTTGGGATTTGGGGGGGGGGGGCCTGAGGGGCTCTCAGCCCCCTCCTCATGGGGTCACCCCGTGTCTTGAGTGGGGGGGGCGGGGCTTTGGGGGGGGTGGTTTTGGGGGATTTGGGGGGGGGGTCACTTTGGGGTGCTCTGATCCTATTTGGGGGGGGGGGCTTCCTGAGGGGCTCCCAGCCCCCTTATTTTGGGGTGCTCTGATCCTAATCTGTGTTTTTGGGGGGATTTAGGAATTGGGGGGGGGGCTCCCTGAGGGACTCCCAGCTCCTTTCTTTTGGGGGGGCTCGGGGGTCCCCCAGTGCGGGTCTGGGGGCTGCTGCCCACCCTGGAGGGGAGGAAATGGGGGGGCTCTGACCCCCGGGGGTGTCTGGGGGAATTTGGGGTCACCTGGGGGGGCTCCCTGGTGCCCCCAGACCCCTCCCCTGAACACAGATCTGGTCCTGGGGGCGAGCTTGGGGTCCCCAAATCCTCCCCAGGGCCAGGAGCTGCCCCGAGGGGGGTGGGATGGGGCCAGACCCCCCCAGTTTGGGGTATTTGGGGTCAGACCCCCCGTTTTGGGGTGTTTGGAGTCGGACCCCTCCCCGATTTTGGGATGTTTGGGGTCAGACTCCACCCAGTTTTTGGGGCATTTGAGGTCAGGACCCCCCCCTCTGTTCTGGGGCTATTTGGGGTCAGACACCCCCCCCCCCCTTTTTTTGGGCTATTTGGGGTCAGACTCCCCCGTTTTGGGGTGTTTGGGGTCAGACTCCCCCACTCCCGTTTTTGGGGTATTTAAGGTCAGGACCCCCCCTCCCATTTTGGGGGTGTTTGGGGGGGGGCTTCACCCTGGGAGCTGCATTTGGGGGGGGGTCTCGGTGGGGCCCGACCCCTCCCCGTGTTTTGGGGAGGCTTCAATGGTTCCCAACCCCCCCCCCCCCCCCGTCCGTTTTTGGGGGAGGGGTCTCGGTGGAGCCGGGGGGTGTGAACGGGGCTGGGGGGCACCGGGGGACTGGACCGGGGGCTCGGAGGAGCGAACTTTGCACCGGGACCGGGACCGGGGGGGCGGCAGGACCGGGCTGGGGGCGGGGGGGCTTCACTTGAACGGACCGGGGGACCCGGACCGGGCTGGGGGCGCCGCAACGGGGCCGGTCCCGGCCGTGCCCGGCCCGGCGGGGGCGGACGGTGCCGGTGCCACCGCCCCGGGCGCGGCGGGCGGGTCCCGGGGAGGGGCGGGGAGGGGTGCGGGGTGTCCCCCCCCCCTCCCTCCCCGGCGCTGCCCCGCCCGGCCCGGCCCGGCCCGGCCCCGCCCGCCCCGCGGCCCCGCGCCAGGTGCATTCCCGGGCACGCTCCGCCGCTACCGGCGCGCCGCGATGGAGCCGCACCGGCACCGGGAGCGGCCCCGGGCGCTGCTGCTGCTGCTGCTGCCGCTGCTGCTCCGCGCCCCCGCGCCCGGCTCCGCGCAGGCAGGTGAGCACCGGCACCGGCACCGGCGGGGCACGGGGGAACCGGGGCTGCGCCGCGGGATCGGGCAAAGGGGAACCGGCAAAACACCGGAGCGCTCGGGGGTCCCGGGATGGGCGGCGGGAGCGGGAGCGCTCGGGGGTCGCGGCGGTGCTGCTGTCCCGATTCCGCCGGTACCGGACCCCGATCCAGTCCCGGCAATTCCCGCGGGCGCTTCCGCCGCGGGGGCGTCCCGGGATCCCCCGGCGCTGCCCCGGGGGGACCGCACGGCTCCGGGGGCACCGGGACCGGCACTGAAACCTCCCCGGGACTGCGGCTCCGGCGGGGCCGGGGCTCGGTGGCCGCTCCCGGGCTCGGTCCCGGAGCTTGGTGCCCCTTTCCGGGACCCGGTCCCGGGCTCGGTGGCCCTTCCCGGGATCGGTCCAGGGGCTCGGTGCCCGTTCTCGGGGTTCGATCCCTCTCTCGGTGCCCCCTCCCGGGGTCGGTCCCGCTCTCGGTGCCCCCTCCCGCGCTCGGCACCTGCGGCCCCGCAGCTGCCCGGGCTAATTTTAGGCTGCGGGGCCGGGCCCGGCGATGCCTTTGGGATCCGGGCGGGACCCCCGAGGGGAACGGGGGGGATCCTTCAGGGGGGACCCCCGGAGGGGCCCCCGGCCCTGCCCGCGCGGCCGCCCCGCACCCCCGGCACCCCGGAAGGGCCGCGGCCGCCCGGGAGTTGTTTTTCAGTCCCCAAAGGAAAAACACCGAGGGCTGGACGCGCAGGTGGGGCCGGCGCCACCCCGAAAACGCCGGCGGTGCCCGGGGGTGCCCGGGGGTGCCCGGGGCGGGGGGCACACCGGGGGGACCCCTCGCTGTGTCCCCCGCTCCATGTGCCACCGGCGACGCCTCGGGTGCCACCCGTGGGCTCCGGATCCGAGGGGAGAGAGGGAACAGCGCGGGGCTCGGGGACATCCCGGGGGGCTCGGGGACACCTCGAGGGGCTCGGGGACATCCCGGGGGGCTCGGGGACACCTCGGGGGGCTCGGGGACAGCGAGGGGAGCGGCCCCAGCTCTGCACCCCACAAAGCCCCGTCTCTGAGAGCCCCCTTTGTTCGGGGCCGGGGCCCGGCGCACACAGCCCCCTTTGTGCCGCCGCCGGGGCCGAGGGCAGGAGGTCGCTCCGAGCCCCTCCCGGTGCCCCCCCCCCGGGTCCCCCGGTGCTATTCCTGGCGGCGGGGGCCGCGGTGGCACGCGGCTGATAGCGGGGACGTGCCGGAGCTGCCAGCGGGGCCCCGCGCTGATAACGCCCGGTCCCGCCGCCGCCGCGGCGCCCGAGGGGGGGGCACAGCATCGCCCCCCAGCCCCCCGCGGGCAGGTGCACCCGGGGGTCGCGGCCCCCCCAGTCCCCCCGTGGGACCCTCGGAGCCGCCGTTAATGGTTCACCGGCGCGTTCAAGGCTCCGAGGGTCCGGGGGGCAGGGCTGGATGCTGCCCCCCAACACCCTGGGGACCCCCCCGGTGTTTCATGGGGGTCGCAGCACCCCCCGTCCCGGGCCCCCCGTGCCCCTCCCCGGGCCCTGGGGGCCGCTGCCATCGCAGCTGGGACCTTTTTATAGCCCCATCCCTGCTCAAATAGCCCGGGCCGGGGCGGGGGGGCCCTTCCCGTGCGTGCCCCGAGCTCCGCGGCCGCCCCCGGAGGGGTCCCGGGCCGGACAAAGCCGCCTTTGACCGAGCCCCCCCCGCCCCGCGCCGGGGCCTGAGTCACGTCTGGCGGGTCCGGGGGGGCCCCGCACCCCTCGGTGCCCCCGGGGGTCCCGGTTTGGGGGGCTCGGCCTCCCCCCGGTGCCGCCCGCCACAATCGCGGCTTTGTGCGGTGCCCGGGGAGGGGGCCCC
Organism: Vidua chalybeata; assembly: GCF_026979565.1. Lineage (NCBI taxonomy): Eukaryota > Metazoa > Chordata > Aves > Passeriformes > Viduidae > Vidua > Vidua chalybeata. Next base: position 1,622,517 of record NC_071559.1, read on the forward strand.
GCGCACAAAGGGGGCCCTGTGCGCCCGCGAGAACGGGGGGGACCCCGAGCCCGCCGCCCCCGCGGGGACCCCGCGCCCCCGGAGCCGGGGGTGGCCGCGGGGCTCGGCCCGCGGGGCGGCGGCGGCGGCGGGGCCGAAGTCCGGGCGGGCGTGGCGGGGCGGGGGGGCCGTGCCCGAGGCGCCCGCCTTGCGCAAGGCTCGCCCGGCCGGTTCGGGCACCGCGCGCCGGCAGCGGGGAGGGACCGGACGGGAGCGGCGGGGGAGGACCCGGGGCGGGGACAGCGCTGGGGAGGGGGCTGGGGGACAAGGACGGCAGAGGGAGGGGACAGGGACACCACGGGCTAGATACCGTGGAGGGGACAAGGACATGGTGGAGGGGACAGGGACACTGTGAGGGGACACCATGGAGGGGACAAGGACATGGTGGAGGGGACAGGGACATGGTGGAGGGGACACCATGGAGGGGACAAGGACATGGTGGAGGGGACAGGGACGTGGTGGAGGGGACACCATGGAAGGGACAAGGACATCGTGGAGAGGACACCATGGAGGGGACAAGGACATGGTGGAGGGGACACCATGGAAGGGACAAGGACATCGTGGAGAGGACACCATGGAGGGGACAAGGACATGGTGGAGGGGACACCATGGAAGGGACAAGGACATCGTGGAGAGGACACCATGGAGGGGACGAGGACATGGTGGAGGGGACACCGTGAGGGGACAAGGACATGGTGGAGGGGACAGGGACACTGTGAGGGGGACACCATGGAGGGGCCGGGGACGTTTGCAGGGGACACCATGGAAAGGACAGGGACCCCATGGGGACACTGCCATAGGCAGCAGACCATGGAGGGGACAAGGACATGGTGAAGGGGACACCATAGAGGGGACACGGCCACCATGGAGGGGACAAGGACATTGAAGTGGGGACACGGCCACTGAGGGGGGACCGTGGCTGTCAAGGGGAGGACGTGACCAGCTTGGAGGGGACAGAGAGCCCAGACAGGACATTGCAGTGGCCAGCCAGGGGACAGCGTGGCCACCAAGGGTGACCACTGAGGGGTGGCACGGTCGCCATGGGGGCCATGGCCATCAAGAGCAGGACGTGGCCAGCTCAGAGGGGACATCAAGGGGGGGACGTGGCCATTGAAGAGGTGACAGAGCCATCACTGGGGGGTCATGGCCACGGCCACCACGAGCAGGACATGGCCAGCTCTGAAGGGACAGGGACCACACTGGGGGACATGGCCAGTTTGGAGGTGACATGGCCACCATGGGGGCCATGGCCACGGCCACCACAGGCAGGACATGGCCAGCTCTGAGGGGACAGGAGTAGTGACCATCCAGGGGAGGATGTGACCACTGAGGAGGTGGCACAGCCACCACGGGGACCGTGGCCATCAAGAGCTGGACATGTCCAGCTCGGAGGGCGCGGGGACATCAAGGGACATCAAGGGCCCGACATGGCCATGGAGGAGGTGACACAGCCACCACGACCGTGACCACCACGGGCAGGGCATGGCCAGCTGGGAGGGGACATTGCTGTGACTGTGCAGGGGACGCCGTGGCCATGCGGGGGTGGCTGTGGCGGCCCCATGCCCGTGGTGGCCCCGGTGGCCCCGGTGGCCCCGGTGACGCGCTGGGTGCCCGCAGTGTGCGCGGGGACGCTGAACGGGCTGAGCGTGACGGGGGACGCGCAGCACCAGTACCAGACCCTGCACAAGATGTACAACAACTGCGAGATCGTCATGGGCAACCTGGAGATCGTCCTCATCGACCACACCCAGGACCTCTCCTTCCTCCAGGTGACCCCTGGGGGACGCGCGGGGGTGGCCACTGAGGGGGGGATGTGGCCAGCGCCAAGGGGACAGGGACCTCAGAGGGGACATCGCTGCTGTCATCATGGGGAGGACGTGGCCAGTTTGGAGGTCACATGTCCATTACAGAGACCATGGCCACCATGTGCGGGACGTGGCCAGTTTGGAGGTGACCATGGGGGCCACAGCCATGGCCACCATGTGCGGGACGTGGCCAGTTGGACATGTGGACATGGGACCATGGCCATCAAGGGGAGGACGTGACCATTGAGGAGGTCACATGTCCACCATGGGGGCCATGGCCATCAAAAGGAGGACATGGCCAGTTTGGAGGTGACACAGCGGCCATGGGGACCACGGCCATGGCCACCATGTGAAGGACACGGCCAGTTTGGAGGTCACGTGTCCATTACAGGGACCATGGCCATCAAGGGGAGGACATGGTCCCCCCTGGGGTCCATGGGTTTGGGGTCACTTTGGGGCGACCCCTGGGCCTTGATGGCCAGTTTGGAGGTGACACAGCCACCATGGGGACCATGGCCACCGTGTGCAGGACACGGCCAGTTTGGAGGTGACATGCCCACCATGGGGACCATGGCCATGGCCACCGTGTGCAGGACATGGCCAGTTTGGAGTTGACATGTCCATGGGGACATCAGGAGGAGGACGTGGCCAGTTTGGAGGTGACATGTCCACCATGGGGACCGTGGCCATCAAGGGGAGGACACGGCCAGTTTGGAGGTGACACAGCCACCATGGGGACCATGGCCATGGCCACCGTGTGCAGGACACGGCCAGTTTGGAGGCCACATGTCCATGGGGACATCAGGAGGAGGACGTGGCCAGTTTGGAGGTGACACGGCCGCCGTGGGGAGCGCGGCCACGGCCACCAGGTGACCCCGAGCCCCCCGCAGACCATCCGGGAGGTGACCGGCTACATCCTGATCGCCATGAACGTGTTCGCGGCGCTGCCGCTGCAGAACCTGCGCGTGATCCGCGGGACGCAGTTCTACGAGGACAGGTTCGCGCTCTTCGTGCTGCTCAACTACAACCCCAACACCACGCACGCCCTGCGCCAGCTCGGCCTCAACCAGCTCACAGGTGGGACACCGAGCTGGGGACACGGCGGGGGGCTGGGGGGCTGTCACCCCTTGTCACGCCTTGTCACCCTCTGTCACCCCTTGTCACCTCCTGTCACCCCTTGTCACCCCCTGTCACCCTCTGTCACCTCCTATCACCCCTTGTCACCCCTTGTCACCCCCTGTCACCCCCTGTCACCCCTTGTCACCCCCTGTCACCCCCTGTCACCCCTTGTCACCCTTTGTCACCCTCTGTCACCCCTTGTCACCCCTTGTCACCCCCTGTCACCCCTTGTCACCCTTTGTCACCCTCTGTCACCCCTTGTCACCCCTTGTCACCCCCTGTCACCCCCTGTCACCTCCTGTCACCCCTTGTCACCCCCTGTCACCCCCTGTCACCCTCTGTCACCCCCTGTCACCCCTTGTCACCCTTTGTCACCCTCTGTCACCCCTTGTCACCCCTTGTCACCCCTTGTCACCCCCGTCCGTGTCCCTTGGAGCAGGGATGGTCCCTGTCCCCTTCCTGTGCTGCCAGGTGGGTGTGGGGGGTCTGTCACCTCCTGTCACCCCCTGTCCCCCCCTGTCCCCCCCTGTCACCGCTGTCCCCGCAGAGATCCTGGCGGGGGGGGTGTACATCGAGAAGAACGCGCAGCTGTGCCACGTGGACACCGTGGAGTGGAGGGACATCATGAGGGACACGCGCCTGGAGCCCCTCGTGAGGGACAACGGCCGGGGCTGTGCGTGCCGGGACAGCGGGGGAATCGGGGTCACCGCGGGCTTTGGGGGGCTTCGGGGTCACCCTGGGCTTTGGGGGGAATCGGGGTCACCGCGGGCTTTGGGGGGCTTCGGGGTCACCCTGGGCTTTGGGGGGAATCGGGGTCACCGCGGGCTTTGGGGGGCTTCGGGGTCACCCTGGGCTTTGGGGGGAATCGGGGTCACCGCGGGCTTTGGGGGGCTTCGGGGTCACCCTGGGCTTTGGGGGGAATCGGGGTCACCGCGGGCTTTGGGGGGCTTCGGGGTCACCGCGGGCTTTGGGGGGCTTCGGGGTCACCCCGGGGTTTGGGGGGAATCGGGGTCACCCCGGGGTTTGGGGGGAATCGGGGTCACTCCTGGGTTTGGGGTCACCCCTGGGTTTGGGGTCCCTTTGGAGCCATCCCTGGGTTTGGGGGGCTTCGCGGTCACTCCTGGGTTTGGGGTCACCCCTGGGTTTGGGGTCACCCCTGGGTTTGGGGTCACCCCTGGGTTTGGGGGGCTTTGGGGTCACTCCTGGGTTTCGGGTCACATTGGAGTGGCTTTGGGATGACTCCTGGGTTTGGGGTGGCTTTGGATCCTGGATTTAGGGTCCCTTTGGGGGCGACCCCTGGGTTTGAGGTGACCCCTGTTTTTGGGATGCCTTTGGGGTCCCTTTGGGGTCATCCCTGGGTTTGGGGTCATCCTGGTTTTGGGGGGTCACCCTGTTTTTTGGGGTCCCTTTGGGGTGACCCTTGGGAGTGGGGTGACCCTGTTTCTGGGGTCCCCGTGGGGTGACCATGTGGGGTGACCCTGTTTCTGGGGTCCCCGTGGGGTGACCCTGTGGGGTGACCCTGTTTCTGGGGTCCCCGTGGGGTGACCCTGTGGGGTGACCCTGTTTTTGGGGTGCCCCTGTTTCTGGGGTCCCCGTGGGGTGACCCCGCCGCGCTGTCCCGCAGGTGCCCCGTGCCACGAGAGCTGCGGCGGGCACTGCTGGGGGCCGGGCCCCGACGACTGCCAGAAACGTGGGTACCGGGGGGCTCCGGGGGGGGGTTTGGGGGTGGGCCGGACCCCCCCGGCCCCGGTGACCCCCGGTGACCCCCGGTGCCCCCCGGTGCCCCCCGGTGTCCCCGCAGTGACCAAGACCATCTGCGCCCCGCAGTGCAACGGGCGCTGCTTCGGCCGCGCGCCCAACGAGTGCTGCCACGAGGAGTGCGCGGGCGGCTGCACCGGGCCCCTGCGCACCGACTGCTTCGTACGTCTGTCCGTCCGTCTGTCTGTCTGTCTGTCCGCCCGTCCGTCCGTCCATCCGCCCGCCCGCCCCTGCATCTATCTGTCCATCCATCCAGCCATCCGTCTGCCCCTGTGTCCGGCTGTCTGTCCGTCCAGCTGTCCATCCACCCGCCCCTGTGTCCGCTCTGTGTCCGTCTGCCCATCCGTCCGTCCATCCACGCGTTCGTCCATCCGTCCCCATGTGCGTGTGTCCATCATCCATCCATCTGTCTGTCCATCATCCATCCATCCATCCATCCATCCATCCATCCATCCATCCATCCATCCCTGTGTCCATCCCTGTGTCCATCTGTCCATCCTGTGCCCATTTGTCCATCCCATGTCCATATGTCCATCTGTCCATCCCTGTGTCCATCCCCGTGTCCATCCCTGTGTCCATGGCTATGTCCATCCCGTGTCCACCTGTCCATCCCGTGTCCATCTGTCCATCCTGTGTCCATCTGTCCTTCTGTCTGTCCCCAGGCCTGCCGGCACTTCAACGACAGCGGCTTGTGTGTCCCACTGTGTCCATCCCCGTGTCCATCCCCGTGTCCATCCCCGTGTCCATCTGTCCATCCTGTGTCCATCTGTCCATCCCATGTCCATCTGTCCATCCCGTGTCCATCTGTCCATCCCGTGTCCATCTGTCCTTCTGTCTGTCCCCAGGCCTGCCAGCACTTCAACGACAGCGGCTCGTGTGTGCTGCTGTGTCCATCCCCGTGTCCGTCCCCATGTCCATCCCTGTGTCCATCCCCGTGTCCATGGCTGTGTCCATCTGTCCATCCCATGTCCATCTGTCCATCCCGTGTCCATCTGTCCGTCCCCAGGCCTGCCGGCACTTCAACGACAGCGGCTCGTGTGTGCTGCTGTGTCCATCCCCGTGTCCATCCCCGTGTCCATCCCCGTGTCCATCCCGTGTCCATCTGTCCATCCCATGTCCATCTGTCCATCCCGTGTCCATCTGTCCGTCCCCAGGCCTGCCGGCACTTCAACGACAGCGGCTCGTGTGTGCCGCTGTGCCCGCAGCCGCTCATCTACAACAAGCTGACCTTCCAGCTGGAGCCCAACCCCGACACCAAGTACCAGTACGGGGGGGTCTGCGTGCGGGAGTGCCCCCGTGAGTCGGGGTCTGGGGCTCCTGGGGGGCTCTGGGGGGCTCTGGGGACCCGGGCCGGGGGACGCCAGGTGACCCCCGGGGCGTCCCCCCAGACAACTTCGTGGTGGACCAGAGCTCGTGCGTGCGCGCCTGCCCCAACGACAAGATGGAAGTGGAGAAGAACGGGCTGAAGATCTGCGAGCCCTGCGCGGGGCTGTGCCCCAAGGGTACGGGGGTCCCCCAGGGGGGTCTGGGGTCCCCGGGGGGGGTCTGGGGGCTGTGGGACCCCCCTGACCCCCTGCCCACGCCCCGCAGCCTGCGAGGGCACCGGAGCCGGCAGCAAATACCAGACCGTGGACTCCAGCAACATCGACACCTTCATCAACTGCACCAAGATCCTGGGCAACCTCGACTTCCTCATCACGGGCCTGGAGGGGTGAGGGATGGCATTTGGGGGGCTCAGGGGGGGTTTAGGGGGTGCAGCCCCCCTCCCCGGCCCCGCTGACCGCTCCGGCCCCGCAGGGACCCCTGGCGCAACATCTCGGCGCTGGACCCGGAGAAGCTGAACGTGTTCCGGACGGTGCGGGAGATCACAGGTCAGCAGCGGGGCTGGGGGTGCTGGGACCCCCCTGGAGCCTCCCCGAGACCACCCGGGACCCCCCTGAGCCCGCGGTGGCCCCGCAGGGTACCTGAACATCCAGTCCTGGCCCAAGCACATGCACAACTTCAGCGTCTTCTCCAACCTCGAGACCATCGGGGGACGGAGCCTGTACAAGTGAGGAGCCCCTGCCACCTGTCCTGCGCCCCTCCCCGGGATCCACAACCCCTGAACTCCCCCTTTTCCCTAATTCCTGCATCTCTGGCATCCCAAATCCCTGAATTCCCCATTTTCCCAATCCCTGAACTCCCCCTTTTCCCTAATTCCTGCATCCCTGGCATCCCAAATCCCTGAATTCCCTGCTTTCCCAATCTCTGAATTCCCCGTTTTTCCTAATTCCTGCATTCCCTGTTTTCCCAATCCCTGAATTCCCCGTTTTCCCTAATTCCTGCATCCTCCGCATTCCTGATCCCTGAATTCCCTCTTTTCCCAATTCCTGCATTCCCCGGCATCCCTGAATTCCCCTTTTTCCCAATCCCTGAATTCCCCGTTTTCCCAATTCCTGCATTCCCCGGCATCCCTGAATTCCCCGTTTTCCCCAATCCCTGAATTCCCCGTTTTCCCCAATTCCTGCATCCCCTCATCCCCGGATCCCTGCTCGTCCCGGCACCTCCCATCCCCCTGTCCTCGTCCCTGTATTCCCTCCCTCCCTCCCTCGCTCCCGGAGTCTCTCCCCAGCTCGGGCTCATCCCCGGCTCCAGGAGCATCCCCTCAATCCCAGAATATTTCCCGGCTCCCAGCGCATCCTCCCCGCTCCTGGAGTATCCGGGAGCGTCTCCTCCTCCTCGGAGCATCCCCCCGGCTCCCGGGGCATCCTCCCGGTTCCCGGTTCATCCCCCGGCTCCCGGAACTTTCCCCGACTCCCGGAGCGGCTCCCGGAGCGCTCCTTCATTCCCGGTTCATCCCCTGGCTCTCAGAGCATTCCCTGACTCCCGGAACATCCGCTCATTCGGGGCTCATTCCTCACTCCCGGAGCACCCCCAGCTCCCGGAGCAGCCCCGGCCGCTCCTTCCCAGAGTATTCCCCGGCTCCCGGTTCATCCCCCGGCTCCCGGAGCAGCTCCCGGTTCCAGGAACAGCTCCTGGCTCTCAGAGCATTCCCTGACTCCCGGAACATCCGCTCATTCGGGGCTCATTCCTCACTCCCGGAGCACCCCCAGCTCCCGGAGCATTCCTTCATTCTGGGCTCATTCTCCGGCTCCCGGAGCACCCCCAGCTGCTCATTCCCGGTTCATCCCCCGGTTCCCGGCTCATCCCCGGTTCCCGGCTCATCCCCGGCTCCCGGAGCATCCCCAGCTGCTCATTCCCGGTTCATCCCCCGGTTTCTGGTTCATCTCCCGGCTCCCGGTTCATCCTCCGTCTCCCGGAGCATCCCCGGCTGCTCATTCCCGGTTCATCTCCCAGCTCCCGGTTCATCCCCCGGTTCCCGGTTCATCCCGCGGCTCCCGGGGCCCCCCCCCCAGCCCCCCGAACTCCCCGTCTCCCTCCCCGCAGCCGCGGTTTCTCGCTGCTGATCATGAAGAACGAGAACGTGACGTCGCTGGGGCTGCGCTCGCTGCGGGAGGTGAGCGCGGGCCGCGTGTACATCACGGAGAACCGGCGGCTCTGCTTCCTGCACACCGTGCACTGGGCCGCGCTCAGCCGCAGCCGCGCCGACCTCGACATCCGCAACAACCGGCCCCGCAGCAAGTGCCGTGCGTGGGCCGGGCTGGGGAGGGGGCGTGGGACCCCCCCCGGGACCTCTTGGGCACCCCCAGGCTCCTCCCCGGGGGGATCCCATACTGAGACCCCCCATCCATCCCATAGGGGAGGGGAGACTGCGACCCCCAGACCCCACACTGAACCCCAATCCTTTACACACGGAGGGGGTGTGGGACCCCCCCCCGGGACCTCTTGGGCACCCCCAGACCCCTCAAGAGGGCCCCGGTCCATCCCACAGGGAAGGGGAGACTGCGACCCCCAGACCCCGCACTGAACCCCAATCCCTTACACAGGGAGGGGGCGTGGGACCCCCCCCCCCGGGACCCCTCGGGGGACACCCAGACCCCTCCCCGGGGGCGGACCCCACACTGAGACCCCCGAGGACCCCACACTGAGACCCCCCCGTGCATCCCATAGGGGAGGGGGCACGGGGACAAACAGACCCCGCTCTGACCCCAACCCCCTCTGACCCCCAGCCCCTCTCTGAACCCCCGGGGCGACCCCAGCCCCCTCTGACCCCCAACCCCTCTCTGACCCCCAGCCCCTCTCTGAGCCCCCGGGTGACCCCAGCCCCCTCTGGCCCCCAGCCCCCTCTGACCCCCAGCCCCCTCTGACCTCCAACCCCTTTCTGAGCCCCCGGGTGACCCCAGCCCCCTCTGACCCCCAGCCCCTCTCTGAGCCCCCCTTTGTCCCTCCAAGATTCGGGGACCCCCCAACCCCCAGACTCTGAGCCCCCGGGTGACCCCAGCCCCCTCTGACCCCAACCCCTCTCTGACCCCAGCCCCACCCTGAGCCCATGAGTGACCCCAGCCCCTCTCTGACCCCCAGCCCCCTCTGACCCCAACCCCTCTCTGACCCCCAGCCCCTCTCTGAGCCCCCGGGTGACCCCAGCCCCGCTGTGCCCCCCCTGTCCCCCCAGAGCAAGAGGGCAAGGTGTGTGACCCGCTGTGCTCGGCCGAGGGCTGCTGGGGGCCCGGCCCCGGGCAGTGCCTGTCCTGCCGCTACTACAGCCGGAGGGGGGTCTGCGTGCCCACCTGCCGCTTCACCGAGGGGTCAGCGGGCACGGGGGGCACGGGGGGGCACGGGGGGACACGGGGGGACACAGGGGACATGGAGGGCACAGGGGGACATGTGGGGCACGGGGGACAAGAGGGGTCTGCGTGCCCACCTGCCGCTTCACCGAGGGGTCAGCGGGCACGGGGGGCACGGGGGGACATGGAGGGCACAGGGGGGGCACGGGGGACAAGGCAAGGGGGCACAGGGGGACATGGGGGACATGGAGGGCACAGGGGGACATGGGGACAAGACAGGCACAAGAGGGCATGGAGGGCACAGGGGGACATGTGGGGCACGGGGGGACAAGGGGGGCACGGGGGGACAAGGGGGGACAAGTGGAGGCAAGAGGGGTACAGGGGGTAAGGGGGACACGGGGGGCACAGGGGGCACGGGTGGCGTGAGGGGACAAGGGGGGCATGGGGGGCACGGGGGACATGGGGAGCACAGGGGACAAGGGGGACGTGGGGGGCAAGGGGGACCCAGGGGCCACGAGGGGCATGAGGGACATTGGGGGCACGGGGGACACGGGGCACGGGGCGGGGGTGGGATATGGGGGCACGGGGGACATTGGGACACTGGGGACAAGGGGGGGGTGTGGACGACACAGGGGACGTGGTGGGGGGGGGGGGGGCACCGGCACTGCGGAGACCCCCGGGGTGGGCACTGGGGTGGGGGGGGTCGTGGGGTGGGAGATCAGCCCCAGGGTGGGGTGGGCGTGGAGGGTCCCAGGGTGGGACCGACAGGGGCACGGCAGGTGCGGACCGCGGGGTGGCCCTGTCGCCGCCGGGGTGGCCCTGTCACCGCCAGGCGGGCTCGGTGACCGCCCCCCCCCCCCCCCCCCCGGTGCCCGCAGGGACCCGCGGGAGTTCTCGCAGGGCGGCGAATGCTCCGAGTGCCACCCGGAGTGCGAGCGCATCGACGGCGGCGCCACCTGCAACGGCTCGGTACGGCCCGGCCGCCGCGCCGCGCCGCGCGGTGTCCCCGCTGTCCCCCCGCGCGTGTCCCCAGGCGTGTCACCCTCCCCCCCGCCCCCCCCGCAGGGTGCCGACACCTGCACGCGCTGCGCCCACTATCGCGACGGGCCGCACTGCGTGGAGCGATGTCCCGACGGCGTCCTGGGCGAGCGCGGCCCCATCTACAAATTCCCCGACGGGAGCCGCGAGTGCCGGCCCTGCCACGAGAACTGCAGCCGGGGGTGAGACCCCCGCCCCCCCCCCCCCCCCGGGGGGGCACCGGCACCGCCACCCAGCGGGGCTTGGGGGGGCTGGGGGGGTCCGGGCAGCCTGGGGGGCTCAGGACACCACTGGGACCCCCCACGGTGGGGGTCCCAAAACCTCTTTGGGGAGAGTCTTTGGGAACGCTGGGGTATCACTGGGGGGGGAGCGGGCAGATTGGGGGGCTCAGGACCCCCCTGAGGAAAGGATGGAGGTTCCCAGGATCCCGTGGAGGGCAGGGTAGGGGTCCCAAAACCTCTCTGGGGAGCAGGGTGGGGGCCCTGAGGTGTCACTGCGGGCAGGGTGGGGGTCTTGGGGTTTCATTTGGGGCAGGACTGGGGGCAAGATGAGGATTCTGGGCAGTCTAGGGGGCTCAGGACCCCACTGGGACCCCGTGGAAGGCAGGGTGGGGGTCCCAAAACCTCTTTGGGAGGAGGGTGGGGGTCCAGGGTCATCACTGGGATCAGGGTGAGGGTCCTGGGCGGTTTGGGGGGCTCAGGACCCCACTGGGGGAAGGATGGAGATTCTCAGGACCCCCGTGGAGGGCAGGTGGGGGTCCCAGAACCTCTTTGGGAGGTGGGTGGAGGTCCTGAGGTGTCACTGCGGGCAGGGTGGGGGTCTTGGGGTATCATTTAGGGCAGGGTGGGGGTCTTGGGGTATCATTTAGGGCAGGACTGGGGGACTCGGGACTTCACTGTTGGCATTTTGGGGTCTGGGGACCCCCCGAGGGGCAGGTTGAGGGGCCTGAGCCATCGTTCAGGGCATGCTGGGGGTCTGGGGACCCCCCGGGGCACAAGTTGGGGTCCCGGGTGTCCCCTGGGGGGTCCCGCAGGGGCTGAGCCCCATCTCCCTCCCCACAGGTGTGTGGGGCCGCTGCTGCGGGACTGCCTGGGGGACGCCCTGCCCGTGTCCAGGTACCGCGGGGGGCTCGGGGGAGCCCGGGGGGGGCTGCGGGGACATCCCGGGGGGCTGCGGGGACCCTGGGGGGGCTGAGAGGACCCCGAGAGGCTGCGGGGACATCCCTGGGGGGGGCTATGGGGACATCCCGGGGGGGCTGCAGGGACCCTGGGGGGGACTGTGGGGACATCCCTGGGGGCTACAGGGACCCCGAGGGGCTGCGGGGACCCTAACCCTGCGCTTTTCCCCATCCCTGTCCCCATCCCCATCCCCACTCCCGTCCCTTGCCCGTTCCCGGTGCCGCTCCCGGTGCCGCTCCCGGTGCCGCTCCCGGTGCCGCTCCCGGTGCCGCAGGCGGACCCCGACGCTGATCGCGGTCATGGTGGTCGGGGCCGTTTTCCTCTCGTGCTCGCTGGTGCTGCTGGCGCTGCTCTACTGGCGGGGCAAGAAGATCCAGAAGAAACGGGCGATGCGGCGCTACCTGGAGCGGGGCGAGGTCAGCGCCGGGGGAACCGGAGCGGCCCCGGGAGCGGCCCCGGGGCGGCGGGGAGGGGTTGGCTCCTGTGTCCGGCCGGGCAGAGGCGCGTCCGGCCCTCGCCAGCCCCGTCCCCGTCCGGCCCCGTCCGTCTCCAGCTCTGCTTCCACCCCAGTCGCTCTCCATCCTCATCCTGCTGTGCTCCTGTCCCTGTGCCCTTCCCTGTCCCATCCCATCCCCATCCCTGTCCCCATGCTGTCCCCATCTCCATCCCCATCCCATCCCTGTCCCCACCCTATTCCCATCCCCGTCCCCATCCCCATTCCACCTCGTGTCCCCATCCCCATCCCATCCCGTCCCCATTGCCACCCCATCCCTGTCCCCACCCTGTGTCCCCATCCCCATCCCCGTCCCCATCCTGTCCCCGTCCCCATCCCCATCCCATCCCTGTCCCCACCCTATTCCCATCCCCGTCCCCATCCCCATTCCACCCTGTGTCCCCATCCCATCCCCTCCCCGCCCCATTCCCGTCCCCGTCCCCATTCCCCATCCCGTTCCCATCCCTGTTCCCACCCCGTGTCCCCGTCCCTGTCCCCATTCCCATGCCGTGTCCCTGTCCCCATCCCCGTTCCCACACCATGTCCCTGTCCCTGTCCCCATTCCCACCCCGTGTCCCTGTCCCTGTCCCCACTCCGTGTCCCTGTCCCCGTTCCCACACCATGTCCCTGTCCCTGTCCCCGTTCCCACGCCGTGTCCCCGTCCCCATCCCTGTCCCCACCCTGTGTCCCTGTCCCCGTTCCCACCCCGTGTCCCCGTCCCCATCCCCGTTCCCACGCCGTGTCCCCGTCCCTGTCCCCATTCCCACCCCGTGTCCCCGTCCCCATCCCCGTTCCCACCCCGTGTCCCCGTCCCCATCCCCGTTCCCACCCCGTGTCCCCGTCCCCATCCCCGTTCCCACGCCGTGTCCCCGTCCCTGTCCCCGTTCCCACGCCGTGTCCCCGTCCCCATCCCCGTTCCCACGCCGTGTCCCCGTCCCTGTCCCCATTCCCACCCCGTGTCCCCGTCCCCATCCCCGTTCCCACGCCGTGTCCCCGTCCCTGTCCCCGTTCCCACGCCGTGTCCCCGTCCCCATCCCTGTCCCCACCCCGTGTCCCTGTCCCCGTTCCCACGCCGTGTCCCCGTCCCCATCCCCGTTCCCACGCCGTGTCCCCGTCCCTGTCCCCGTTCCCACGCCGTGTCCCCGTCCCCATCCCCGTTCCCACGCCGTGTCCCCGCAGAGCCTGGAGCCGCTGGATCCCAGTGAAAAAGCCAACAAGGTCCTGGCCCGCATCTTCAAGGAGTCGGAGCTGAAGCGCCTCAAGGTCCTGGGCTCCGGCGTCTTCGGCACCGTGCACAAGGTGGGGCCTTGGGGAGGGGGCTGAGCTGCCATCCCAGAAATCCCACCCTGTTGATCCCACCCCATTGATCCCACCCCACTGATCCCCTCCCACTGATCCCACCCCATCCCATTGATCCCATCAAACCCATCCCATCCCATCAATGCCATCCCAAATCCCATTCATCCCATAAATCCCATCAATCCCATCCCACCCCATCCCATCTCCCAAATCCCATCCATCCCATAAATCCCATCCATCCCATAAATCCTATCCCAAATCCCATTCATGCTATAAATCCCATAAATCCCATAAATCCCAAAAATAACACCTGAAATCCCATCCCATCCCAAATCCCATCCCAAATCCCATCCATCCCATAAATCCCACCAATCCCATGATGGACCCCGTTGATTGGACCCCGTGGATCCCAATCCCGCAGGGGATCTGGATCCCGGACGGGGATTCCATCAAGATCCCGGTGAGCATCAAGGTGATCCAGGACTGGAGCGGGCAGCAATCCTTCCACGCCGTCACCGACGTGAGTGCCGGGCACCGGGGCGTTCTGGGGGTCCCCTCTGGGGGGTTCTGGGGGGTTCTGGGGGTCCCCCTTGGGCCAGAGGGGTCTGGGGGTGCTCTGGGGGTGCTCCAGGGCTGCTCTGGGGCTGCTCTGGGCAGTTCTGGGGGTCCCCTCTGGGGCCAGGGGGGTTCTGAGGGTGCTCTGGGGGGTTTCTGGGGGTCCCCTGTGGGGCCGGGGGGTCTGGGGTTCCCCTCTGGGGTCAGGACGGGTCTGGGGGTGCTCCAGGGCAGCTCTGGGGCTGCTTTGGGGGGTTCTGGGGGTCCCCTCTGGGGCCAGGGGAGGGGTCTTGGGGGTGCTCCAGGGCTGCTCTGGGGGGACTCCGGGAGTCCCCTGTGGGGTCAGGGGGGTCTGGGGGTCCCCCTTGGGCTGGGGGGGGATCTGGGGGTGCTCCAGGGTTGCTCTGGGGGGGACTCCAGGGGTCCCCTCTGGGGCCAGGGGAGGGGTTCAGGGGGTGCTCTGGGGGTGCTCCAGGTGTCCCCTTGGGCTGCTCCAGGGACGCTGCAGGTGCTGACGCTGTCCCACCGAAGCCGGGGGGATTTGGGGACACTCCGGGGCTGTTTTGGGGACACTGCGGGTGCTGATGCTGTCCCACCAAAGCCGGGGGGATTTGGGGACACTGCGGGTGCTGACACTATCCCACCGAAGCCGGGGGGATTTAGGGACACTCCGGGGCTGTTTTGGGGACACTGCGGGTTCTGACGCTGTCCCACCAAAGCCGGGGGGATTTGGGGACACTCGGGGGACACTGTGGGTTCTGACGCCGGGGGGATTTGGGGACACTCGGGGGACACTGCGGGTGCTGACGCTGTCCCACTGAAGCCGGGGGGATTTGGGGACACTCGGGGGACACTGCGGGTGCTGACCCTGTCCCACTGAAGCCGGGGGGATTTGGGGACACTCGGGGGACACTGCGGGTGCTGACCCTGTCCCACCGAAGCCGGGGGGATTTGGGGACCCTGCGGGGACACTGCGGGTGCTGACGCTGTCCCCCCAGCACATGCTGGCCATCGGCAGCCTGGACCACTCGTACATCGTGCGGCTGCTGGGGATCTGCCCGGGCCCGCAGCTGCAGCTGGTGACGCAGCTGCTGCCGCTGGGCTCGCTGCTCGACTACGTGCGCAAGAACCGCGGCTCCATCGGCCCCCAGCTGCTGCTCAACTGGTGCGTGCAGGTGGCCAAGGTCAGTGCGGGGCTCCGCGCCCTCCTGCCGTCCCAAAAACCGACAGGTCGCACGGGGATGAGGGATAAGGGATGAGGGATAAGGGGTAAGGGGTAAGGGGTAAGGGTTCTGGGGGGCTGCTCGCCCTCCTTCCGTCCCAAAAACCCACAGGTCGCACGGGGTAAGGGGTAAAGCATGAGGGATAAGGGATAAGGGGGGCTCCGCGCCCTCCTTCCGTCCCAAAAACCGACAGGGGAAAGGGGTAATGGATAAGGGATAAGGGATAAGGGATAAGGGGTAAGGGGTAAGGGGTAAGGGGTAAGGGGTAAGGGGTAAGGGTTCTGGGGGGCTCCGCGCCCCCCTTCCGTCCCAAAAACCCACAGGTCGCACGGGGTAAGGGGTAAAGGATGAGGGATAAGGGATAAGGGATAATGGATAAGGGTTTTGGGGGGCTGCTCGCCCTCCTTCCGTCCCAAAAACCGACAGGGGAAAGGGGTAATGGATAAGGGATAAGGGATAAGGGATAAAGGTTCTGGGGGCTCCACGCCCTCCTTCCATCCCAAAAACTGACAGGTCGCACGGGGATGAGGGATAAGGGATAAGGGATGAGGGATAAGGGATGAGGGTTCTGGGGGGCTCCGCGCCCTCCTTCCGTCCCAAAAACCGACAGGTCGCACGGGGTAAGGGGTAAAGCATGAGGGATAAGGGATAGTGGATAAGGGTTCTGGGGGCTCCTGCCTGTTCCTGCCCTCCGAAAAACTGAGGGTGAAGAGTTTTGGGGTGGTTCTTTAGTTTATGTATATAATGTAGTATAATTAATAGAATAGAAAAGAATAGAGTATGTAATAGAATATAAGTTATAGTATAATATATAATAATATATGATATATAATATATAATATATAATATATAATATATAATATATAATATATAATATATAATATATATAACATATAATATATAATGTATAATATATTTTATATATTCATTATATATGAATCTATAAATATATTAATGTATTTTATATAAATATATTAGAATATATAATTATATGTAAATATAATATATAAAATAAATAGAATATAATAGAATAATAGAATAAGAGAGTATATAGAATATAATATATATACAAAAAATACAATACATAATACAATATATATTACATATATAATACAATAATTATAATATATATAATAGAATAGAGTAGAATAATAGAATAATATAAAATATACAAAAATAATCGAATATATAACATATAATATAATATAATATAATATAATATGACATAACATATACTATATAAATGCACAAGCACATAACAAACATCAGCCACACAATCCAACACACAACCAATACCACACCCCCATAACAAACACACGAAAGAAATAAACATCATATTTTATGTTTATATAATGTATTTATATTATATACACAAATATATTTGCTTATATTAATATTTTAATTTTAAATAAGATAATATTATATATAATATATAGTTATAAATATAATATAACAAATATAGCATTTGTTATATATAATAGTATAAAATAAGATAATATTATGTATAATACATATAATTATAAATATAACAAATATAATATTTGTTATATATAATAGTATAAAATAATAGAATATTTTATATAATGTATATAGTTATAAATTTAATACTACAAATATAATATTTGTTATATATAATAGTGTAAAATAATAATACTAAATATAAAAATACTATATATTAAATAAAATAACATATAAAATATCATATTTTTAATATTATAATATAATCTTTTTTAAAAATATATACAAATATAATATTATTGTAGAATGTAGGTGAACTTAATGGCAAGAATGATGATGTTTGATTCTGTTTAGAAGGCTGAACGATTTTTTTACTACAGCTACGCCAAAATACATTCACATACTCTACAAAGGAGGCCACCAAAAACTGCTCGTTCCTTTTTCTACCATGTCTAACTCCCCACAACTCGCGACCCTGTTCGCCAGAGTTCTAAAATAAACAATTAAACAGTCAGAATGAAACAATTCTCACCAGGATCTAACCAAGCAATCACCCCGGGTAAACAATTCTCCAAGCCCATTCCGCGTTTAAAAAAAACCAAAAAACCAAAAAAACAAAACCCAAAAAAAGCAGAAATAAAAATGGTTTTCTCTTTCTTTGTCTCTCTGGGTAAAAAAATCCGAAAAGAGAGAGGAATAGACGTGCCCCGTGTGGCTGCTGGGCAGGATGGGAGCAGCACTCCAAGGCAGAAGGGCGGGGATGAAATGGATTTATTCCAAACGCGTCCCTTTCGTTGCTCTGGGAGCAAAAACATCCCACACCGCTGGCGCGTTTGGCACCACGGATCTCTAAACGCCGTGAGCGACAAAGGAGATTTAGAGAATTATCCACATTGTTTCCCCAAGTCAGAAAAACCTCTCTCTTCCTCTCGGACTGAGCCGAGCGTATCCGTAACCGAAACACCTCATTCATTTCGTAACGCGAAACAATTCCGGAACACGCCGTCTTTCCCGTCGTGTATTTTCAATTTTTTTTTTTTTTTTTTTTTTTTTTTAAAAAAAAAAACAACAACCTGACGCGGGCCGGGCCGTCTCTCAGGGCATGTACTACCTGGAGGAGCACCGCATGGTGCACCGCAACCTGGCGGCGCGCAACGTGCTGCTCAAGTCGCCCAGCCAGGCGCAGGTGGCCGACTTCGGCATCGCCGACCTGCTCTACCCCGACGACAAGAAGTACTTCTACAACGAGCTCAAGGTGGGCTGGGGGCGGCCGCGGGGGTGGCACCCCCCCCCCCCCCGGTGGCATTGGGGGCACAGCAGATGGCATTGGGACACAGATAAATGGCATCCCTGTCACCCCCAAATGGCATTGGGGTACAGCAAATGGCATTGGGGTACAGCAGATGGCATTGGGGCACAGATAAATGGCATTGGGACACAGATAAATGGCATTGGGGCACAGATAAATGGCATCAGGGCAGAGATAAATGGCATCAGGGCAGAGATAAATGGCATTGGGGCACAGATAAATGGCATCGGGGCACAGATAAATGGCATTGGGACACAGATAAATGGCATTGGGATACAGCAAATGGCATTGGGGTACAGCAGATGGCATTGGGGTACAGCAGATGGCATTGGGACACAGATAAATGGCATCAGGGCAGAGATAAATGGCATTGGGGTACAGATAAATGGCATTGGGGCACAGATAAATGGCATTGGGACACAGCAAATGGCATTGGGGTACAGCAGATGGCATTGGGGTACAGCAGATGGCATTGGGACACAGATAAATGGCATTGGGGTACAGATAAATGGCATTGGGACACAGCAAATGGCATTGGGGCACAGATAAATGGCATTGGGGTACAGCAGATGGCATCCCTGTCACCCCCAAATGGCATTGGGGCACAGCAGATGGCATCAGGGGCACCCCCAAATGGCATTGGGGTACAGATAAATGGCATGGGGGTACAGATAAGTGGCATTGGGACACAGCAAATGGCATCGGGGCACAGATAAATGGCATCCCTGTCACCTCCAAAATTGCATCGGGGCACAGCAAATTGCTGTCCCCATGTTCCCCATTGTCCCCATGTCCCCATGTCCCCATGTCCCCATTGTCTCCATGTCCTGTGTTGTCCCCATCCCCATGTCCCCATCCCCATGTCCCCATGTCCCCATGTCCCCTGTTGTCCCTGCATTGTCCCCATTGTCCCCATGTCCCCATGTCCCTGCATTGTCCCCATGTCCCCATCCCCATGTCCCCGTGTCCCCGTGTCCCCATTGTCCCCATGTCCCCATGTCCCCATGTCGCCATGTCCCTGCATTGTCCCCATGTCCCCATTGTCCCCATGTCCCCATGTCCCCATGTCCCTGCATTGTCCCCATGTCCCCATCCCCATGTCCCCATGTCGCCATGTCCCTGCATTGTCCCCATGTCCCCATGTCCCTGCATTGTCCCCATGTCCCCATCCCCATGTCCCCATGTCCCCATGTCCCTGCATTGTCCCCATGTCCCCATCCCCATGTCCCCGTGTCCCCGTGTCCCCATTGTCCCCATGTCCCCATGTCCCCATGTCCCCATGTCCCCTGTTGTCCCTGCATTGTCCCCATGTCCCCATGTCCCCATGTCCCCATGTCCCCTGTTGTCCCTGCATTGTCCCCATTGTCCCCATGTCCCCATGTCCCCATGTCCCCTGTTGTCCCTGCATTGTCCCCATTGTCCCCATGTCCCCATGTCCCCTTCTCCCGCAGACGCCCATCAAGTGGATGGCGCTGGAGAGCATTCACTTCGGCAAGTACACGCACCAGAGCGACGTGTGGAGCTACGGTGAGCCCAGCCCGCTGTCCCCAGTGTCCCCCAGTGTCCCCAATGTCCCCTGCTGTCCCCAGTGTCCCCCAGTGTACCCCGGTGTCCTCTGCTGTCCCCAGTGTCCTCGGTGTCCCTGCTGTCCTCTGCTGTCCCCAGTGTCCCCGATGCTCCCCGGTATCCCCAGTGTCCACTGCTGTCCTCTGGTGTTCCCGGTGTCCCTACTGTCCCCTCTGTCCCCGGGGCTCACGGGCTGTCCCCGCTGTCCCCACCGGGCTGTCCCGGTGCAGGGGTGACACTGTGGGAGATGATGACGTTCGGGGCCGAGCCGTACGCCGGGATCCGCCTGGCCGAGGTGCCGGATCTGCTGGAGAAGGGCGAGCGGCTCTCGCAGCCGCACATCTGCACCATCGACGTCTACATGGTCATGGTGAAATGTGAGCAGCGCGGCGCGGCTCTCCGGGGCTGGCACCGGGCTGGCACCGGGGCTGGCACCGGGGGTGGCACCGGGGGTGGCACCGGGGGTGGCACCGGGCTGGCACCGGGGCTGGCACCGGGGGTGGCACCGGGGGTGGCACCGGGCTGGCACCGGGCTCTCCCGGGCTGTCCCAGGCTGGCACGGGGGTGGCACCGGGCTGGCACCAGGGGTGTCACCGGGGATGCCACCAGGCTGTCCCCAGGCTGTCCCTGGGGTGTCCCCAGGGCTCTCCCAGGGCTGTCACCGGGGCTGTCACCGGGGGTGTCACCAAGCTGTCCCCATGGGTGTCACTGGGGGTGTCACCAGGGATAGCACCAGGCTGTCCCCAGGCTGTCCCGGGGTGTCACCGGGGGTGTCACCAGGGATGGTACCAGGGGTGTCTTTGGGGGTGTCACCAGGGCTGTTCCCAGAGCTGGGGTCCCAAGAGTGGGGAGGGGTCCCCAGAACTGTCCCCAGCCCTGGACAAGTTCCTGCTGCTGCCCTCACCCCTGTCCCCATCCCCAGAGCCGTGTCCTGGCCGTGTCCCCATCCCCAGAGCCGTGTCCTGGCCACGTCCCCATCCCCAGAGCCGTGTCCTGGCTGTGTCCCTGTCCCCAGGCTGTGTCCTGGCCATGTCCCCATCCCCAGAGCCGTGTCCTGGCCGTGTCCCCATCCCCAGAGCCGTGTCCTGGCCGTGTCCCTGTCCCCAGAGCCGTGTCCTGGCCGTGTCCCCATCCCCAGGCTGTGTCCTGGCCATGTCCCCATCCCCAGGCTGTGTCCTGGCCGTGTCCCTGTCCCCAGGCTGTGTCCTGGCCGTGTCCCTGTCCCCAGAGCCGTGTCCTGGCCGTGTCCCCATCCCCAGGCTGGGTCCTGGCCGTGTCCCCATCCCCAGAGCAGTGTCCCCAGGCTGTGACCGTGTCCCCTGTCACCGCCAGGCTGGATGATCGATGAGAACATCCGCCCCACCTTCAAGGAGCTGGCCAACGAGTTCACCCGCATGGCCCGGGACCCGCCACGCTACCTGGTCATCAAGGTGAGACCCCCAAAACCCCCCCGAGCTACCTGGTCATCAAGGTGAGACCCCCAGACCCCCCAAACCCCCCAGAGCTACCTGGTCATCAAGGTGAGACCCCCAAAATCCCCCAGAGTTACCTGGTCATCAAGGTGAGACCCCCAAAACCCCCCAAACCCCCCCGAGCTACCTGGTCATCAAGGTGAGACCCCCAGACCCCCCAAACCCCCCAGAGCTACCTGGTCATCAAGGTGAGACCCCCAAAATCCCCCAGAGTTACCTGGTCATCAAGGTGAGACCCCCAGACCCCCCCGAGCTACCTGGTCATCAAGGTGAGCCCCCCAGACCCTCCCAGAACCCCCAAACCCTCCAACCCTTCCTGGTCATCAAGGTGAGCCCCCAAAGCATCCCCCCTCAGACCCCCATCCCTGAGCCGTTGCCCCCCCATACCTGGTGAGCCCCCAAACCCCCCCCAAACCCCCTCAGGCCCCCAAACTCCTCCCAGACCCCCCATACACCCCAAACCCCCATCCCTGACCTGTTGTCCCCCCCCATATCGGGTGACCAAGATGAACCCCCAAGCCCCCCCGAGCCCCCCCCCCAGACCCCCATCCGTGACCCCTTGTCCCCCCACACCTGGTGATCAAGGTGAGCCCCCCCCCCAAAACCCCCCCAGACCCACATCCTTGAGCCCTTGTCCCCCCTCACCTGGTGATCAAAGTGAGCCCCCCAAAGCCCCCCCAGACCCCCCCCAGACCCCCCTCTCAGACCCCCCAGACCCCAACCCTGAGGCGTTGCCCCCCCCGCAGCAGGAGAGCGGGGCCGCGCCCCCCGCCGAGCCCCCCACCCTCAGTGACAAGGAGCTGGACGAGGTGGAGACGCTGGAGCTGGAGGAGGAGGAGGAGGAGGAGGAGGAGCTGGACGTGGCCTTCGGCCTCGCCCCCGGGCTGTGCCCGCAGCGCCCGCGGGGCAGCTGTGCCCGGGTGAGACCCCCGGGACCCCCGCGGGGGCTGGGGGGGATCGGGGGCGTCGAGGACCGGGGGAAAGGGGGGACTGGGGGAAAGGGAGAAAGGGGGGATTGAGGATCGGGGGGAAAGGGGGCATTGGGGGGATTGGGGGGATTGGGGGGGTCGGGGGGATCGAGGATCGGGGGGAAAGGGGCATTGGGGGGATTGGGGGGATTGGGGGGGTCGGGGGAAAGGGGAATTGGGGGGAAGGGAGAAAGGGGGGATTGGGGAATTGGGGGGATCGGGGAATGGGGGATTGAGGGATTTGGGGGATTGGGGGGTATCGGGGGGATCAAAGGGATTGGGAGGATTGGGGGACCGGGGGGGATCGGTGGTTCGAGGGGATTGGGGGGATCAGGGGAAAGGGGGATCCACCCCCTGCTCTGCCCCCCCCCCAATTTCCGCAGCAGAGGGGGCGTCCCTGTCCCCTCGGTGTCCCCTCGGTGTCCCCGTCGTGTCCCCATGTCCCCGTGATGTCCCCGTGATGTCCCCGTGGTATCGCCGCGATGTCCCCACGGTGTCCCCACGGTGTCCTCATGTCCCCTCGGTGCCAGCCCCGCGGTGTCGCGGTGTCCCCGCGGTGTCCCCCTGTCCCCGTGATGTCCCCGCCGTGTCCCCGCGGTGTCCCCGCGCTGTCCCCGTGTCCCCTCGGTGCCAGCCCCGCCGTGTCCCCGCGGTGTCCCCGCGGTGTCCCCCTGTCCCCGTGATGTCCCCGCGGTGTCCCCGCGGTGTCCCCGTGTCCCCTCGGTGCCAGCCCCGCCGTGTCCCCGCCGTGTCCCCGCGGTGTCCCCGTGTCCCCTCGGTGCCAGCCCCGCCGTGTCCCCGCCGTGTCCCCGCGGTGTCCCCGTGTCCCCTCGGTGCCAGCCCCGCCGTGTCCCCGCAGAGCCCGAGCCTGCTGAGCGCCCCCGCCGGGTACATCCCCATGAACCAGCCCGGCCTGGGCTGCCCCCGACAGGTACCGGGGGCTCGGGGGGCTCGGGGGGCTCGGGGGGCTCGGGGGGCTCGCAGGGGCCACCATGGGGCACCAGGGTGGGGACACAAAGGGTGACAAGGGACAGGAAGGGGGGTTGGGGTCCGCAGGGGCCCCCCCACTCACCTCCCGTGTCCCTCAGGGTTGGGGATCCCAGGGGGGTGGGAGGTGGCAGAGTTGGGGTCCCCCCCACGACCCCCAGTGTCCCTAGCGTGGGGTTGGGGTCCTGTTGGGGTCTCCCCCCCCCCCTCTTCTGCCGGTGTCCCCATGGTGGGGGGTCCCGGGGCAGGTTTGGGGTCTCGGGGTCTCGGGGTGAGTTTGGGGTCCCGGGGCGGGTTTGGGGTCCCAGGGTGGGTTTAGGATCCCGGGGTGGGTTTGGGGTCCCAGCTCAGGTCTGGGGTCCCGGAGCAGGTTTGGGGTCCCGGGGCGGATTTGGGGTCTCGGGGCGGGTTTGGGGTGTCCCCCCGCACTGCTGCTGTCCCCCCACCGCTGTCCCCAGGCCGGGGGGTCCCAGAGCAGGTTTAGGATCCCGGGGCAGGTTTGGGGTCCCGAAGGGGGTTTGGGGTCCCGGGGCGGGTTTGGGGTCCCAGGGCGGGTTTGGGGTCCCGGGGTGAGTTTGGGGTCTCGGGGCAGGTCTGGGGTCCCGGACCAGGTTCGGGGTCCCGGGGCGGGTTTGGGGTCCCGGGGCGGGTTTGGGCTGCCCCCCCTCACTCCCGCTGTCCCCCCCCTCGCTGTCCCCAGGCCGGGGGGTCGCGGCCGCTGCGGCGGAGCCGCCAGGAGTCGCTGGGCCGGACGGTGTCGGAGTCGTCCGAGGGTCGCGGCACCGCCTCGGAGCTGGAGCTGGGCGAGGGGGGGTCCCTGGCCGGGAGCCTGTGCCGCAGCCTCCGCTCGCGGGGGGACAGCGCCTACCTGTCCCAGCGGGAGAGCTTCCCCCCGCCGCCCCCCAGCTCCGAGGGCAGCGAGGAGGACCCCAACGGATACGTCACCCCCAACTGCGCCCTCCGCGGTGAGGGGGGGGCCTTGTGGGGGTCCCATCCCGCTGCATCCGAGCTGGGGGGCTTGGGGAGGGGGGGTCCCATCCCATTGGATCGGGTTTTGGGGCTCCCCCTGTCCGTGGGGGGTCCTTTGAGGGGGGGGTTTCATCCCACTGGATCGGGGCTGGGGGCTCCCCCTGTCCGTGAGGGTTTTTGGGAGGGGGGGTCCCATCCCCTGTCTTTGGGGTGGGGGTCCCATCCCACAAGTTTTGGGGTCTCCTGTGTCTCTGGGGGGGGTCCATCCCCTGTCTTTGGGGTGAGGGTCCCATCCTGCAGAGTTTGGGGTTGGGGTCTCCTGTGGGGCTCTTGGGGGATCCATCCCCTGTTTTTGGGGTGGGGGTCCCATCCCGCAGGGTTTGGAGGGGGGGTTCCTGTGTTTCTGGGGGGGGGTCCATCCCCTGTTTTTTGGGGTTTGGGCTCCAGGCTGGGGGGGGGGGATCATTTCGGGGACGCTCTTTTAGGATTTCGGGCTGGGCTGACCCCAGGTGAGCCCCCCCCCGAACCGAGGGTCCTGCGGGCACCCCGGGGGGGGCCCGGCCGGTGTCTGACCCCCCCTCCCCGGCAGATGCGGACCCCGCCGCGGGCTCGGTACCGCAGCCGGAGGAGGAGGAGGAGTACGAGTACATGAACCGGCGGCCGGGGGGGGCCCCGGGAGCCCCCCAACCGCGGCCGGCCTCGCTGGAAGAGCTCGGCTACGAATACATGGAGGTGGGCTCAGAGCCGGGGGGACCCCCGGGTGCCCCCCAAGGCCGGGGGGGCCCTGAGGATGAAGACGGCGAGGAAGAGGAAGACTACGAATACATGAACAAACAACCGCGGCTCAGCCGCTCGCTGGGCACCGAGCCCCCCGCGCCCACCCCGGGACCCCCGGGGCACGACGGCTACACCGACATGAGAGCCGGGGACGGCGCCGCGAGGCAGCGGGAGGACGAGCAGGGCTACGAGGAGATGGAGGCGGTGCTGCGGCCGCGCTGCCCCGGCTGCCGCGGGCCCCCCGCGCCCGGCATGAAGCCCCTGCGGAGCTTGGAAGCCTCGGACTGCGCCTTCGACAACCCCGATTATTGGCACAGCC
This sequence comes from Vidua chalybeata, assembly GCF_026979565.1. Classification (NCBI taxonomy): domain Eukaryota; kingdom Metazoa; phylum Chordata; class Aves; order Passeriformes; family Viduidae; genus Vidua; species Vidua chalybeata. Next base: position 1,647,513 of record NC_071559.1, read on the forward strand.
GCCTCTTCGCCAAGGCCGATGCCCAGCGGACGTAGGGGAGACCCCCCCCCCCCCCCCCCCACCCCCGGGACCCCCCCCCCCCCACCTCGGGGGGGCTCGCGTTGGATTTGGATATGAAGGATCCCCCACCCCACCGGGTTAGGGTGGGGCTTGGGGGTCTCAGCGCTTTTTGTCCTCTCCCCGGTTTGTTTTTTTGTTTTTTTTTTTTTTTGGCGGGGGGGGGGGGGGCTGAGACTGAGCACGCCCAGGTGGGGAGGGGGCAGTGGAGACCCCCCCCTCCTCTCTCCCCCCCGGGGATCCCCCTCCCATCGTTTCCGCCCTGCCCACCACTCACTGAAGGTGCTCCCCAAATCCCTGGGGGTCCCCGAGCCCCACCCGGGGCTGCCAGACGAGGTCAGGCGGGATTTCTGAAGGACCCCAGACTCATTTTCAGGTTTTCCCATTCCCTGCTGAGTGAAGGTTTGGGGGTGTCCCCCCTCCCCTGAGGTCGGGGGGATCCCTTTTTGGGGTGTTTCTCCCGGTTTTTCGGGGGGGTGCCCGGGTTGGGGGGGGGGGGAACCCCCGCTCAGGGATCGCCCCCCGCCCCGGGGGTCGCGCGTGATGAATGGAAATAAAGGAATTTGAGTAAAAACCTCGGGGGTGAGGCTTGGGGGGTCGGGGAGGAGCGGGACCGGGGGCTCGCGGGGGGACACCGGAGCGGAGATCGGGACCACGCTCCGGGGACAGCGGCAGCCCCCGGGCAGTGCCCGGTGCCGGTGCTGGGGGGGGGTCCGGGGGCTTGAGCGGGTGTCGGGGGGAGCACCGGACAGGGGGGGTCCGGCGGGCTGGGACCGCGGGGCTGCGGCCGGTGGGTGGGTCCGGTGCCACGGCCCGGGGACAGCAGGGACCGGCCCCGGTGTGGCCCCGGTGCCGGTGCTTGGGGTGGGGGGCTTGACCGGGGGCTGGAGTGGGACGGGGTCGCGGGTCTGGGGATTGTGAATGGGAGCGGTGCTGCAGGGTTGGACCCAGGAACATGCCGGCGACCCCGACAGCCAAGAACGGGGCAGAGCAATCGGTCCCGGTACTGCCCGGTCCCGAGGTTCCGCACCCGCCACTTCTTCTCCCGTTCCCTCCTTCCGCCTACATCTCCCATCACCCCCCGCGCTCCGCTTCCGGTCTCGCACCCCACCCCCTCTCGCGAGAGCCGCGCTGCGCGCCGGGAGTTGTAGTCCGCAGGGTGAGGGGGGCGGCGGCACGCGCCCGTCCGGGGCTCTGCTCGCGGTGGCCGCCGGGAGTTGTAGTCCAGGGGGGCGGGGAGGACTCGCGTTCCCAGCGTGCCCCGCGCGGAGCCCGCGCTCTGCCCTGCTCGCGCCTCCGGCTCGCGGTCCCGGGGGCTCCTCAGCGCCGGGCGGGGGGGGCTCGAGCAGGCCCGGGGGGCTCCGGGGGGCTCGGCGGGGCTCCCACCATGTCGGGCGAGGAGGAGGCCAGCGAGCTCACCATCGCCGAGGACCTGGTGGTGACCAAGTACAAGATGGGGGGGGACATCGCCAACCGTGAGTGCGGGCCGCGGCCGGGGGGGCGGCGGGGAGGGCGCGGGGGAAGCGCTGAGGGGGGAGCGGCCAGGCCTGAGCGCCGCCGCCGGCGGGAGACCCCCGGGCCGGGGCCCCGCGGGCTGGGGCGCGCTGCTCGGGGCCGGGGGCGGCGTGGGGGGGAGCGGGTCGGGACTCCCCGTTGTCCCGGTGTGATCCCCCCCTGACCCCGGTGCGCGGGACCCACCCGGTCCCGCCGGGGCCCGGCCCCGCGCGGCCGCCGCCGCTGCCGGCACGTGGTACCGCGCCCCACGTGCACCGGCGGCGCGGGGGGAGCGGGGCCGGGCCCGCCGCCCCCCGCTGCCCCAAACCCCGCCGGTGCCGCTTTTGTTCGGCTGTGACCCCCCCCCAACCCCCTCCCCGTCCGGTCCCGGTTGGCGGCGGGAGCGGGGGGAGCCCCAGGCGGGGGGGCCTGGCTGGGTTGGGGGGTGGGGGCTGCTCCGGGAACGGGGTTTTGTGCTGGGAATGGGGGTCCAGATTCGGGAATGGGATCCCGAACCGGTCTGGGGCTCCTGTCCCGGGAACGGGGTCCGGTTCTGGGAATGGGGTCCCGAACCGGTCTGGGGGTGCTGCCCCGGGATTGGGGATCCGGTTCTGGGAGTGCGGCCCCGAAGTGATTTGGGGGTTCCATCCCAGGAACGGGATCCAGCCCCGGTCACCGGGCTCCTGTCCCGGTCACGATGTGGATCCTGTCCCGGGAACGGGGCTCCTGTCCCGGTCACGATGTGGATCCAGCCCCGGGAACGGGGCTCCTGTCCCGGTCACGATGTGGATCCAGCCCCGGGAACGGGGCTCCTGTCCCGGTCACGATGTGGATCCTGTCCCGGGAACGGGGCTCCAGCCGCTGCCCCCACCCCCGGCAGGCTCCGCTCCCCTCCCTTTCCCGGTTATTTTTTAAGCCCCTTCCCCGCCGTTGCCGGTGTCCCGGCTCCGGGAGCCGCCCGGACCGGTTCCGCGGGGCTCCCCCGTGTCCCACCCCGCTTCCTGCTGACTCCAGAGCTTCTTTTGAACTGGTGCCGGTGTCCCGGGAGGCGGTTTGGGAGCGGGGATTCCCTTCGGGAAGGGAGGGAGGGCTCCTGGGCAGACTGGAAGTTTGGCCGCCTCCCTTCCCGGGGGGAAAGGCAGCTCCACGCAGGTTCTCCTCCCTTGGGAAGAGCAAACACACACAAAAACCCGGCAAAAAAAACCTTCCAGCTGTCGGTTTTTAGGGATAAAAAGTGCCTTAACTCCCTGAAAAACATCGGGAAGGAGAGAGGGATTCGAGGAATGTTCCTGTTCCTCTGATCCCTTGGAATGCACCGAGGGTTTTCCCCCTTTATCTGCATTTTTTTTTTTTTTCCCCTAGTTTGTTTTATTCCCCCCTCCGTGTCCCGCCGGCTCTTATCGGGAACGTTATCCTTGCTTTGAAATATTCCCAACTTTCCCATGGAAAAAAGGGGGTGGAATTTGAAGTCGTTGCACAGGTGACAGTGCCACAGCACTCCTGAGGATTCCTTGGAATCCTGAGGAAGTTGGGACAGAGAGAGGAATGTGAGGGGACATTCCAGGATCCCAGAATATTTTGGGGTCCCATTCCAGGATCTCAGGATATTTTGGGGTCCCATTCCAGGATCCCAGAATATTTTGGGGTCCCATTCCAGGATCTCAGGATATTTTGGGGTCCCATTCCAGGATCCCAGAATATTTTGGGCTCAGGGCTGTGGAGGAGGTCTGGGGACACCTCTTTTCCCTAAGGCACGAGGCAGGCTGGAATTCCTGGTGGATTTTTTTGGGAGTGGAGCATTCCCCAAACTTCTTGAGGCGTTGCCTGTGTCAGCACATGGATTCCTTGGAAAACAGGGACTCGTGGAGTGGCCTTTGATGTCTCCCAGTCATTCCCAAACCTGTTCCCAGAGCTCTGACTTCTCCCGGAGGAATTTGGGAGCGTGGCACTCCCTCCTCCCAAAACCATTCCCAAATAAAGGAATCCCAGCGGGATTTACGCCTTTCCCCGTGGAGATCCGGGTCTGGAAGCTCGGGAAAGCAGTTGGAGGTGTTGGGTTTGGGGCTGTGGATCCATGGAATGGGTTTTTTTTGGGAATCCCAGGGGTGCTGCGTGCCGTGGTGGAGGCGGCGGCTCCCGGCGCGTCCGTGCTGTGCCTGTGCGAGAAGGGCGACGCCATGATCATGGAAGAGACCGGGAAAATCTTCAAGAAGGAAAAGGAAATGAAGAAAGGTGAGAGGTCTCTGGGAATGAGGAATTCCCTGCTCTTCCCTGGTTTTAACCCAAATCCTCCTCCCCGCTGCGCCTCAGCTTCCAGTTTTCATGGATCCGTTGGAAAAGGTGACTTGGGAGGGTTTGGGACGCTGGGATTTGTCACCAAATTCCCATCCTGAGGGTGCTGGAAGGAGGTTTAGGTGGGACATCGGGAAGAAATTCCACTCTGGGAGGTTCTGGAATGGAATTCCCATCCCTGCAAAGTGTCCCAGGCCAGGCTGAAGCAGCTTGGGCAGGGGAAGGTGTCCCAAGAGGGTGGAACGGAGCTTTAAGGACCCCAAATCCCAAAACTGGAGATGCTGGAAGGAGGTTTAGGTGGAAAATCAGGAAGATATTCCTCTCTGTGAAGTGCTGCAATGGAATTCCCATCCCTTCGAGTGTCCCAGGCCGGGTTGGAGCAGGGGAAGGTGTCCCAGGAGGATGGACAAGCTTTAAGGTCACCCAAATCCCAAAGCTGGAGGTGCTGGAAGGAGGTTTAGGTGGAAAATCAGGAAGAAATTCCTCTCTGGGAGGTGCTGGAATGGAATTCCCATCCCTGCAAGCCAGGTTGGAGCAGCCTGGGGTGGGGGAAGGTGTCCCAAGAGGGTGGACAGGAGCTTTAAGGCCTCCTAAATCCCAAAGCATTCCTCCAATCCATGTTTTTTTCCTGTTCCCTCTCCCAGGAATCGCCTTCCCCACGAGTATATCCGTAAATAACTGTGTGTGTCACTTCTCCCCGCTCAAGAGCGACCAGGATTACATCCTCAAGGACGGGGATTTGGTCAAAATGTGAGTGCCTGGATCCCATTCCATGGGAATTCCCTCTCCCTTCCCAAAATCCCAACGTCATTCCGGTTGCAGGGACCTGTCAGACCACCCCACATTTTTACCACGGCGTTAATTCCTTGCTAATTAAAGCCTAATAACGAGCCTGGAGGGGCTCCTGGGGCACCATTCCATGTGCTGGTGCCTCTGGGATCCACCTGGAATTCCTGGAATTCCCGTTTCCCTCTTGCGTTGCAGCGACCTGGGCGTGCACGTGGACGGCTTCATCGCCAACGTGGCGCACACCTTCGTGCTCGGCGCCTCCAAGGTGGGTTTGTCATCGGGGGGTGTCTCCTTGGGAATGGGGCAACCTCGGGGTGCCAGGGGCAACCGCCCTGGAGCCTCTGGATCTGAGGTGGGATCACTGTGGAGCCTCAGGATCTGAGGTGGGACCACCCTGAGCCTCTGGATCTGAGGTGGGACCACCCTGGAACCTCTGGATCTGAGGTGGGACCACCCTGGAACCTCTGGATCTGAGGTGGGACCAGCCTGAGCCTCTGGATCTGAGGTGGGACCATCCTGAGCCTCTGGATCTGAGGTGGGACCACCCTGAAACCTCTGGATCTGAGGTGGGACCATCCTGAGCCTCTGGATCTGAGGTGGGACCACCCTGAAACCTCTGGATCTGAGGTGGGACCATCCTGAGCCTCTGGATCTGAGGTGGGACCACCCTGAAACCTCTGGATCTGAGGTGGGACCATCCTGAGCCTCTGGATCTGAGGTGGGACCACCCTGAAACCTCTGGATCTGAGGTGGGACCACCCTGGGGCCTCTGGATCTGAGGTGGGACCACCCTGGGACCTCTGGATCTGAGGTGGGACCACCCTGGAACCTCTGGATCTGAGGTGGGACCACCCTGAGCCTCTGAATCTGAGGTGGCCCCATCCTGAGCCTCTGGATCTGAGGTGGGACCACCCTGAAACCTCTGGATCTGAGGTGGGACCACCCTGAAACCTCTGGATCTGAGGTGGGACCACCCTGAGCCTCTGGATCTGAGGTGGGACCACTGTGGAGCCTCAGGATCTGATGTGGCACCGTCCTGAGATGTCAGGATCTGAGGTGGCACCACCCTGGAGCCCCTTGATCCAAGGTGGACCAATCCTGAGCCTCTGGATCCATGGTGGCACCACCCTGGAACCTCTGGATCTGAGGTGGGACCATCCTGGAAGCTCAGGATCTAAGGTGGCACCAATCCTGAGCCTCTGGATCCATGCTGGCACTATCCTGGAGCCCCTTGATCCATGGTGGCACCAATCCTCTGGATCCATGGTGGCACCACCCTGGGACCTCTGGATCTGAGGTGGCACCATCCTGAGGTGTCAGGATCTGAGGTGGCAGTGCCCAGGGGCCTCTGGATGCCAGGTGGCACCAGCCCAAAATCTCTGGATCCCAGGTTGGCAGCACCCAGATCCTTGGCAAGGCAGTCCCTGCTTCCTCTTTTTCCTGCTGGAATTCCTCAGGATGAACATTCCCATTTCCCACGCCAAAACCAGTCCCTGCTCCCCAAAATCAATCCTTGCTTCCCCTTTTTCCTGCTGGAATTTCCAGGATGAACATTTCCTACCCAAAAACCAGTCCTTGCTTCCCCAAACCAATCCTTGCTCCCCCTTTTTCCTGCTGGAATTCCCAGGATGAACATTCCCTGCTCCCCCTTTTTCCTGATGGAATTCCCAGGATGAACATTCCCTGCTCCCCCTTTTTCCTGCTGGAATTCCCAGGATGAACATTCCCATTCCCCACCCCAAAACCAATCCTTGCTTCCTGCTTTTCCCCTGGAATTTGGCCGGTCTGATACCTTGGGAGTTCCTGCTGTGAATTCTTCAGGTTATCCCATCCTCTGGGAATAAATCTTGAGGAAAAAAACGGGAAAATTGGGAAAAACCAGCTCAGGAATGGTTTTGCTCCAGTAGTTTTGGGGGAAAAGCCCAAAATTCCCCATTGGAATTTTGCTGGACTCATCCCAGTCCATATTGGGATGCCTGGACTGGGAATCCTCTGGAATTCTGTTGGGGGTGGTTGATCGGGGACTTTTCCACCTCCCAGCCAGATTCCAGGGATTGGAACAAATCCCAAACGTTGAATCCCGACCCCCAAACCCTCAGAAATCCCAAATTTTCCCCTTTTTTCCCAGGAAAATCCCGTGTCCGGCCGCAAAGCCGACGTCGTCAAGGCGGCTCACCTGTGTGCCGAGGCCGCCCTGCGCCTGGTGAAACCCGGGAATCAGGTGGGAATTTTGGGAATCAGGTGGGAATTTGGGAATTTTGGGAATCACCACAGGGATTTTGGGACCCAACCTGTGGGATTTTGTGGGGGATCTGTGGGAAAAACGCTTTTTCCCGGTTTTCTTTGGAGGTGTGGAAGCAGCTGCTGGTTGGGAAAGCTGTGGGGTTTCTCCCCAAAATATTTGGGATTTAAGGAAAGCTCGGGGCGGGGATTTTTTTTGTCCATAAAATGTTTTTTTCTGGGTTTTTTTTTGGTTGTCCCAGAACACACAAGTGACAGAGGCATGGAATAAAATCGCCCACGCGTTCCACTGCACACCCATCGAAGGTGAGGGAAAAGGGATTCCAGGGAAAAGGGATTCCAGGGAAAAGGGGATTCCAGGGAAAGGGAATTCCAGGGGAAAAAGGAATTCCAGGGGAAAAGGGAATTCCAGGGAAAAGGGGATTCCAGGGAAAGGGGATTCCAGAGGGAAAACGGATTCCAGGGAAAAGGAATTCCAGGGAAGGGGAATCACAGGGAAAAGGGATTCCAGGGGAAAGGAATTAAAGGAATTCCAGGGGAAAAGAGATTCCATGGAAGGAGGATCACGGGGCAAAGGGAATTCCAGGAAAAGGGAATTCCAGGGGAAAGGTTCTATGGGAAAGGGGATTCCAGGGAAAAAGGGATTCCAGGGAAAAGGGATCATGGGGAAAAAGTGGGGGGATCACAGGGAAAAAAGGATCCTGGGGAAAAGGGGATCATGGAAAAAGGAGATCACAGGGAAAAGGATTCTAGGGAAAAAAGGATCCCAGGGAAAAGGGATAACAGGAAGATGAGAATCCCAGGGAAAAAAGGATCATGGGGAGAAGGGATCCTGGGATGGCTGGGAAGGCTCTGGGGCTGCTGGATTGGGATCCTGGAGCTCATCCTGATCCCTTTTCCCCGTGGGCTCTCCAGCTGTCCTGAAATCCCTGTTATTGGTTAAATTCCCTGGAATTCCGGGAATTCCCGCTGCCCCGGGAGTGGGCTGGGAATGTTGGGAATGCTGGGGGCTCTTCCCAGGATTGGCCTGGGAGTGAGGGGTGGGAAAAGGGGGGGAGTCCCCCAAAACCCCCCTGGATCCTGCACGGCCCAGGGTGGGAATTCCGCCTGGGCTCGCCACCCAGTACAGACCAGTACAGCCCAGTTCAACCCAGTACAGACCAGTACAGCCCAGTTCAACCCAGTACAGACCAGTACAGCCCAGTTCAGCCCAGTACAGACCAGTACAGCCCAGCTCAACCCAGTACAGACCAGTACAGCCCAGTGGTGCGCGGTGCCTAGAGCTCCAGTACAGCCCAGTCCGTCCCAGTCCATCCCAGTCACCCCAGTCCATCCCAGTAATCCCAGTCCAGCCTAGTCCATCCCAGTAACCCCAGTCCACCCCAGTCTGTCCCAGTAATCCCAGTCCATCCCAGTGAGCCCAGTCCATCCCATTAACCCCAGTTCATCCCAGTCACCCCAGTCCATTCCAGACCAGCCCAGTCCACCCCAGTCCGTCCCAGTAAACCCAGTCCATCCCATTAACCCCAGTCCACCCCAGTCCGTCCCAGTAAACCCAGTCCATCCCAGTAATCCCCGTCCGTCCCAGTAAGCCCAGTCTGTCCCAGTAAGCCCAGTCCATCCCATTAACCCCAGTCCGTCCCATTAACCCCAGTCTGTCCCAGTAAGCCCAGTCCATCCCAGTAATCCCAGTCCATCCCAGTCCATCCCATTAACCCCAGTCCATCCCAGTCCATCCCAGTAATCCCAGTCCATCCCAGTCCATCCCATTAACCCCAGTCCATCCCAGTCCATCCCAGTAATCCCAGTCCAGCCTAGTCCATCCCAGTAATCCCAGTCCATCCCAGTCCATCCCATTAACCCCAGTCCATCCCAGTCCATCCCATTAACCCCAGTCCATCCCAGTCCATCCCAGTAAGCCCAGTCCATCCCAGTCCATCCCAGTAATCCCAGTCCAGCCCAGTCCATCCCATTAACCCCAGTCCATCCCAGTCCATCCCAGTAAGCCCAGTCTGCCCGCAGGGATGTTGTCGCACCAGCTGAAGCAGCACGTGATCGACGGGGAGAAAACCATCATCCAGAACCCCTCGGACCAGCAGAAGTGAGCGGGGGCAAAAATTGGGGAGTCAGGGGCAAAAATGGGGCTTGGGGGGTAAAAATGGGGCTCAGGGTGAGAAATGGGGGGTCAGGGACAAAAATTGCAGGGTCAGAGGCAAAACTTGGGGGGAAAATGGGGGGGTTGGGGTGATAAATGGGGTCAGGGGGAAATGGGGGGTCAGGGTCAAAAATTGGGGTTGGGGGAAAAAATTGGGGCTGAGGGGAAGATGATGGGGTTGGGATGAGAAATGAGATCGGGGTGAGAAATGGGGTCAGGGAAAAATGGGGGATTAGGGTGAGAAATTGGGGGTCAGGGGATAAAGAGGGGACTGAGGTGAAAAAATGGGGGTCAGTGTGAGAAATGGGGGGGATGAGGGGAAAAATGGGGGGGTCAGGGTGAGAAATTGAGGGGTTAAGGTGAGAAATGGGGTCAGGGGAGAAATGAGGGGGTTGGGGTGAGAAATGGGGCCAGGGGAAAAATTGGGGTCAGAGTGAGAAATGGGATTGGGGAAAAATGGGGAAGTCAGAGTGAGAAATTGGGGGTTAAAGTGAGAAGTGGGGTTGGGATGAGAATTGGGGGGTTTGGATGAGAAATGGGGTCAGGGGCAAAAATTCGGGTTGGGGGAGAAATGGTGGTGGGGGGTCTGGGTGAAAAACGGGATCAGGGTGAGAAAATAGGAGTCAGGAGGAAAATGGGATCAGGGGAAAATGGGGGGTCAGGGGCAAAAATTGAGGGGTTGGGGGAAAATGAGGGGGTCAGGGACAAAAACGGGGGTGTCAGGGTGAGAAATGGGATCAGGGGGAAAATGGGATCGGGAGGAAAAATGGGGGAGTCGGGATGAGAAACGGGGGCTCTTGGGAAGGAGGAGTTTCCAGGAATGTTTTGAGTTTCCAGGAAAGCTTCGGGTCTCCTGGGAGGTTTTGGGTTTCCTGGAAGTTTTCCCTGGAAGGTTGTGAATTTCCAGGAATGTTTTCTGGGCTTCCTGGAAGCTTTTCCCTTCAGAATTCCCAGATTTTCCTGCCTCCCCAACCCCCCTTTCCCCCCAGGAAGGACCACGAAAAAGCCGAATTCGAGGTGCACGAAGTCTACGCCGTCGACGTCCTCGTCAGCAGCGGCGAGGGAAAGGTCAGCCCATCCCTCATAAATCCCAGGAATTCCCAGCCTGGATGGCTCCAGCGGCTCTCCAGATTCCGGGAATTCCCTGGGGATGTTTTCCAGGCCAAGGACGCGGGGCAGAGAACCACGATTTACAAGCGGGACCCCTCCAAGCAGTACGGGCTGAAGATGAAAACCTCGCGCGCCTTCTTCAGCGAGGTGGAGCGGCGCTTCGACACCATGCCCTTCACCCTCCGGTAATCCCGGGAATTCTGCCCGGGATGGGGCTGGGATTGCACCTGGGATACCTGCATGGGGCTGGGATCGCACCTGGGGTACCTGGATAGGGCTGGGATTGCACCTGGGGTACCTGCACGGGGCTGGGATTGCACCTGGGATACCTGGATAGGGCTGGGATTGCACCTGGGATACCTGCATGGGGCTGGGATCGCACCTGGGATACCTGGATAGGGTGGAATTCCACCTGGGATACCTGGATAGGGCTGGGAATGCACCTGGGGTACCTGGATAGGGCTGGAATTCCAGGGATTTGAGCTTCCCTCAGCGAGGTGGAGCGGCGCTTCGACACCATGCCCTTCACCCTCCGGTAATCCCGGGAATTCTGCCCGGGATGGGGCTGGGATTGCACCTGGGGTACCTGCACGGGGCTGGGATTGCACCTGGGGTACCTGGATAGGGTAGAATTCCACCTGGGATACCTGGATAGGGTGGAATTCCACCTGGGATACCTGCATGGGGCTGGGATTCCACCTGGGATACCTGGATAGGGCTGGGATTCCACCTGAGATACCTGGACAGGGTTGAGATTCCACCTGGGATAACTGGATAGGGCTGGGATTGCACCTGGGGTACCTGGATAGGGCTGGGATTCCACCTGGGATACCTGGACAGGGTTGAGATTCCACCTGGGATACCTGGATAGGGTTGAGATTCCACCTGGGATACCTGCACGGGGCTGGGATATCTCCATGGGGCTGGATGGAGCTGGGATTCCACCTGGGATACCTGGACGGGGCTGGAATTGCAGGGGTTGGAGCCTTTGCCAGGCAGGTGTGTGTAGGTGTTGGCTCACATTTGAGCTCAGGTGTGCCCAGCTGTGCTCAGGTGTGATTTCAGGTGTGATCCCAGGTGTGCCAAGGTGCTCTCAGGTGTGCTCCCAGGTGTGCTCCCAGGTGCACTCAGGTGTGCTCCCAGCTGTGCTCAGGTGTGATCCCAGGTGCATTCAGGTGTGCCCAGGTGTGATCCCAGTGCTCTCAGGTGTGATCTCAGATGTGCCCAGGTGTGCTCCCAGGTGCACTCATGTGTGCCCAGAGGTGTGCCCAGGTGCACTCAGGTGTGCTCCCAGGTGTACCCAGGTGTGCTCCCAGGTGTGCCCAGGTGTGCTCCCAGGTGCACTCATGTGTGCCCAGAGGTGTGCCCAGGTGCACTCAGGTGTGCTCCCAGGTGTACCCAGGTGTGCTCCCAGGTGTGCCCAGGTGTGCTCCCAGGTGCACTCAGGTGTGCTCCCAGGTGCTCCCAGGTGTGCTCCCAGGTGCACTCAGGTGCGGTGTCCCCTCAGGGCGCTGGAGGACGAGAAGAAGGCGCGCATGGGGGTGGTGGAGTGCGCCAAGCACGAGCTGCTGCAGCCCTTCAACGTCCTCTACGAGAAGGAAGGTGAGACCCGAGGGGACAGGTGGGGACATTTGGGGGGACAGGTGAGACCTGGGGGACACAGGGGGTCAGGTGAGTCCTGAGGGGGCAGGTGGGGACACTTGGGGACAGGGGAGGGGACAGGTAGGACCTGGGGACAGGTGAGGGACAGGGGAGGACGGATCCAGGTGAGTTTGGAGCTGCAGAGCCGCTCACAGAGCAGGGGTTGCAGGTCCTGGCAGGTGTAAGGCACCTGTGGGTCCTGGCAGGTGTAAGGAGCAGGGATTGCAGGTCCTGGCTCGGGGAGGTGCAGCCCTACAGGTCCTGGCAGGGTTAACAGGTTGTCCCCGCAGGTCCTGGCAGGGCTGTAGCTCAGGTTAACCCCTTTATCCCCAGTTGCTCAGGGTCCTGGCAGGGCTGTAGTTCAGGATCATTCCCAGGTCCTGGCAGGCCTGTAGCTCAGGTTAACCCCTTTATCCCCAGTTGCTCAGGGTCCTGGCAGGGCTGTAGTTCAGGATCATTCCCAGGTCCTGGCAGGGCTGTAGCTCAGGTTAACCCCTTTATCCCCAGTTGCTCAGGGTCCTGGCAGGGCTGTAGTTCAGGATCATTCCCAGGTCCTGGCAGGCCTGTAGCTCAGGTTAACCCCTTTATCCCCAGTTGCTCAGGGTCCTGGCAGGGCTGTAGTTCAGGATCATTCCCAGGTCCTGGCAGGCCTGTAGCTCAGGTTAACCCCTTTATCCCCAGTTGCTCAGGGTTAACTCACAGGTCCCGGCAGGGCTGTAGCTCAGGGTCATTCCCAGGTCGTGGCAGGGCTGTAGCCCAGGGTCGTTCCCAGGTCCTGGCAGGGCTGTAGCCCAGGGTTGTTCCCAGGTCCTGGCAGGGCTGTAGCCCAGGGTTGTTCCCAGGTCCTGGCAGGTCTGTAGCTCGGGTTAACCCCTTTATCCCCAGTTGCTCAGGGTTAACTCACAGGTCCCGGCAGGGCTGTAGCTCAGGGTCATTCCCAGGTCCTGGCAGAGCTGTAGCCCAGGGTCGTTCCCAGGTCCTGGCAGGGCTGTAGCTCGGGTTAACCCCTTTATCCCCAGTTGCTCAGGGTTAACTCACAGGTCCCGGCAGGGCTGTAGTCCAGGGTCACCCCCAGGTCCTGGCAGGGCTGTAGCTCAGGGTCGTTCCCAGGTCCTGGCATGGCTGTAGCTCAGGGTCACCCCCAGGTCCTGGCAGGGCTGTAGCTCAGGGTCGTTCCCAGGTCCTGGCAGGGCTGTAGCTCAGGGTCGTTCCCAGGTCCTGGCAGGTCTGTAGCTCGGGTTAACCCCTCTGTGCCCGCAGGGGAGTTCGTGGCCCAGTTCAAGTTCACGGTGCTGCTGATGCCCAACGGCCCCATGAGGATCACGAGCGGCCCCTTCGAGCCCGAGCTCTACAAATCCGACCTGGAGGTGCAGGACGGGGAGCTCAAGGTTGGTTCATCGTTAATATTCATCATTAATCATGGTAATATGCAAATGAAGTGTCCACGTAAACATAAAGTTAATTTGTTTCTGTTTCCATATAAAATATTCATAGGAGAAATTAATATTTTCTTCATACCTATTCGTACCTATTTAGTGGTTTTGTTACTTATGTTGTTTTTTAATAGTTATATTTTTGTTTATAATAGTTATATTATTAAAAAATGTACCTATTTAGTGTTTTTTTTAATTGTATTGGGTTTTAATAGTTATATTTTCTTGGAAAATAAAAGAGAAAATGTGTTTATAATAGTTATTGGTATGAATAGATTAATTGCTAATGAATAAGAAATAATTCTTTATATATATAAATTAATTTTAAAATAAATTTTATATATAATATAAAATGACATTATGTATAAATAAAATCAAATAAAAAATCTCTATTAAATTTATACACTTAATATAAATATATAAAGATGTAAAAATAACATTAATTAGATAATAGCCTGTATTAATTGATTAATTGTATTAAATTACTAATAGCCTGTATTAATTAGATTATATATTACATATTTTTATGAATAGATATATAAATATAGATTATATAATATAATTAATATATAAAGATAGAAGCAGTACATTTGTATCTACATATAACATGTTAATTTATATATTGTAGAGTAAAATAGGAACAATTTCATATTAATTGAATATTAATAACTGAGATCATAATGGAAATGTTGATAATTAAAATATGAACAACTGAAGTATTGTTATTAAATACTTAATATAGAATATTTACTAATTGAAAGGTTAATAAATAATTTAAACATTAAATTAATAGAGAATTAATTAAATAATAAAATTATTATTCATTAATTATGAATTTATTATTATTAGCTGATTAGTAAATTAAGAATTAATTTAAATTAATGAATAAAAGACTGCTAATTAATAAAGCAGCACCTCCCCAGGGTCACCTGTCCTTGCTCCCATGGAGGGGAGATGAAGGAAAGGGAACCAAACCCCCCAGAATGACCCAAATTCCCGTTATCCCAAAAAGCACCAGGATCATTTCCCACCTCCTCACCCTTCCCTCCCTTCCAGGCCCTTCTACAAAGCTCCGCCAGCCGGAAGACCCAGAAAAAGAAGAAAAAGAAGGTAAAATTGGGCACGTTTTGTGTTGGGAATTCCCAAATCTGCATTTTCGGGGTGTTCCCATGGGAAAGACCCTGAAAAATCCCAGGATTTGTCCCCCACAGGCTTCCAAAAACGCTGAAAACGCCACCACGGGGGAGACGGCGGAGGAGAACGAGGCCGGCGACTGAGAGCCCTTGGAGTTCTCAAATCGCCCCTTTTTTCCCCAAAAAAAAAAAAAACCCCAGAAAAACAAAATTCCATCTGGAAACGAAAGAATCTGGCACCGGTGTTGGTCCAGGCAGTCTGGAATTCCCACAGAATCCAACAGCTCCCGTCGACTTTGCCAAGGAGGGAGGAATCTCTCGGCCACTTCAGACTTCGAAACTGAAAAAGAAAAAAAAAATTAAATAAATAAAAACACCCCCAAACGAGCAGCAAAAAAAAAAAAAAATTAGGAGTGGAAGTCACTATTAAATCCTTAATATTCCCCATGTTTGGAGAGGTGAATCTGGAAAATCCAGGGAAGGGGAGTGGAGGGAGCTGCTGATTCCTTCCTCTTCCTCCTCCTCCTGCTGCCTTTTTTTCTTTATTTCTTAATTTTTTCCCTTTGGAAATTTTCACAAAACCCCAAAAACCAAGTGATTCCACCCAGAAAAGTGCCCTGTGCGAGCAATCCGGGATTTTGTCTTTTCCCTCTTGGGATTGTACTTTAAGAATTGGGAAAGAAACCAAATTTGAAGTTCCTCCACCCACCAGGAGCCTTTTCTGCCTCTGCCTTGATTTATGGGATTTAAAAAAAAAAAAAAAATCACTATTTTTTAACACAAACTGGTTTTTAAAATGATCCAAACCTTCGGGAAGCCGCCGACATTCCGGCCTTGCGGAGCTGAATTCCCTAAAATCCCGGGTTTGGGTGTTTTTTATCCTTCCCAATATCCCCGGGAGCACATTCCACCTTTTCCCGTGAGCCGGAGGATAATTTTTTTTTTTTTTTTTTTTTTTTTCACTTTTTTCCCTCAGGATTCTTTGCTAATTTTTTGGGGGGGAAAAAAAAAAAAAAAAAAAAAAAATCCCACCAGAATTCCTCAGGGGAGAGGTGAGGGAAGCGCTGATCCGGGATAGGCCCGAGCCAAGGGGTATCGCTCTTTTATAGTCAATTTTTTACAAAAAAACCACATAAAAACGAGAAAAAAAAGCCGATTAAACGCCGTCAGTTGAATGTTTGAGGTTTTTTTTTTTTCTTTGCCGATACCCCTGGTTCCTTTTTCCCCCCCCTAGCCACAATTTTTTGGGAATTCTGATTCCCGCCTTACCCAACATTCCCGGGCGTTCTCCGCAGGCCGCGGTGCTTCCTCGTCGAAATCCGAGTTTTCCACCCCGAGAAAAAAAAAACAAAACAACAAAAAACTCCACACGTGCAAATGTTACCAAAGTCAAATAAAAGAGAATAAACGATGCGATATTGGATTTTATTCCGGGTTTTTTTCCTCCGTCTTTTTTCTGGGGATTTGGGATTGTGGGGTGGAACCCGCCTGGGTAGGTTTGGGGTTGGAAATGGGGTGTTTGAGGAGAAGATGCTCATTTTTGAGGGGAAAATCCTCATTTTTGAGGGAAAAATGCTAATTTTTGAGGGGAAAATGCTAATTTTTGAGGGGAAATGCTCATTTTTGAGGGGAAAATCCTCATTTTTGATTGAAAAATGCTAATTTTTGAGGGGAAAATCCTCATTTTTGATTGAAAAATGCTAATTTTTGAGGGAAAAATGCTAATTTTTGAGGGGAAATGCTCATTTTTGAGGGGAAAATCCTCATTTTTGAGGGGAAAATGCTAATTTTTGAGGGGAAATGCTCATTTTTGAGGGGAAATGCTCATTTTCAAGCAGATGTTCATTTCTGAAGGGAAAATCCTCATTTTTGAGGGAAAAATACTCAGTTTTTAGAGGAAAACACTCATTTTTGAGGGGAAAATGCTTCGTTTTGAGGAGAAGATGCTAACGTTTGAGGGGAAAGTACTCATTTTTGAGGGGAAGTGCCTGTTCGTGAGGTGAAATTGCTCATTTTTGAGGGAAAATCTCCTTTTTTGAAGGAAAAATATTAATTTTTGAGAGGAAATTGCTCATTTTTGATGGGGAAATGCTTATTTGTGAGGGGAAAATGCTTGTTAGTTAGGGAAAAATCTTTTTTAAAGGAAAAATATTCATTTTTGAGGGGAAAATGTTAATTTTTGAGGGGAAAATTCACTTTGAAAGGAAGAAATAAATTCATTTAAGGGGAAAAGTTCATTTTTAAGGGGAAAACCCCCTACTTTTAAGGGAAAGTTCTCATTTTAAGGAAAATCCCCTCATTTTAATGGAAGAAGCCTGATTTTGAGGGGAAAACTCCCTCCCTTTGAGGAGAAAAAACAGATTTTGAGGGGAAAATGTAAAATTGATGGGAAGAGCTCATTTTGAGGGGAAAACCCCCTCATTTTGAAAGGAAAAAAAAAATCTAAATTTTGAGGTAGAACCATCCCTCGTTTTAAGGGAAAAAGCCCTCATTTTGAGGGGAAAATCCCCTTTTTGTGGAAAAACCCCTTATTTTGAGGGGAAAAAACAAATTTTGAGGGGAAAATAAATGTTGAGGGGAAAAACTCGTTTTGAGGTAAACTCCCCACATTTTGCAGGTGTAAAAAATCTCCTTGTGAGGGGAAAAAAAACTTTTTAAGGGAAAAAAATCCAAACTTTATGCTTTTAAATCAATATTCCGCCTGGAGGCAAGAGCCAAAAGCTCTCCCAGTCCTCAGCAGGGATTTAAAAACCGCCAAGACTCACCGGAGGTTTATTTTATTTTCTACTTTGTATCTTCCATGCTACAATACGAAAATATTTTATATTTTCACTGGAAAGGAAAGTCTCCGGAGGGGCTTGGGGATGCAACAACAATCCCGTTAAAGCCTTGGATAAGCAGAAATTGCCTGGAAAATTTTCTATTCGGTGTTTTTATTCCCAATAAATTGGAGGTGGGGAGGGACCGAACCCTGCGGCGGCGCAAAATGGCGGCCGGCCGCCGGACTACAACTCCCGTGATGCTCCTAGAGCGAAGAACTACACTTCCCGTCGTGCCTCGTGCAGTGGTGGGCGTGGCCTGAGCGCTTCCCTATAAATAGGCCCCACCGGGCGGTGCGTGCCCCTCTCGGCTGCCGCCATCTTGGTGCCTTCACCGGCCGCCGCCTCCATCCGCCGCCATCCGCCTCCATCCGCCGTCCCCCGCCCGCCGGGACTGAGCGGGGCCCCGCCGAACCGCCATGAGGGCCAAGGTGAGCGGCGGGGGGCGGCGCGGGGGCGGCCGATGGCGCCTCAGTAATGGCCGGGCCTGGATGGGGGGGGCTGAGGCCTGGACAAGCCCCCGGGTTGGGGGGGGGGGGGCGGTCCCGGTGAGGGGAACCGGGGAACGGGAGGGGGGCCCTGGGTTAGAGAACGGGGGGTCCCGGTGAGGGGCTGGGGGGTCCCTGGGGGTGCCTTTGCTGGGAGGAATGTGGGGGGAAACTGGGAGGACTGGGAAAGAGAAGCCGGTGTGGGACTGGGGGAACTGGAGGTACCGGGGGAGCAGAACCGGTCTGGGACTGGGACAGTGGGAGACAAACCAGTCTGGGACTGGGAGAACCAAACTGGGAGAGCCAAGTCCATATTGGGACTGGGGACTGGTGGGGACTGGGGGCACTGGGAGAGCCAAACCAGTATGATACTGGGGTTACTGGGGAGCCAAACCAGTATAGGACTGGGGTCACTGGGAGAGAGAAACCAGTGTGGGACTGGGAACCCGAAAGGAAATAAACCAGTACAGGACTGGGGGAACTGGTGGCACTGAAGGAAATAAACCAGTATGGGACTGGGGATACTGGTGGGGACTGGGAGAGTGAAAACGGTGTGGGGCTGGGGGGCACTGGGAGCACTGGTTGTATTGGGAGGGCACTGGTGGCACTGGTGGCCACCGGGAGCACAGGTGGGCACTGGTTGTACTGGTGGGCACTGGGGGGCACTGGTTGTACTGGGAATACTAGTGGCACGGGGGGCACTGGTAGGCACTGGGGGGCACCTGGTGGCACTGGTTGTACTGGTGTGAACTGGTGGGCACTGGGAGCACAGGTGGGCACTGGTTGTACTGGTGGCACTGGGAGCACTGGTGTGAACTGGTTGTACTGGTGGCACTGGTTGTACTGGTGGGTACTGGGAGCACTGGTGGGCACTGGTGGCACTGGTTGTACTGGTGGCACTGGGAGCACTGGTGTGAACTGGGAGCACTGGTGTGAACTGGGAGCACTGGTGTGAACTGGGAGCACTGGTGGGCACTGGTGGCACTGGTGGGCACTGGGAGCACTGGTGTGAACTGGGAGCACTGGTGTGAACTGGGAGCACTGGTGGCACTGGTTGTACTGGTGGCACTGGGAGCACTGGTGGGCACTGGGAGCACTGGTGGGCACTGGGAGCACTGGTGGGCACTGGGAGCACTGGTGTGAACTGGGAGCACTGGTGTGCACTGGGCTCTGACCCCGCCGCTCTCCCTCCCCTCCGTCTCTCCCGCAGTGGCGCAAGAAGCGAATGCGCAGGTACGTGAGCGACCGAGAGCCCCGCGGCACCGGGAGGGGCCGGGGGGGGCTCCCGGTGCCCGCCCTCCCTGCCCGGGGGGTTCCGGGGGGCTCCCGGTGCCCTCCCGGCCCGGGGGGTGACGCCGCCGCCGCTCTGTCCCCAGGCTGAAGCGCAAGAGGAGGAAGATGAGGCAGAGGTCCAAGTAACCGCCCCCAGCGGGGACACGGCCCGGTGACGCCCCCGGTGCTGTCCCGGTGACGCCCCCGGTGCTGTCCCGGTGCCGCGGGGCGGTCCCGTTCTTTGCTTTGCGGCGGCCGCCGTGCCGTGAATAAAAGTTGGTTGTTGCTAACACGGTGTGGGGGCTCTGCCGGTAACCGGGGAGGGGGTTCTGAGGGGCGGGGGGCTTCTCCGGGAACGGGGCACCGGGGTGGAGGTCCGCCGGTAACGGGGCCTGGGGGGTGGAACTGGGGATCCCCCGGTAACGGTGCTGGGGCTGGGGGGTCTAACAGGAACGAGAGACGGTCAGAACCGGGGGTTTCTCTTCAGTGAGGCTGGGGAGCGGTACCGGGAATCCTCCGGTAACACGGCAGGTGGGTGGGAGCGGGGGGTGGGAATTCTCCGGTAACGGGACAGGTGAGCGGGACGAGGCCGGTGGTTCCTCCGGTGACGGGACGCGGGAGCGGGGCGAGGAATCCCCCGGTAACGGTGCCGCGGGCAGAGAGCGAGCTCAGTCCGGCCCAACCGGCACCGGGATGTTCCGGCATCGCCCACGCGGAGCCCGGCGCGACGGCGGCTCCCGCAAATGACGTCACGGTGACGCAGTTCCGGCGCGCCGCGCGCTCCCGGCGCCGCGCGGGTCCTTCCGGGCCGCCCCGGAAGCGGCGCCGAGCGGGTCCCGCCCGCCGCCGGCACCGGCCGCGCGTTGGTGGCGCCGGAGGCCCCGCGGGGAGGCCGCGAGCCGGTGAGTGCGGGGCCGGGCCGCGCCGCGCCGGGGGAGGCCGCGCTCCGCCAGCCCCGCCGGTGGCGGTGCGCCTCCGCGCCCGTCCCGGGGCGGCTGCGGGGCTGTCACGGAGCGCGGGTCCCGCAGCGCTGGGGCTCGGTGCGGCGCGGGGCTGGGGGAGCGGCCGCGGGGGAGGCGCCGGGGTTCCCCCCGCGGTTCGGCGGCGCTGGCGGAGGCTCCCCGGCCGTGCTGCCCCGGCACCGGCTCCGCCGCGGCGCCGGGACCCCGCGGCGGGTGTTCCCCCGCGCCGGGGTCGCTCCCGTCCCTCCCTCCGTGTCCGGGGCGGGTGTTCCCCCCTCCGTCCGCCCTCGGTACCGGGGGCGCTCCGGGTCCGTCCCTCTCCCCGTGCCCGGTGCCCCGGGGTCGGTGTTTTCTCCTCCCCACCGCTACCGGAGTCTGTCCCGGTCCCTGCCTCCTTGCCCGGTGCCCCGGGGTGGCCGTTTCTGCCCGTCCCACCGGTACCGGAGGCGCTCCCGGTCCCTCCCTCGGTAGCCGGTGCTGGGTGAATCCCTCTCCCCCCCGGCCCGGGGTCACCCCCTCCCTCCCCCGCTCCTCCTCCTCCGGTCCTGGCATCGCTCCCGGTCCCTCCCTCGGTGCCCGGTGCCCCGGGCCGGGTGTAGAGCCCTTCCCCATCAGCACCGGGCTCACTCCGGTCCCTCCTCATTCTTCCCCTCCCTCCCTCCTCCGGTGACCCCTCCTGGCGTGGGAGTCCCCCCCATTCCCGGTCTCTCCCTCCCTCCCTCCCGGTGTCCCGACCCCCATTCTGGTGACCCCTCCCGGTGCCCCGGGGTGGGATTTCCCACATTCCCTGTCCCCCATTCCCGGTGTCCCGCCCTCACCCCGTCCCTCCCTCCCCATCCACCGGTGACCCCTCCCGATGCCCCGGGGTGGAGTCCCCCCATTCCTGGTTTCTCCTTCCCTCCCTCACCCCATCCCTCCCTCCTCCTCCGGTGACCCCTCCCGGTGCCCCTCCCTCACCCCGTCCCTCCCTCCCGGTGCCCCAGGGTGGGAGTCCCCCCATTCCCACTCTGTCCCTCCCTCACCCTCTCCCTCCCTCCCTTCCTCCCGATGCCCCAGGGTGAGAGTCCCCCCATTCCCGGTCTCTCCTTCCCTCCCTCACCCTCTCCCTCCCTCTCTCCCGGTGTCCCGGGGTGGGATTTCCGCCATTCCCTGTCCCCCACTCCCGCTCTGTCCCTCCCTCACCCCGTCCCTCCCTCCCCGCCAGCCGCCGCCCCTCCCTGGAAGATGCCGGACCGCGACGGCCGCGACGGCTACGCCAACAACGGCGGCAGCGGGGACGAGGCGGGCGCCGGCGCCGACGACATCTGCCGCGACTTCCTCCGCAACGTCTGCAAGCGCGGCAAGCGCTGCCGCTTCCGGCACCCCGACATCTCCGAGGTCACCAACCTGGGCGTGCGCAAGAACGAGTTCATCTTCTGCCACGACTTCCAGAACAAGGAGTGCGTGCGCCTCAACTGCCGCTTCATCCACGGCACCAAGGAGGACGAGGACTGCTACAAGAAGACGGGCGAGCTGCCGCCGCGCCTGCGCCAGAAGGTGGCCGCCGGGCTGGGGCTGTCGCCCGCCGACCTCCCCAACAGCAAGGAGGAGGTGCCCATCTGCCGGGACTTCCTCAAGGGCGACTGCCAGCGTGGCGCCAAGTGCAAGTTCCAGCACCTGCAGCGGGACTACGAGTACGAGGCGCGGGGCCGCGAGCAGGGGCTGGGCCCCGGCGGGCGCCGCTACGAGCCCTACGACGGCCTCTACGACCCCGACGAGCCGGTGCTGAAGCGGCGGCGGGCCGAGGGGCTCTACGAGAGCTACGAGTACGGCTTCGCCAGCCCGCGGGCCGTGGAGTACCGGCTGCTGGAGGAGGAGAACGTGCTGCTGCGGAAGCGCGTGGAGGACCTCAAGAAGCAGGTGAACAACCTGCTGGCCACCAACGAGGTGCTGCTGGAGCAGAACGCGCAGTTCCGCAACCAGGCCAAGGTGATGACGCTCAGCTCCACGGCCACGGCCACCGAGCAGACTCTGGCGCCCACGGTGGGGACGGTGACCAACTACAACCACAGCATCGCGCAGACGCACACCACGCTCAGCAGCCAGGCCCTGCAGCCCCGCCCCGTCACCCAGCAGGATTTGGTGGCCCCGGCCGGCGCCCAGGCCGCCCCTCCGGCCAACGCCGCGCCCCCCATGAACCCCGAGATCGCGCCGCTGTCGGCGGCCCTGGCGCAGACCATCGCCCAGGGCATGGCGCCGCCGCCCGTCTCCATGGCGCCCGTGGCCGTGTCGGTGGCGCCGGTGGCCGTGTCCATGGCGCAGCCGCTCGGTGGCATCACCATGAGCCACGCCACCACGCCCATGGTCACCTACCCCATCGCCTCGCAGAGCATGAGGATAACGGCCATGCCCCACTGACCCCCCCGCCCAGCACCGGGGCAGCCACCGGGACCCCGGTGAGCCCGGCTGAGCCCGGGGTGGGGCGGCGGGACACGGACGGACGGACGCACGGACGCTGTGGGTGCTGCGTGTGCGACGCCCTCCCGGTGCCGGGGCGCCCCGGGATGGACTGAGCGCCGGGGCGGAGTCCCGGGGGTGGCGCCGGGGCTCCCGGTGCCCTGTCATGTTTTCGGCTATTAAAACAAAACAGAAAAAGCCCCAAACCCACTCGGGCCCGGCTGTCCCGGTAACGCCGGCAAGGGCCGGGGAGCGGGGGGGGGACACCGGAACGGGGACACGCCCCTCGCCGAGACCACGCCCACATAGTAAACAAGGGCGTGGCCACCCACGCCCACGGGGCGTGGCCGAGAGTTGGCGGGCGGTCAATGAGTGACGCGTGGGGGGGGCGTGGCCAGGGGAGCCGGGCGGCCAATGGGCGTGGCCAGGAGCTGGCCGGCGTCCAATAGGCGGTGCGTGCCTGCGGAGGGGGCGTGCCCTGGGCTGTGCCGCTCGGCCAATGAGCTCCGCGTGCGTGCCTGGGGCGTGGCCGGGGCGGCGGCGGCGGCGGCGGAGCAGCGGGAGCGGAGCGGGAGCGGAGCGGAGCGGGAGCGGAGCGGGAGCGGAGCGGGAGCGATGGAGCGGCGGAGCGGGCCCGGGCTGGCGCTTCTGGGCGCCTTGGGCCGGCGGCTGCTCTGGGCGCTGCCCGCTTACGCCGCGGGGCTGCTGGGGCTGGGCGCGGGCGCCGTCGTGCTCGCTCTCGCGCTCTACGCGGGCTGGCGGCGGCGGCGGCGCGCCCGGGAGCGCGGGATGCGCGCGGCCGAGCGCCTGCAGCGCGACGAGGAAGCGGCCGTGCGCGCCGCCGCCGCGGCCGCCGGGCTGGGCGCGGCCCGCGGGGAGCTGCCGGCCTGGGTAAGCGGGTGCTCGGGGGCCCCGCAGCGCCGTTATCGCCCGCGGGAAGGGCTCGGCGGAAAGCCCGGGCGGGATCCCCGCACCGGGCACCGCCTCCCCCCCCCCCACCCCGGCGGGACCTGCGGGCTTTGGGAAGCGCAGCCGCCCCCGGTGGGACCTCCGGGCTGGGCGCTGCGCCCTCCCCGGGCCCCCTGAGGCTCCCCCCGGCTCTGCCGCGCTGCGGGCACCGCTTGAGTTCCCCGCACCCCCGGGCGGGTCCCGTTCTCTGCTCCGCTGCGGGCCCCGCTTGGCGCCCCTGGGGACCCCCCCGCACCCCCCCGGGCTTCGCTGCCGCACCTGCCTGGACTCCCCGCCCGGCGGGACCCCCGGGGAGCCCCGACACCCGCGGGACCCCGCCGCACCGAGCCCCGCTGGAGTTGTCCCCGTCAGGGGGACCTCGAGGCACCGCGGGGTCCCCGGTGGGACCCCGGGGCTGTGCCGCGCATCCCGCACCGGCCCCGCTGCGGGACCCCCGGGATCCCCGCTCCCGGTCCCTTCTCTCTGCACAGCAGACCCCGCTGGGGGCTCCCGGGACACCCTGAGCCCCCCCCGGGCATCTCCGGGCGCCGCTGCCCGCTCCGCTCGGCGCTGCTCTCCGGCCGTTCCTTGGGTTTCCCGGTCGGGCGGGGCCGCGCCGAGCCCCACTCGGAGCTGGCGGCCGTGCGGGACCCCCGGGGCCGGGATCGCCGCCCCACCGAGCCCCCCCCGTGGCCGCCCCCCGCTGCCCCCGGGCGGCGTCCCCGCGCTCCGTTGCCCGCAGCGAGGGGACGGCACCGGTACCGCCCGGGCCTTCCGGCAGTGCCGTGACTCACCGGGCCCGGGGGGGCCGTTTCCTGCCAGGCCGAGGGGGGGGCCGTGGCGCCCCTCCCCGCGGTGTCGGGAGGGTCCGGATCCCCTTTCCCGGGACTTCCCCACACCGGGACCCCCCTTTGGGGACCCCCGGGAACGGGCAGGTGTTGGCTGACGGGGCTGAGCGGGGAGGCAGCGGGAGGTTGGGGAAACTGAGGCACGGGGCCGGGAGGGGGCCGTGTCCTCGGCGGTCCCGGGCGGCCCCCCCACCCCGGGCTCAGGGCCCCCCCTGTCCCCCAGGTCAGCTTCCCGGATGTGGAGCGGGCGGAATGGCTCAACAAGGTGAGGCGTCCGTGTGTCCGGCCCGCGCCGCGCCCTGCGCCGCCTCCCGCCGCTCCCGCATCCCTCCGGCGCCCCCGGGCCCTCCGCCATCCCTCCGCCATCCCTCCATCCCTCCTGGCCTCTTCCCTTCCCTCCCTCCTCCATCCCTCCTGCGTCCCTCCTTCGTCCCTCCCTCCCTCCTCCATCCTTCCTTCCTTCCCTCCCTCCTGCATCCTTCCATCCCTCCTGGCCTCTTTCCATCCCTCCCTCCTCCCTCTCTCTCCATCCCTCAATCCCTCCCTCCCTCCCTCCCTGCGTCCTTCTGTCCATCTCTGCCTCTGTCCCTCCCTCCGTCCATCTCCCCATCCCCCTGTGTCCATTCCCAGTGTCCATCCCTCCATCCCCGGCGTCCATCTCTCCATTCCCTGTGTCCATTCCTGGATCTTGTGTCCACCCCTCCATTCAAACCCCACTGTCCATCCCTTGTCCATCCCTCCACTCCCCATGTCCATCCCTCTGTCCATCCCTTGTGTCCATCCCTCCATTCCCTCTGTCCATCTCTCCTTCCCTTGCCCCCCCACCATGTCCATCCCTCCATCCCCAGTGCCCCCACTGTGTCCATCTGTCCATCCCCCGTGTCCATCTGTCCATCCCCCGTGTCCATCTGTCCATCCACTGTGTCCATCCCTCCATCCCCAGTGTCCCCCCTGTGTCTATCTGTCTGTCCCCATGTCCATCCCTCCATCCCCTGTGTCCATCTGTCCATCCCTCTGTCCCCATGTCCATCCCTCCATCCCTCTGTCCATCCTATGTCTATCCATCCATCCCATGTCCCCATGTCCATGCGTCTGTCCTGTGTCTGTGCATCCATCCCCGTGTCCGTCCCCGTGTCCGTGTGTCCATCCCCGTGTCTGTGTGTCCATCCTGTGTCCGTGTGTCCATCCCCGTGTCCGTGTGTCCATCCCGTGTCCGTGTGTCCATCCCGTGTCCGTGTGTCCGGCAGGTGCTGGCGCAGGCCTGGCCGTTCCTGGGCCAGTTCCTGGAGAAGCTGCTGCAGGAGAGCGTGGCCCCGGCCATCCGCGCCTCCAGCGCCCACCTGCAGACCTTCACCTTCACCAGGGTGGACGTGGGCCAGAAGGTGACCCCCAAAACCCCCCCGAAACCCCCCCGGGACCCCCAAAACCGCTCCAACCCCTCCCCGATCCCCCGGGGACCCCCCAAAACCCCTCCGATCTCCCAGGACCCCCAAAACCTCTCCAATCCTCACATACTGCCCTAATCCCCCAGGACCCCCCCAAATCCCCTCTAACCCCCCCCCCCCAGTCCTCCAGGACCCCCCAAAATCCCCTCTAACCCCCCCGATCCCCTAGGACCGCCTAAAATCCCCTCCAAACCCTCCCGATACCCCTATACCACCCTAAACCCCCTAGGACCCCCCTCACCCCTCCCAGGACCCCCCTAAATCCCCCCTAAACCCCTTCCAGGACCCTCTAAACCCCCCCAGACCCCCCCATGTGGGCGATCCCCCCCTCCCCACACAGCTGGCAGCGGCTGGGGGGGTCCAGGGGGGCCCCACCTGGCGATTTTGGGGGTCTGGGGGCATCCGGAGGGGTCCCCACCTTCACCCACCACGACCTAGAACCCCTCACCCACCCACCCCGAGCCCCCCCTCCCCAAATTACCGTGAGACCCCCCCCCCCAAAATCCCAACTCGACCCCCCCGCAGCCCCTCCGTGTCCTGGGGGTCCGAGCCCACCCTGGAACCCACAACAAGCAAATCCTGCTGGACCTCAACATCAGGTGAGCCACCTGGGGGGGGGCGGGGGGGTCTCTGCTGCCCCCCCCCGCGCTGGGGAGGGGTCCGGGGGGGTCGTGGTGACGCCCCCCCCCCCATATTTTGTCCCCTCAGCTACGTGGGTGACGTCCAGATCGACGTGGAGGTGAAGAAGTTCTTCTGCAAGGCGGGGGTGAAGGGGATGCAGGTGAGGGTGGGGGGGGTTTTGGGGGGGTGGGGGTGGTCCTGGGGGGGGGGGTCACAGGTCATCCTGACCCCCCCCCACACCCCCCCCCCCCCCCGCAGCTCCACGGGATGCTCCGGGTCATCCTGGAGCCCCTCCTGGGGGAGGCGCCCATCGTGGGGGCGCTCACCATGTTCTTCATCCGCCGCCCGGTGAGTTCGGCACCGGGACCCCCCCCGAAAAAAGGAACGGGAACCCCCCCGGAAAAAAAGGAACGGGAACCCCCCCCCAAAAAAAGGAATGGGAACCCTCCCCAAAAAAAGGAACGGGAACCCCCCTCAAAAAAAGGAACGGGAACCCCCTCAGCCCACAACGGGGGTGACCCCCCCCCCGAAAAAAGGAACGGGAACCCCCCCCGAAAAAAAGGAACGGGAACCCCCCCCAAAAAAAGGAATGGGAACCCTCCCCGAAAAAAAAGGAACGGGAACCCCCCCAGCACACAACGGGGGTGACCCCCCCCAAAAAAGGAACGAGACCTCCCCCCAAAAAAAGGAACGGGAACCCCCCCCGAAAAAAGGAATGGGAACCCCCCCCCCCAAAAAAAAGGAATGGGAACCCCCCAGCACACAACGGGGGTGACCCCCCCCCGAAAAAGGAACGAGACCCCCCCCAAAAAAAGGAATGGGAACCCCCCCAGCACACAACGGGGGTGACCCCCCAAAAAAAAGGAACGGGAACCCCCCCAGGACATAGCGGGGGTGCCCTCCCCCAAAAAAAGGCCCGGAAGCCCCCCGGGACACAGTGGGGATTACCCCCCCACCCCCAAAAAAATGAATGGGAACCCCCCCGGGACACAGCGGGGGTGCCCCCCCAAAAAAATAAAAGGACCAGAACCTCAAGAACACAGCAGGGGTGCCCCCCCCCCAAAAAAAGGAACGGGAACCCCCCCGGGATACAGCGGGGGTGCCCCACCCAAAAAAACCAGAACCTGAAACCCCTCCCCAGGACACCTGGGGGTCTTCCCACCCAAAAAGGACCCCAGACTCTCCCCAGCACACCCCGGGGGTGTCGCCCCAGACCTTGAAACCCCCCCAGGACACACCAGGGGTCCTCCCCCCCAAAAACAGGATCAGAATTCCCCCCCCCAGCACACACTGAGGATTCCCCCCCTCCAAAAAAGGGACCCCAGACCCCCCAAAAAGGACCCCAGACCCCCCCCCAGCACACCCCGGGAGTGCCCCCCCCCAAACCCAGACCTTGAAACCCCCCCAGGACACACGGGGGTCCTCCCTCCTCAAAAAAGGACCCCAGACCCCCCCCCCAAAAAAGGGACCCCACACCCCCCAGCACACAACGAGGATCCCCCCCCCAAAAAAAACGGACCCCAGACCCCCCAGAACCCCTCTGACCCCACCCCATTCCAGACGCTGGACATCAACTGGACAGGGATGACCAACCTGCTGGACATCCCCGGGCTCAGGTGAGCCCCACCCTGGTTCGGGCCCCCCCCCCCCCCCCGGGACCCCCCCGGGACCCCCGTGACCCTCTGCCCCCTCCCCAGCTCCATGTCGGACACGCTGATCATGGACAGCATCGCCTCCTACCTGGTGCTGCCCAACCGGCTCCTGGTGCCGCTGCTGCCCGACCTGCCCGAGGCCGCGCGGCTCCGCTGGCCCCTGCCGCGGGTGAGGCTGCCGGGGGGGTCCCCGGGGGGCTCCTGACCCCCCCATTTTCCTCTTCTGACCTCCCCCATTTTCCTCTTCTGACCCCTCCATTTTCCTTTTTCCCCCCATTTTCCTCTTCTAACCCCCCCATTTTCCTTTTTCCCCCATTTTCCTCTTCTGCCCCCCCATTTTCCTCTTCTGACCCCCCCATTTCCCTCTTCTAACCCCCCCATTTTCCTCTTCTGACCCCCCCATTTTCCTTTTTCCCCCGATTTTCCTCTTCTGAACCCCCCATTTTCCCCTTCTGACTCCCCCACTTTCCTTTTCCCCCCCATTTTCCCCTTCTGACTCCCCCGTTTTCCCCTTTTCCCACCCACGTTTTCCCCAACTCCCCCATTTTCCCCTTCTGACCCCCCCATTTTCATTTCCCCCTCCATTTTCCTCTCCCCCCCCCATTTTCCTCTCCCCCCCCCCATTTTCGCCTTCTTCCCCTCTTATTCCTCCCTTCCCTCTCCCCCCGTTTTCCCCTTTCCCCCATCATGTCCCTCCTCCATTTCTCTGTCACCGCCTGTCCCAGGGCTCGTGTCCCCCCCTCGCTGTCCCCTCCCAGGGGCCGTGTCCCCCACTGTCCCCTGCTGTCCCCGTGTCCCCGGGGTGTGGTGCGGGTGACGCTGCTGGCCGTGTCCCCTTGCAGTGACCCCTGGTGACCCCCGTGTCCCCCCGGTGTCCCCCCGGTGTCCCCAGGGCGTGGTGCAGGTGACGCTGCTGGCCGTGTCCCTCTGCAGTGACCCCTCTCGGGGCCGTGTCCCTTTGCAGTGACCCCCGGTGACCCCGCTGTCCCCTCGGTGACCCCCGTGTCCCCCCGGTGTCCCCAGGGCATGGTGCGGGTGACGCTGGTGGCCGTGTCCCCTTGCAGTGATCCCCAGTGACCCCGGTGTCCCCTCGGTGACCCCGGTGTCCCCCCGGTGTCCCCAGGGCGTGGTGCAGGTGACACTGCTGGCCGTGTCCCTTTGCAGTGACCCCCGGTGACCCCGCTGTCCCCTCGGTGACCCCCGTGTCCCCCCGGTGTCCCCAGGGCGTGGTGCGGGTGACGCTGGTGGCCGTGTCCCCTTGCAGTGACCCCTGCTGACCCGGCTGTCCCCTCGGTGACCCCACTGTCCCCCCTGTGTCCCCCCGGTGTCCCCAGGGCGTGGTGCGGGTGACGCTGCTGGCTGTATCCCCCTGTAGTGACCCCCAGTGACCTGGCTGTCCCCTCGGTGACCCCCGTGTCCCCCCGGTGTCCCCGGGGTGTGGTGCGGGTGACGCTGCTGGCCGTGTCCCCTTGCAGTGACCCCTGGTGACCCTGCTGTCCCCCTGGTGACGCTGCTGGCCGTGTCCCCCTGCAGTGATCCCCAGTGACCCCGGTGTCCCCCCGGTGTCCCCAGGGCGTGGTGCGGGTGACGCTGGTGGCTGTATCCCCCTGTAGTGACCCCCGGTGACCTGGCTGTCC
Organism: Vidua chalybeata; assembly: GCF_026979565.1. Taxonomy (NCBI): domain Eukaryota; kingdom Metazoa; phylum Chordata; class Aves; order Passeriformes; family Viduidae; genus Vidua; species Vidua chalybeata. Next base: position 1,676,986 of record NC_071559.1, read on the forward strand.
CCTCGGTGACCCCCGTGTCCCCCCGCTGTCCCCAGGGCGTGGTGCGGGTGACGCTGGTGGCCGCGCGGGCGCTGCGCTGCAAGGATCGCTTCATGGGCGGGCTCGTGGAGGGCCGCTCGGACCCGTACGCGGTGCTGCGCGTGGGGACACAGGCGGCCACCAGCCGCGTCATCGGCGACAACAACGACCCCCGCTGGGACGAGGTGTACGAGGTGAGCGGGCACCGACAGACGGACAGGGGACGGACAGAGGGACAGGGGGACGGGGGGACGGACACAGGGACAGAGGGATGGACATAGGGACAGAGGGACAGGGGGACGGACACAGGGACATAGGGACAGAGGGACAGGGGGACGGACACAGGGACAGAGGGACAGAGGGACAGGGGGACGGACACAGGGACAGAGGGACGGGGGGACGGACACAGGGACAGAGGGATGGACATAGGGACGGAGGGACAGGGGGACGGACACAGGGACAGAGGGACAGAGGGACGGACACAGGGACAGAGGGAGGGATGAACAGAGGGATGGACAATGGGGAAAGAGGAATGGACAGAGGGACAGGGGGACGGGGGGACGGACACAGGGACAGAGGGATGGACAATGGGGACAGAGGGACAGGGGGACCGACAGAGGGACAGAGGGACGGACACAGGGACGGAGAGAGGGATGGACAGAGGGATGGACAATGGGGAAAGAGGAATGGGCAGAGGGACAGAGGGACGGACAGAGGGACAGAGGGAGGGAGAGAGGGACGGACAGAAGGATGGACAATGGGGACAGAGGGAATGGAGGGATGGACAGAGGGACAGACAGTGGTGACAGAGGGACAGAGGGACCGACAGAGGGACAGAGGAATGGAGGAACGGACAGAGGGATGGACAGTGGGGACAGAGGGAGGGAGGGATGGACAATGGGAGTGGAGGGACAGACAGAGGGACAGAGGGACGGACAATGGGAACGGAGGGATGGACAGAAGGAGGGACAGTGGGGACAGAGGGACGGACGGTGGGGATGGAGGGACGGACGTGGGATGGACAGAAGGCTGCAGGGAGAGGGGGACCTGCAGAGTCCCCCCATGTCCTCCCTGGCGCTCTGAGCGTCCCCAGCGGGGCCGTGGGGACAGGGACACCCCGACCCCCCGGGTGGGACACGGGGACCCCCCAGCGGGGCCGTGGGGACAGGGACACCCCGACCCCCCGGGTGGGACACGGGGACCCCCCCCCAGCCGCCGCTGTCCCCCCCCAGTTCATGGTGCACGAGGTGCCGGGCCAGGAGCTGGAGGTGGAGCTGTTCGACAAAGACCCCGACAAGGACGATCTCCTGGGCAGGTGAGGGGGGGCCCGCACCCCGAATTTGTGGAGGGGGCTGCTCCCCACCCCCGTCCAACCCACCCCCTCCCCAAATTCCTGGTGTTTCCCACCCCAGGATGAAGCTGGACCTCGGGGAGGTGCTCAAAGCACGGGTGATGGAGGAGGTGGGTGCTGGGGGGAGGGGGCAGGGACGGGGCGGGTTTTGGGGTGCGGGGGGGGGGTCGCGCTGACGCCCCCTCCCCCCAGTGGTTCCCGCTGCAGGAGGGGGGGCAGGGCCGGCTCCACCTGCGCCTGGAATGGCTCTCGCTGCTCTCCGACGCCTCCAAGCTGGACCAGGTCAGTGCCGGGGGGATTTTGGGGTTCAGCTGTGGTCGGGGGGGGGGGGGGGGTTCTGCCCCATCCGACCCCCCCCCATTTTTGGCGCGACCCCCCCCCCACCTCAGGTTTTGGAGAGGAACCGGACAATCGTGGCCAAACCCGACCCCCCCTCCGCCGCCATCCTGGTCGTGTACCTGGACAGGGCTGAGGGGCTGCCCGTGAGTCTGGGGGGGTTTGGGGGGGTCCTGGGCACTGCCCGGGGGGGGGTTCAGAGGTGGGGGACCCCCCCCTGACCCCCCGTTTTTGCGCAGGTAAGGAAGCCAGGCAAGGAGCCAAACCCCGTGGTTCAGGTGTCGGTGCAGGACGTCACGAGGGAGAGCAAGGTGGGAGGGGGTCAGGGGGGTTTTGGGGGGGTTTTGGGGGGTTTTGGGGGGTTTGGGGGGTTTGGGGGGGGGTCTGACCTGAGCCCCCCCCCCCCCCAGGTGGTCTGCAACACCTCGGCCCCCGTCTGGGAAGACGCTTTCCGCTTTTTCCTGCACGACCCCCGGAACCAGGACGTGGATTTCCAGGTGAGACCCCAAAACCTCGTCTCCGTGTCCCGCTGGTTCCCCAGGATCCCCCAAATCCCCCCAAGTCCCCCCAGATCCCCCCAAATCCCCACTCCTGTGTCCTCCCCAAACCCTCCAACCCCTCTCTTTCCCCCCATTTTTTTCCCCACCTTTTCCCCCCTTCCCCTTCTTTTTCTCTCCCTTTTCCATGCCCCATTCTCCCCTTCTTCCCCCTTTTTCTTCTCTTCCCCCCTCCTTTCCTTTTCCCCCCTCTTTTTCCCTTTCCCCCTCTTTTCCCCCCAATTTCCCTCCTTTTTCTCCTCTTCCCCCCTCCTTTATCCTTTTTTTCCCCCCTCCTTTCCCCCTCCCTTCCCCCTGCTTTTTCCCCTTTTTTCCCCATTTTCTCCCTTTCCCCTTTCACACACTTTATCCCCTTTTCCCCCTTTCCCCCCTCTTTCCCTCATTTTCCCCTTTTCCCCCCTTTTTTCCCTTCCCTTTCCCTCCCCTTTCCCCCCCTTTTTCCCCATTTTTCCCCTTTTTCCCCCAATTTCCCTCCTTTCCCCCCCGCTCCTCCCCTACCCCTCCATATTTCCCCCTTCTCCCTTCCCCTCTCCACCCCGCTGTGTCCCCGCAGTGTCCCCACAGTGTCCCCGCACTGTCCCCGCAGTGTCCCCGCTGTGTCCCCGCAGTGTCCCCACAGTGTCCCCACAATGTCCCCGCAGTGTCCCCTAAATGTCCCCACAGTGTCCCCGCACTGTCCCCGCACTGTCCCCGCAGTGTCCCCACTGTCCTCACTGTCCCTGCTGTGTCCCCGCAGTGTCCCCGCAGTGTCCCCACAGTGTCCCCACAATGTCCCCGTAGTGTCCCCTAAATGTCCCCACAGTGTCCCCACAGTGTCCCCGCAGTGTCCCCGCAGTGTCCCCGCTGTCCTCACTGTCCCTGCTGTGTCCCCGCAGTGTCCCCGCAGTGTCCCCACTGTCCTCACTGTCCCTGCAGTGTCCCCGCAGTGTCCCCTAAATGTCCCCACAGTGTCCCCACAGTGTCCCCACAATGTCCCCACAGTGTCCCCGCAGTGTCCCCGCAGTGTCCCCGCAGTGTCCCCATTATCCCCACAATGTCCCTGCAGTGTCCCCGCAGTGTCCCCGCTGTCCCCGCAGTGTCCCCACAGTGTCCCCACAGTGTCCCCGCTGTCCCCGCAGGTGAAGGACGACCCCCGCCAGGCCCCTCTGGGCTCGCTGTCGCTGCCGCTGTCGCGGCTCCTGCAGTCGCCGTCGCTGTCGCTGGCCGAGCCCTTCCCGCTGCAGCGCTCGGGGCCGGGGGCGCGCCTGCACCTCCAGCTGGTGCTGCGGGTGAGGAGGGGGCTCGGGGGGGGTCCCGGGGGGGGGTTTGGGGGGTCCTGCTGACCCCCACCCCCCTCCAGGTGTTGTTCCCGGAGCCCCCCGAGCCCGGCGAGGCCACCCCGGGACAAGTGGAGCCCCCCAAAAGTGACATCGAGGGACCCCCCCCCAGACCGAGCCGGGCCAGCCCCGACCCCCGGTTCGGCACCGAGGTGGGGAGGGGTCCTGGGGGGGTCCCGAGGGGGTCCTGGGGGGAGTCCCGAGGGGGTCTTGGGGGTCAAGATGGGGGTCTTGGAGGGGATCCTGGGGAGTCCTGGGGGGTCCTGGGGGTGAGGATGGGGGTCCTGGGGATGAGGAGGGGGGTCTTGGTGGGGGTCCGGGGGGGGTCCTGGGGGTTCCTGGGGTCAGGATGGGGGTCCTGGGGGGTCCTGGGGGGGTCGGGAGGGGTCCTGGGGTTGAGGATGGGGGTCTTGGGGGGTCGGGGGGGGTCCCGAGGAGGTCTTGGGGGGGGGGGGGTCCTGGTGATCAGGATGGGGGTCCTGGGGGGGGGGGGTCTAGGGGCGTTGGTCGGTCGCCCCCCAGCAGCTCTTGGTGGTCCCGGGGGGTTCGGGGGCTCCTGGTGGTCCCAGGGGGTTCAGGGGTGCCCTGGGGTGTCCTGTGCTGTCGGTAGCCCCCCGGCAGCTCCCGGTGGCCCCGGGGGGTTTCGGGTGGTCCCGGTGGTCCCGGGGGGTTCAGGGGTGCCCTGGGGTGTCCAGTGCCATTGGTGGCCCCCTGGCAGCTTGCGGTGGTCCCAGGGGGGGTTTGGGGAGTCCCAGTGTCCCAGGGGGTTTCGGGTGGTCCCGGTGGTCCAGGAAGGGTTTGGGTGGTCCCGGTGGTCCCGGGGGGTTCAGGGGTGCCTGGGGTGTCCTGTGCCGTCGGTAGCCCCCCGGCAGCTCTTGGTGGTCCCGGGGGTTTTCGGGTGTTCCCGGTGGTCCCGGGGGGTTCAGGGGTGCCCGGGGGTGTCCGGTGCCGTCGGTAGCCCCCCGGCAGCTCCCGGTGGCCCCGCGTGCAGCGCGTGCTGCGGATCCACCTGCTGGAGGCGGAGGATTTGGTGGCCAAGGACCAGCGGCTCGGGGGGCTCGTGCGGGGCCGCTCGGACCCCTACGCCAAGGTCCGCGCGGGCGGGAGGAGCTTCCGCAGCCGCGTGGTGCGCGAGGAGCTGAACCCGCGCTGGAACGAGAGCTACGAGGTACCGGGAAACTGAGGCACGGCACGGGGAAACTGAGGCACGGCACGGGGGGGCTGAGGTACCGGGAAACTGAGGTACCGGGAAACTGAGGCGCACGGCATGGGGAAACTGAGGCACGGCACAGCATGGGGGGGGAACTGAGGGACAGGGGAAACTGAGGCACGGGAGGGGAACGGAGGGACAGGGGAAACTGAGGTACCGGGAAACTGAGGCACGGCACGGCTGAGGGGGGGACTGAGGTACCGGGAAACTGAGGCACGGCATGGAAGGGGGAAAACTGAGGCATGGCACAGGAAGGGGGAGGAAACTGAGGCATGGCACGGGGAAACTGAGGGACGGGGAAAACTGAAGTACCAGGAAACTGGGGGAGGGAAACTGAGGCACGGGGGTGGTTCTGGAACAGGAAACTGTGGCACAGCAAGGGGGGGAGACTGAGGCACGGGGGAAACTGAGGCACGGGAGGAGGGGAAACTGAAGCCTGGCAGGGAAACTGAGGCACGGGGGGGGGGCACTCGGGGGTGCCGGAAGGGGAAACTGAGGCACGGGAGGGGAAACTGAGGCACGGGAGGGTTCTGGAAGGTGAAATTGAAGCACAGCAGGGAAACTGAGGCACGGGGAAACTGAGGCACCGTAAGAACATCGAACTGTAATGATCAGTAATTTGAATTTTTTGTCCCCAGGTGATCGTGGACGACGTCCCCGGGCAGGACGTGGAGTTCGAGCTCTTCGACAAGGACATCGACAAGGACGATTTCCTGGGCCGGTGGGGAGTTTTGGGGGTGGTTCGGGGGGATTTTGGGGTGTCAGGGGGGATTTGTGCCGTCAAAAAAAAATTTGGGGGGGGCTGAGGAGAATTTAGGGGGTCAAGAGGGGTTTTGGGGGGGTTTGGGGGAATTTTGGGGAGTTTTGGGGGGGGTTGGGGGGTTTTGGGGGGTTTGGAAGGTTTTTTGGGGGGTTGGGGGAATTTTTGGGGGGTTTTGGGTGGGTTTTGGGGCGCTTTGAGGGGAGTTTTGGGGGGGTTTGGGAGATTTTTGGGGGGGTTTTAGGGATTTTGGGGAATTTTGGTGGGTTTTGGGTTTTTTGGGGGGGTTTTGGGGATTTTGGGGAATTTTGGGAGGTTTTGGGTTTTTTGGGGGGGGGTGGGGTGTTTTGTGGGATTTTGGGGTTTTTGGGAATTTTGGGGAATTTTGGGGGATTTTGGGGAATTTTGGGGGATTTTGGGGAATTTTGGGGGTTTTGGGGGTTTTTGGGGGGTTTGGGGGGTTTTGGGGGTTTTGGGGAATTTTGGGGTTTTTGGGGAGTTTGGGGGGGTTTGGGGGGGTTTGGGGTTTTTTTTTGGGGAGGGGGTCTCACCCCGTGCCCCCCCCAGGTGCAAGGTGCCCCTGAGGAGGGTCCTGAGCGGCCGCGTCGTGGATGAGGTGGGGGAGGGGCTGGGGGGGGGCATTGAGGGGGGGGTCACCGAGGGGGGGGGGTCACACCCGGGGGGGGGTTATTGGGGTGGGGTCTCACCGATGGGGGGGGTCTCATGGAGTGAGGGGGGGTCTCAGGAATGGGGGTGTCCCATCAAGGCAGGTCTCACCTGGGGGGGTTTATAAGGGGGGGGGGTCTTACTTTGGGAGGGCCTCAAGAGGGGGGGGTCTCATGGATGGGGGGGGGTCTCACCAATGGTGGGGTCTCACAAAGTGAGGGGGGGTCTCACTGAGGGGGGGTCTCATGGATTGGGGGGCTCTCAGTGCTGGGGGGTCTCCCAAAGGGAGGGGGGGTCTCACAATGAGGGTCTCACAAAGTGAGGGGGGGTCCTCACCGTTTATGGGGGGGTCATGGATTTGGGAGGGTCTCCCCTCTGGGGGGTCTCCCAAAGTGGGGGGAGTCTCACTGAGGGGGGGTCTCATGGATTGAGGGGGGGTCTCACTGAGGGGGGGCCCAGAGCGGGGGGTCTCACTGAGGGGGGGTCTCATGGATTGAGGGGGGGTCTCACTGAGGGGGGGCCCAGAGCGGGGGGTCTCATGGATTCAGGGGGGGTCTCACTGAGGGGGGGTCTCACTGAGGGGGGGTCCCAGAGCGGGGGGTCTCACTGAGGGGGGGTCTCATGGATTGAGGGGGGGTCTCACTGAGGGGGGGCCCAGAGCGGGGGTCTCACGCGGGTGCCCCCCGCAGTGGCTGCCGCTGCAGGACGTGCGCTCGGGCCGGCTCCACGTGCGCCTGGAGAGCCTGGAGCCGCGGGGGAGCCCCGCGCTGCTCGAGCGGGTACCGACCTAAATCCATCCCACAGACCCCAAACACATCCCACAGGACCTAAATCCATCCCACAGACCCCAAACACATCCCACAGGACCTAAATCCATCCCACAGGACCTAAATACATCCCACAGACCCCAAATCCCCATCCCACAGACCCCAAACCCATCCCACAGACCCCAAATACATCCCACAGGACCTAAACACATCCCACAGACCCCAAACACATCCCACAGGACCTAAACACATCCCACAGGACCTAAATACATCCCACAGACCCCAAACACATCCCACAGACCCCAAACACGTCCCACAGGACCTAAATCCATCCCACAGACCCCAAATCTATCCTACAGGACCTAAACACATCCCACAGGACCTAAATCCATCCCACAGACCCCAAATTCATCCCACAGGACCTAAACACATCCCACAGGACCTAAATACATCCCACAGACCCTAAACACATCCTACAGACCCCAAACACATCCCACAGACCCTAAATACGTCCTACAGACCCCAAACACATCCCACAGACCCTAAATACATCCTACAGACCCCAAAAACATCCCACAGACCCCAAATCCCCATCCCACAGACCCCAAACCCATCCCACAGACCTCAAATTCATCCCACAGACCCCAAATTCATCCCATCCCTTTCCCCGCATTCTCTCCCCGCCATCCCCTCCCTCCCGGGGGTCTCCCCCCCCTCGGTGCGACCCCCGACCCACCCAAACCCCCTCCCCACGAACCCCAAACGCCCTCCCCACAGACCACAAACCCCACTCCGCCACCTCCATCCCATTCTCTGCCCCCCCATCCCCGCCCTCCCGGGGGTCTCCCCGCCCCGCGGCGACCCCCGGTGCGACCCCCGCCCCGGTGCGACCCCCGGTGCGACCCCCGGTGCGACCCCCGCCCCGCTTCCCGCAGGTGCTGCACACCAACAGCCTCCTGCAGCCCGCCCGCGGCGAGGAGCTCTCGGCCGCGCTGCTCTGCGTCTTCCTGGACCGAGCCGCCGAGCTGCCGGTGAGAGGAGACCCCCGAGTGTCCCCAGATGTCCCCAAATGTCCCCAAATGTCCCCAAATGTCCCCAGCGTGACCCCCGCCGTGTCCCCCAGCTCCGGAAGGGCTCCAAGCCCCCCGCGGCCCTCGCCAGCCTGGCCGTGCGCGATGTCTCCTTCAAGACCAAGGTGAGGCGCGGTGAGGAGGGGGGGCTCGGGGAGGATTTTTGGGGGGGGGGGGGTTCGGAGGGTCTCTCACCCCCTGCCGCTCCCCCCTCCCAGACCTGCGCCCCCTCCACGGAGCCCGTGTGGGATGAAGGCTTCTCCTTCCTCATCAAGCGGCCGCACGCCGAGTCGCTGGAGCTGCAGGTCCGGCCCCGTGCCCGGGGCGGGGGTCCCGCCCCGCCGCCCCCCGGGGGTCCCGCGCGGGGGTCGCTGAGCTGCGCTGTGCCCGCAGGTGAAGGACGAAGGCGGGCAAGCCCTGGGCACCTTCAGCTTGCCGCTGGCCCAGCTGCTGGCCCAGGAGGGGCTGGCGATGGACGGCTGGGTGCCGCTGGCCGGGGGCGGCGCCGGCGCTCAGCTCCTGCTGCGGGCGCAGCTCGGGGTGAGTGGGGGTCCCGGGGAGGGGGGTGGGGGGCGAGGGGAGACCCCCCCCTGACCGCGCCGCTCCCCCGCCAGGTGCTGGTGTCGCAGCAGGTGGAGGAGAGGGCTGCCAGCAGAGTCCCCGAGGGGGGGGACACGGAGCCGCGGGAGGAGGAGGAGGAGAAAGGGGATGAAGATGAGGAGCGCGGGGCGGGGGGGCTGCGCCAGCGCCTGCCCCCGGCGGACAGGTGGGGACAGGGGGGCTCCAACCCCCCAATTCCCGAATAAGGCCCCAAACCCCGGCCGTGAGGCGCGGGGAGGGGATTTTGGGGTGCTGACCCCGCGCCCCCGCAGCCGCCCCGAGCCCCCGCAGGGTCCGCGGGTGCAGCTCTCGCTGTGGTACCACCAGGAGCAGCGCAAGCTCGTGGCCATCGTGCACGCCTGCAGGTGAGCATGGGCGGGGGGGGCTCCGGGCGGGGCCCCCCGGGGTTGGGACCCCCGAGCTGAGTCCCCGACCCCTCCCCAGGGAGCTGCGGGCGGCGGCCAAGGAGCTGCCGGACCCCTACGTGTCCCTGGTGCTGCTCCCCGACCGCAGCCGCGGCACCAAGAGGAAAACGGGCGTGCAGAAGAGGACCCTGAACCCCGACTTCAACGAGAGGTGAGGAGGTCCCGGGGGGGGTCCCGGCGGGGGTCCCAGGGGGGTCGCAGCGCGGCCCAGCACAGCGCGGTGTGCCCAGGTTCGAGTGGGAGCTGCCCCTGGAGGAAGCGGCGCGGCGCCGGCTGGAGGCCACCGTCAAATCCACCGTGTCCTTCGTGACCCGCGAGAAGGAGGCGCTGGGCAAGGTCCGGGGGGGTCCCGGGGGGGGGTCCTGGGGAGGGTTTGGGGGGTTTTGGGGGTGCCGGGGGAGCCCCCCTGAGCCTTTGGTCCCCCGCAGCTCCAGCTGGACCTGGCACAGGTGGATCTGTCCGAGGGAGAACCGCGCTGGTGAGTGGGGCTGGGGGGGGGGGGGGGCGGGGGTCTGTGGGGTGGGGGAGGACTAGGAGGGGTCTCTGGGGTTGGGGTCCCCCCCGGCACCCCCTCATTTCCCCCCCCCCCATACAGGTACGAGTTGCAGGACGAGCGAAGCATCCCCTAAATCTGGGGACCCCCCGGACCCCCCCAGTCCCCATGGGGAGGGCGAGGGGGGGCCCGGGACCCCCCCGGCTGCTGCCGCCCCCCCCCCCCCCCGACCAAAGACGCGCCGGGCCGGGCCCCCCCCGCGCCCCCCAGACTGTTACGAACCTCGTGCCTTTCACCCCCCACCCCCCGAGCGCCCCCCGGCACCGGGGGGACCCCCGGGGTTGTGTCCCCCGGTGTCCCCCCCCCCCACCAAAGGGGGACGCTTGTTCGAGCTGCTGCTGCCACCGCCGGGACGTCCCCAAGATGTCACCGCCGGGATGTCCCCGGGATGTCGCCGGGATGCCACTGCCGTGATGCCACCACCGTGCCGCCACCGGGATGTCACCGCGCCGCCACCGCCGCGCCCACCGCCTCGCTGCCTTCCCGGGGCTGCGCCCCCGTCCCCCCGCCCCCGCGCTAATAAAGGAGGGAGGACACGGCGGTGGCTTCGTGTGGCCTCGGCGGGTGGGGGTGTCCCCTCTGTCACACCCCCGCGGGTGTCCCCAGCCCGGCGTCCCTGCTGGGCTGGCCCCAGTGGAGAGCGGGGTGTCCCCAAAGCGGGGTCCTTGGGGTGTCCTTTTGGGGTTGTCCTCTGTGGGGAGCGGGGGCTGGGTGTCCCTCATGGGGGTGTCCCCTGAGGGGGTGGGTGGTCCTTGGGGTGTCCCCCGCGGGGTGTCCCCCGTGGGGTCCACTCGCGGGTGACCTCCCTGGGGTGTGGCCGCGGGGTGTCCCCGTGTGATGTCCCCCATGGGGGTGTCCCTGTGGGTGTCCCCCGGTGTGATGTCCCCCGTGGGGGTGTCCCTGTGGGTGTCCCCCGTGGGTTCCAGACACCGAGTGACCTCCCTGAGGTGTCCCCTGGGGTGTCCAGTCGCGGGTGACCTCCGCGTGTGATGTCCCTCCTCTGGGTGTGGCCCTGGGGTGTCCCCGTGTGACGTCCCCCGTGGGGGGGGGGTCCCCGGGCGTTGTCCCCCGTGGGGGGGGGGGTGTCCCCCTCGGTCTGGGGTGTCCCCGTGGGGGGTGGGGGCGACAGCTCCGTGCCCATCTATAGCCAAAACATCCCACGCGGGAAAGGGGCGTGTTCCCGCCCTGCCCCGCCCCCTCATGAATAATTAACACCCTCATTACCGCCGTGACGCAGCCGCGCGGTGACGCCCGAGCGCGCAGGAACGGACGGGAGCGGCCGCCGCCATGGTGGGCACCGGGCACCGGCACCGGGCATCGGCACCGGGAGCGGCCACCGGGACGGGCACCAGGACGGGCACCGGGCCCGGGAGCGGCGGGCGGGGCGGGGGATGCGCGGGCGGGGCGGCGCGGGGGTGCCGGGGCGGGGGTCGCACCGGGGAGAGGTTGGGGCGGGGATGGCGCGGGAGGCACCGGGAGCACCGGGCGGGCACCGAGCGCGGGCGGCCGCTCCATCCGCGGGGGATGGCGCCGCCGGTGCCGCCGCCGGTGCCCGCTGACCGCCGCGCTCTTCCCGCAGTGCGACTTCTCGGAGGAGCAGACCGCGGGTGAGTGACCGGCACCGGGCACCGGGAGCGGAGCCCCCCAAGCTCGGGGCCCGCCGAAGGGACCCCCCCGGCCCGGCCCCGCCGCCCCCGGCGCTTCCTGCGCGGCCTCGGGCGGGGCCTTTCCCGGGGCAAAGTCCGGCCCGGGCGGGGCCGTTCGTACCGGGGGATGGGGGGCTGCGGGACCGGGGGCTGCCGGAGCGGGGGTGCGGGACCGGGACAGGAACCGGCACAGGAACCGGGACAGGAACCGGGACCGGGGGGGTTCGGGCCCCTCCTGCGCAATTTGCCCTTATATGGGCATGGCGCGCGCCGGCCGCGCATTCCTGCGGGGCGGGGCCGGTGGATTCCTGAGCGCTCCCGGTTCCCCGGGACCCGCCGGGCTCCTCCCGGTCCTCCGGGATCCATCGGGCACGCAGCATCCCGAGGGCGGGGGCCCGACCTGCATCCCGGCTGGCGTCGGGTTCCACCGGGAAACCGGATCCCAACGGGAAACCGGATCCTACCGGGGAGCGAAACCCGACCCGCGGCCGGAGAGGGGGGGGGTCTGAAGGGGTGCGGGGTCCCGGGGATGCGGCTCTGGGGTCCCCGAGGTGTTGGGTGGCGGGGGTGGTCCCGGTGTGTCGGGGGTCCCGGAGGTGCTGACATGGGGGTCCCGGTGTCCCGGGGGATCCCGGCAGTGCTGACTCGGTGGTCCCGGTGCTCTGGGGGTCGCGGTGTTGTCACAGGGGGTCCCGGCTGTACTAACACGGGGGTCGGGGTGCCCTGGGCGTGCCGGTGCCCCGGTGGTCACGGCTGTTGAGGGAGGGTCCCGGGCTGTTTGGGGTCCCTGCACGACTGACACGGGGCGGGTCCCGGTGGTCCCGGTGCTGCTGTCATGGGGGTCCCGGTGGGTGTGGGGTCCCTGGGTCACTGACCCGGGGGGGTCCCGGTGTCCCTGTGATGACCCGGAGGGGGTCCTGATGCCCCGGTGCCCCCACATTGACACAGGGAGGGTCCCGGTGGTCCCACACTGACCGGGTGGTCCCGGTGGTCCCACACTGACCGGGGGGTCCCGGTGTTCCCACACTGACCCGGGAGGTCCCGGTGGTCCCACACTGACCTGGGAGGTCCCGGTGGTCCCACACTGACCGGGGGGTCCCGGTGGTCCCACACTGAGCCGGGAGGTCCCGGTGGTCCCGTGCTGACCCGGAGGGGGTCCTGGTGCCCTGGTGTCCCGCACTGGCCGGGGGCGTCCCGGTGGTCCCACACTGACCCGGGGGGTCCCGGTGTTCCCACACTGGCCGGGGGAGTCCCGGTGGTCCCACACTGACTGGGGGGTCCCGGTGTTCCCACACTGGCCGGGGGAGTCCCGGTGGTCCCACACTGACTGGGGGGTCCCGGTGGTCCCACACTGACCCGGGGGGTCCCGGTGTTCCCACACTGGCCGGGGGAGTCCCGGTGTTCCCACACTGGCCGGGGGAGTCCCGGTGGTCCCACACTGACCGGGGGAGTCCCGGTGGTCCCACACTGACCGGGGGGGTCCCGGTGGTCCCGCACTGACCCGGGGGGGTCCCGGTGGTCCCACACTGACCGGGGGGTCCCGGTGGTCCCACACTGACCCGGGAGGTCCCGGTGGTCCCGTGCTGACCCGGAGGGGGTCCTGGTGCCCTGGTGTCCCGCACTGGCCGGGGGCGTCCCGGTGGTCCCACACTGACCGGGGGAGTCCCGGTGGTCCCACACTGACCGGGGGGGTCCCGGTGGTCCCGCACTGACCCGGGGGGGTCCCGGTGGTCCCACACTGACCGGGGGGTTCCCGGTGGTCCCACGCTGACCCGGGGGGCTCCGGCAGAGTTCAAGGAGGCGTTCCAGCTCTTCGACCGCACGGGCGACGGGAAGATCCTGTACAGCCAGTGCGGGGACGTGATGCGGGCGCTGGGCCAGAACCCCACCAACGCCGAGGTCATGAAGGTGCTGGGCAACCCCAAGAGCGATGGTGAGTTGGGGGAGGGATCCCCCCCCTTCCCCGCCCCCTCAGGACCCCCAGGACCCCCAGCCACGCTCCCTGTCCCCGCAGAGATGAACGTGAAGACGCTGAGCTTCGAGCAGTTCCTGCCCATGATGCAGACCATCGCCAAGAACAAGGACCAGGGCTGCTTCGAGGACTACGTGGAGGGGCTGAGGGTGTTCGACAAGGAGGGCAACGGCACCGTCATGGGGGCCGAGATCCGCCACGTCCTCGTCACCCTGGGTGAGCCCCCGGCCCCCTCTGCGAGCCCCCAGACCCCTGGGGTCGCCACCAGGATATGGGAAAGGAGAGGGGGGTTCTGGAGGGCTTGGGGAATGGAGCACCCGAGGTGTGGGATCCTCGGGATTTGGGTGTGGGGTCCTGAGGTGGGGGGGTCTGGGGGGTCCCAGTGGGTTGGGGGTCCTGGAGGTGCTGAGATTGGGGGGGTTCTGGTGCATTGGGGGTCCCAGAGGTGCTGACATTGGGGTGTCCCGGGGTCTTGGTGCTCCTGGAGACACTGATGAGGGGGTCCAGGTGCTCTGGGGGTCTCGGTGCTGCTGACACAGGGGGGGGTCTGGGTGCCCTGAGGGTCCTGGAGGTACCTCAGGGGTCCCAAAGGTGCTGCCAGGGTGGGGGTTTAGGTGCCCTGAGGGTCCTGGAGGTACCTCAGGGGTCCCAAAGGTGCTGCCAGGGTGGGGGTTTAGGTGCCCTGAGGGTCCCAGGGGTTCCCCAGCCAGGACCCCCGGAGTGTCCCCCCCAGCCCCCCAGGGTGACACGGATGTCCCACAGGTGAGAAGATGACGGAGGAGGAGGTGGAGCAGCTCGTGGCCGGGCACGAGGACAGCAACGGCTGCATCAACTACGAAGGTGAGGGCTGGGGGTCCCGGGGGGGTCCCGGGGGGGGTCCCAGGGGGGGTCACCCGCGGCCCCACTCCCTCCCTGACCATCATGTCTCGTTCCTTCCCCCCAGCCTTTGTGCGACACATCTTGTCAGGGTGACGCCGCAGGGGTAACGCCTCCCCCCGCCCCCTCCTCAGTTACTTCCAGTTTTTTTTTTCCATTCCTTCCTTTTTTTTTCTTCCTGCCCTGGTGTCTTTTTTTTTATTTTAATTTTTTTTTTCTTTAATGCAAGGAAAAAAAAAAAAAAAAAAAAAGGCCGCCTGGTCCTGGTTTGTGCTCTCGTCCCTTGGTGCAGCCCCCCTCGTGCCCCCCAACCCCCGCATGCCCCTCTGCATGGAGCCCCCCCTGCGTGCCAGGGCTGGTTTTGGGGAGGGGGCTGCAGGAGCCCCCCCGCCCACGGGGCTGCCGGGTCCTCCCTGCGCTCTTCAGCCGTTTTGACTTTTGGTTTTCCTGCCTCTCTCCGGGATTTGGGGTGGGGGGGCCGGCAGACCCCTCCTCACCCCCCCCTTCTCTTCTCTCCACAGAGCTGGTCCGGATGGTGCTGAGCGGCTGAAGACCCCTCCCCATCATTGTGTCCCCCCCCCAAATCATCTTCTGTCCCCTCCTCACTCAGTTTTGTGCCTTTCCCCTCATTTTCCTGTCACCGCCACCACGTCCCCAAGCCCCCCCTCAGCCCCACCGGCTAAATTATTGCTCCACAGCATCCAATAAATTCTCCGAATGGTCGTTGTGCCCCCCACCTCGTGTGTGTGTCCCCCCCCCACCCCGCCTCCAGACAGACCCAGCACCAGCAGGCCGCTTCTTCCCGCCCCGGGGACTTGGAATTTTTATTTTTATTGGTTTTTTAAAAAAAGAAACAAACGGAAAAAAAAAAAACCAAAAAAACAAAACAAAACCAAAAAAGGGAGGAGGAGGAGGAGGAGGAGGAGGAGGAGCTGGGAGGGGAGGTCGAGGTGGGGTTTTTGGAGGGGGGGGAAATGCCCATGTGCCAGGTGGGATCGGAGCTGTCTCATAAATAACCGGGGGGAGCAGGGGCCCGGCCCCCCCGGGAGACCAACACTTAAATAAAATTTGGGACAATCATAAAAAAATACCAAAGCTGGGGGCGGAGGAGGGCGGGGAGGGGCGGAGGCGACGGCGGGGGGCGTGGGGAGGGTCCTTCGAGGCGCCTTGTGGGGGCGGGAGGGGCCGGGCCGGGGGGGCTGCGGCGTCCGGGGGGGGTCCCGGCCGGGGCTCACTGCGTGGGGGGCACGGGGGTGGCCGTGCTGGGGGTGGGCACGATGGGGTCCGGCGGCAGGGGGGGACCTTGGTCTGCGGGGAGAGAACACACAGAGGGGGCGCGGGGGTCACGGCCGGGCTGGGCGGGGGGGGGCACAGGCGAGCGCCGCCCCTTCCCCTCCCTCCGCGCGACCCCCGCCCGCCCCTCCCCTGCTCCCACATCCCCAAAAATTTCTCACCTGCGAGGAGGCCGGGGTTGGGAAGGAGGCTTCCCTGCACGGCGGCCACGATGGCGGGGCTGTGCGCGGCGGCCGAGCCCCCCGGCAGCGGCGGCAGGGCCAGGCCGGCTGGGTGGGAGTTGGGGGGCAGCCCCCCCACCCCCGGCATGCTGCTGGCCAGGGCCCCATGCAGCGGGAGGGGGGCCGGGTTAGCGGGGAAGGGCTCGCAGGGGGGGTTAGCCATGCTCGGGGGCACGGTGGGCGCGGGCAACCCGAAGGGCAGGGCCGCGGTGGCATTACCGGGCACGGCGGGGTGGCCGCTGCTGCTGCTGCTGCCGCTGCTGCCGCCGCCGAGGGTCCCCGCCAGGCTCTGCGAGGGCGGCGGCTGCTGCCCGGGGAACGGCGCCGGGGCTGCGGGGAGAGCGCCCGTGAGACCCCCACCCTAATCCAGGCTCCGCTCTACGTGGGGGAGAGCGCCCCTGAGACCCCCACCCTAATCCAGGCTCCACTCAATGTGGGGGAGAGCGCCCCTGAGACCCCCGCCCTTATTCAGCCATCACTTAGAGCTGGGGCAGGGGGGAGAGCACTGTGAGACCCCCGACCCTTATCCAGGCTCCACTCAATGTGGGGGATGTGGGGAGAGCACTGTGAGACCCCCACCCTAATCCAGGCTCCATTCTATGTGGGGGAGAGGGGAGAGCACTGTGAGACCCCCACCCTAATCCAGGCTCCACTCAATGTGGGGGATGTGGGGAGAGCACTGTGAGACCCCCACCCTAATCCAGGCTCCATTCTATGTGGGGGAGAGGGGAGAGCACTGTGAGACCCCCACCCTAATCCAGGCTCCACTCAATGTGGGGGCAATGGGGAGAGCGCCCCTGAGACCCCCGCCCTTATTCAGCCATCACTTAGAGCTGGGGCAGGGGGGAGAGCACTGTGAGACCCCCGACCCTTATCCAGGCTCCACTCAATGTGGGGGATGTGGGGAGAGCACTGTGAGACCCCCACCCTAATCCAGGCTCCATTCTATGTGGGGGAGAGGGGAGAGCACTGTGAGACCCCCACCCTAATCCAGGCTCCACTCAATGTGGGGGATGTGGGGAGAGCACTGTGAGACCCCCACCCTAATCCAGGCTCCATTCTATGTGGGGGAGAGGGGAGAGCACTGTGAGACCCCCACCCTAATCCAGGCTCCACTCAATGTGGGGGAGAGCGCCCCTGAGACCCCCGCCCTTATTCAGCCATCACTTAGAGCTGGGGCAGGGGGGAGAGCACTGTGAGACCCCCCACCCTAATCCAGGCTCCACTCAATGTGGGGGAGAGCGCCCCTGAGACCCCCACCCCAATTCAGGCTCCACTCAATGTGGGGGAGAGGGGAGAGCACTGTGAGACCCCCACCCTAATCCAGGCTCCACTCAATGTGGGGGCAATGGGGAGAGCACCAGTGAGACCCCCATCCCCAAATCCTCAGCACCAGCCTGACCCTCCCCCAAAATCCCCTTGGAAAGCACCGCCCACAGACCCCACTGGTGACACCCCCACCCACCTCAACACTGCCAGACCCTCCCCACTGATCCCCCTCCCACACCCCCCAGAGCCCCCGACTGACCGTGTGGGACAGCCGGGGCTCCCGGGGGCGGCGGCGGCTGCGGCGGGGGGGCCCCGGGCAGGGGCTGCCCCACGGGCTCGGCGGGGCCCACCATGGCGGGGGCGGGCGGTGCGGCCAGCGGGTGGGCGGCGGGGGCCAGGGGGGCACCGGCGGCGGGCAGGGGCTGTGCCCCGGGGGGCAGCGGGGGCTGCTGCTGCTGCTGCTGCTGCTGCAGGTGCTGGAAGTGCTGCTGCCGGGCGCGCATCTCCGCGTACTTGAGCTGCTCCATGTGGAACGCCTGGCGGTCGGCCAGCAGCTGCTGCCGCTGGTATTCCAGCTGGAGGGACAGCAAGGAGGAGTCAGCCGGGCACGCAGGGGTGGGGACAAGCAGCTGCCGGCCTCCCCGCGGGCACTCACGGCCTCGCGCTCGCGGTCCATGATGGTCTCCAGCTCCTCGAAGTGCCGCAGTTTGATCTCCAGCTTCTTCATCTGCGTCTCCACCAGCAGCGCCACCAGGGACTTGATCTTGCGCTCCTCCACGGCCGCCAGGTGCTGCGAGGGGGCAGTGGCGAGGGGTCAGAGTTCACACCTGGAGCGTCCCCACCTGCTCCAAGCACAGCCCGGAGCCCCGGCCTCACCTTGGCCTTGACGGCGGCGGCGGCCAGCGCGGCGGCGGCGGCCGTGGACAGGTTCCCCTCGCCGATGTCCCGCTCCACCTTGGCCTTGCGCTCGCCCTCGGGCTCCGGGGGCTCCTTGGGCGCCTCGTCGGGCCCCTCCTTCACCTCCTTCTCCTTCTCGGGCTCCCCTGTGGCCAGGTGGGGCCGTGTCAGCAGCGCCGTGGGGGGCTCAGCGTCCCCCCAGCCCTGCCGGGTCCCTCCTCACCTGTGCTGTCACTGTCACCCTTGTCGGGCTCCTTCTCGCCCTCCACCTCCTTCCCCTTGTCCTCCTCCTTCTTGGGGGTTTCCCCAGGCTTCTCCTTGGCCTCCTCCTCGGCGGTGCCATCCCGGGGCTCCTGGGGAAGGACCAGCCCCGTGGGCACCCAAATCCTGCCCTGTTTTTCCCCTCAGACCCCCGGACTCCTTTTACCTTCGCCTCCTTCTTCTCCTCGGCCGGCTGCGCCTCTGCCCGCGCCTCCTCCGCCCCGCTCTCCTCTGGGGACACAAACCCGGGCTCAGACCCCGGTGCCATCCCCACCCCAGACCCCCGTGAGCCCCTGCCCGGCCCCTGGCCCCTCTGACCGATGCGCTCGGGCTCGTCCGAGGTGGTGCCGGCGATGCCGCTGCTCTCCAGCCCGAAGGCGGGGTCGGCCTTGCCCGTCACCTTGGCCGCCTCCTCCACCTTGCGCACGTGGGCCTCCACCAGCGCCGTGGGCACCTCCTCCTTCATCTTGGAGAATTCCTCTGCGGGCAGAATTCCTCAGCGGGACCCCCAGAGGGAACCCCGGAGCCCCTCGGAGCCAACCCTGCGTCCCCCAGCCCCGCAAAACCCGGGGGGGGGGGGGGGATTGGCCCGGCCCCTCCAGGCTCATCCTGGCTGGCTATGGAATGTTCTGGGCTCATCCCATCCCCCTGGGAGTTGTTGCATGTCCCCAGAGCAATCTCCACAGCACTTGGTCGCCTCCCCATGTTCCTCATCCCTCTCCCCATCAGACTGATCCCAGTTCCCTGTAGGACATCCTATAGGACTCAGCCCTTCTCCCTGTCAGTCTTCCCATTTCCCTATAGGGCTCATCCCCATATTCTGCATCCCATCTCCTGTAGGACTGATCCCATTAGGCTGTAGGACATCCTATAGGGCTCAGCCCTTCTCCCAGCTGAAGTCTTCCCATCTCCCTCTCTCCGTAAGACTGATCCCACCCCACTGCAGGATTCCCTACAGAACTCACCCCATCGTCCTACAGGACTTGCCCCTCTTCCTGTAAGACTTGTCCTGTCTCCCTATAGAATCCCCTACAGGACTCATCCCATTCTCTTAGAGAACTCCCCATAAAACCCCTCAAAGAGCTCTTTCCATCCTCCTACAGGAATCTTTACAGGACTCATCCCTTTCCCCAAAGAACACATTTCTCTTCCTTTAATACTTACTCTATTTCCCTGCAGGACTCCCTCCAGAACTGATCCCATCCTCCTATAGAACCCCCTATAGGATTTGTCCCACTTCCCGTGAAACTCATCCTGTCTCCCTACAGAACTCCCTGTAGAACTCATCTGTTCTCCTACAGGACTCCCCACAGTCCATCTCTCTCCCCACAGTCCCCTATAGGATTCATTCCTCTTCCCCTCTTCCTATAGGATTAATTCCTCTTCCTACAGGACTCACCCACTTCCCCACAGTCCCTGTGCCTTCTCCCTATAGGATTCATTTCTCTTTTCACAGTACCTGTCCCCTCTCCTCACACCCCCGTCCCCTCTCCCCATAGTCCCTGTCCCCTCTCACCACAGTCCCTGTCCTGTCTCCCTATAGGATTCATTTCTCTCCCCACATCCCCATCCCCTCTCCCTATAGGATTCATTCCTCTCCCCATAGTCCCCATCCCTTCTCCCCACATCCCTGTCCCCTCTCCCCCCATCCCCTCTCCCCCGATCCCCATTCCCCTGGCCCCCTCCAGCCCCCTGCCCACCCCGTCTCACCCAGAGCCGACTTGGCCGCGGCCGAGGCCACGCGCGGATCCACCACGGAGGCCAGGAAGGCCACGGTGCTCATCACGGGGTTGCCCGACTGGCTGAAGGGGATGGGCTGGTAGGCCAGGGGCCCCAGCGAGGCTTCCGAGTCCTCCAGGTAGGGATCCTCGATGGGCAGGCGCAGGAAGTGCAGGATGCACTCGTCCTGCGTGCGGCTGCCCACGTGCTCCGACACCTTGTTCCAGTCGTCCTTGTACATCTCCAGGGCCTGTGGGGGGGTGACAGGGGTCAGTGGGGTCTGGCAGCCCTGTCCCCACATCCCCTGTCCCCATATCCCCTGTCCCTATATCCCCTGCCCCCACATCCCCTGTCCCCATATCCCCTGCCCCCACATCCCCTGTCCCCATATCCCCTGTCCCTATATCCCCTGTCCCCATATCCCCTGTCCCTATATCCCCTGTCCCCATATTCTCTGTCCCTATATCCCCTGCCCCCACATCCCCTGTCCCCATATCCCCTGTCCCTATATCCCCTGTCTCCACATCCTCTATCCCCACATCCCCTGTCCCTATATGCCCCGTCCCCACATCCCTGTCTCCATTTCCCTGTCCCCACATCCCCTGCTGTCCCCACGTCCCCTCAGGTCCCCACATCCCTGTCTCCATTTCCCTGTTCCCATGTCCCCTTGTCCCCACATCCCGTCTCCATTTCCCTGTCCCCACATCCCCTGCTGTCCCCATTTCCCTGTCCCCACATCCCCTGCTGTCCCCATGTCCCCTCAGGTCCCCACATCCCTGTCTCCATTTCCCTGTCCCCACATCCCCTGCTGTCCCCATGTCCCCTCAGGTCCCCACATCCCTGTCTCCATTTCCCTGTCCCCACATCCCCTGCTGTCCCCATGTCCCCTCAGGTCCCCACATCCCTGTCTCCATTTCCCTGTCCCCACATCCCCCTACTGTCCCCATGTCCCCTCGGGTCCCCACGCACCTCCAGCAGCAGCAGCGTCTCCTGCTCCGTCCACTCCCGAGTGGCGCTGGCGGCGGCTTTGCTCTGCGGGGGGAAACCAGGGGTGAGGGGCGGCGGGCGGGGGTCCGGGGCCGGGCCCGGGGGGTGCCCACCTTGGAGGGGACATTCTTCTTGGTGTACATGTCGGTGCGGAGCCCGAAGTTCTGCATGTCCGCCGGCTTCTCCTTGCCCTTGTCCGGGAAGTTCAGCATCTGCTGCGAGGCCGAGGTGGGCTGCTGCTGGGGGGGAGAGGGGACACGCTGGGCCGGGCCCACGGGGCAGGACATCGGCGTGTCCCCTCCTCCCCGCTGTCCCGGAGAAGCCTTCGTGTCACGGCGTCCCCATCACGGTGTCCCCAGCACGGTGTCCCCATCACGGTGTCCCCGCCGCGTCCCTGCTCCCCGGGGCAGGGCGGCATGCGAGGGGGAGGAGGGAAGGAGCCTTCCTCGGCCAGCGGCGGGGGGCACGGACCCCAAGGAGCCGCCTACCAGCTCCGGCTTGCCCTTCACCGTCTCGCTGACCAGCTCCTCCATCTCTTTGCTCTTGCGGCCCGTCTTGGCGTCGCCGTCGCTCTGCCGGCCCTGAGGCACGGATCGAAGCTGTGCATCCCCCACCCCCCGCCCCACCCCGCGCCCGGCCCCCGCGGGGACCGGGGGGCGGCAGGGGGGGGTCGCGGCTGGGCGGGGCGGCCGCCCCCGGCACCCACCTGGGGCGTCTTGGGCTGCAGCGGCACCAGCCCCGAGGGCGTGTCGGCCAGCACGTGGAAGTGCGAGGTGGGCGGGGGGCCCATGGGGGTGGGCCGGCTCTCGGCGTCCACCTGGTAGTTGATGAGACCCCACTGCTCCAGGAAGGCGTGGACCCTGCGGAGAGCCGGGGTGGCACGGTGTGACACTGACCAGCCCTGTGCCATGGCACTGGACAGCCACCAGGGCCAGGGTGACAAGTGACCACAGTGTTCCACCGGTGTTGGACAGCCACCAGTGCCAGGGTGACACTGACCACCCTGTGCCATGGCACTGGACAGCCACCAGTGCCAGAGTGACACTGACCACCCTGTGCCACCAGTATTGGACACTCACCAGTGCCAGGGTGACACTGTCCACCCTGTGCCACAGCACTGGACACTCACCAGTGCCAGGGTGACACTGACCACCCTGTGCCACGGCACTGGACATCTACCAGTGCCAGGGTGCCAACTGACCACCCTGTGCCACGGCACTGGACAGCCACCAGTGCCAGGGTGACAAGTGACCACAGTGTTCCACCGGTATTGGACATCCACCAGTGCCAGGGTGACACTGACCAGTCCTGTGCCACAGCACTGGACACTCACCAGTGCCAGGGTGACACTGACCACCCTGTGCCACGGCACTGGACAGCCACCAATGCCATGGTGCCAACTGACCACCCTGTGCCACAGCACTGGACACTCACCAGTGCCAGGGTGACATCTGACCACCCTGTGCCAGTGGCAGGAGGGTCAGAGCCTGCCAGACCCAGCATGGGCAGCGCAGTGTGACACTGACCACCCTGTGCCACGGCACTGGACAGCCACCAATGCCATGGTGACAACTGACCACCCTGTGCCACCAGTATTGGACACTCACCAGTGCCAGAGTGACAACTGACCACCCTGTGCCACAGCACTGGACACTCACCAGTGCCAGGGTGCCAACTGACCACCCCTGTGCCACCAGTATTGGACACTCACCAGTGCCAGAGTGACAACTGACCACCCTGTGCCACCAGTATTGGACACTCACCAGTGCCAGAGTGACAACTGACCACCCCTGTGCCATGGCACTGGACACCCACCAGTGCCAGGGTGCCACACCTTTGGTGTGGACCCCCCACTGCCACTGGCACTAGATTCCTGCCACCCCCATGGTGCCAAAATGATCCCCCTGCTGCAGTGGCACTGGATCCCTGCCACACCTGGGGTGCCACACTGACCCCCTGCCACCTCCAGGGTGCCAAATCAAGCCGTCAGCTCCACTGGTGCCAGATTCTTGCCGGTGACAGATGCCACACCAATCCCCCTGCCCTGGCACCACCACCAGGATGCCACAGCAATGCCACCACCCTGCTGGCACCAGACCCTCACCAACCCTGTGGTGCCACGATGACCCTCCAGCAGCACTCAGGAGCCACGCTGACCCTCTGCCAGCACCAGGGTGCCACACTGACCACTCAGCAGTGTGCCACGCTGACCCCCTGCCAACCCTGGGGTGCCACACTGACCACTCACCACACTGACCCCCTGCCAACCCTGGAGTGCCACACTGACCACTCACCACACTGACCCCCTGCCAACCCTGGAGTGCCACACTGACCACTCAGCACCAGGGTGCCACACTGACCGCTCAGCAGTGTGCCACGCTGACCCCCTGCTGACCCTGGAGTGCCACACTGACCCTCCAGCAGCACTCAGGTGCCACGCTGACCCCCTGCCAACCCTGGAGTGCCAGACTGACCACTCAGCACAGTGCCACACTGACTCTCTCCAGCAGCACTGGGGTGCCACGCTGACCCCCTGCCAACCCCGGGGTGCCACGCTGACTCCCAGCCCCACCAGCACCAGCCCCCTGTCAGGACTGGAGTGCCAAACCAACCCCCAAAACACCACGAGCATGCACCACTAGCAGCATGCGGGTACCAAACCAACCCCCAAACACCAGGAGCACCAAACCCCTGGCAGCACCAGGGTGCCACCCCAGCCCCCAGCCGGACCCACCGCATGATGGCACAGACGTCCCCGGCCAGGTTGCGCCGGCAGGCCGTGGAGGTCAGGTACTCCTGCGGGTTCAGCCGGTACGTGTCGATCATGAAGTTCCGGTAGGCCAGGTAGCTGTGGGGGGCACGGGGGGGGCTCAGCGCCGGGCACGGCCCCGGGGGGGATGCGGGCAGGCAGGGGAGAGGGGGTTTGGCCTCACATTTCGGGGGTCTTGGATTTGTTTTTGCCGTTGAAGAACTCGGGCAGGGCGCGGCGCTCGATGGCGTGGACGCTGCGGGAGGAGAGGCTCGGGGAGGGCTCCGGGAGCAGCCTCCTCATCCTCAGGTGATGAAGGGCGGCTCGGGACCCCCCGGCCGTGCTGGCTGTACCTGTTGTAGTCGAACCAGGCGGCGTAGCTGGGGATGATGATGTGGTGGGTCTGCTCTGTCACGTTGTCCTCGTGCAGGTCGGGGTTCTTGGCCTGCTCCCCTTTGCTGCCGGTGCCGTTCTCCTCCTCGTCCTGCCCCACAGAGCAGCACCCCATGGGCAAAGGGAGCCCCTTCAGCGCCCTTCATCATCCTCACCCACAGCAGGATGAGACAAGGGCCCCGGCTGCAGCCCCAGGGGTGAGGGGAAGGGCAGAAAAGAGCGGTTTTGTACCCAAAAGAGGGACAAGGAATGACAGAGAACCAGGTGATCATTGAGCAACAGTGTCCCCCGTGCTGGGAACACCTTCCCCAGGCTCACCTTGCCAGCTGTCTCCATGCTCTCATCTTCCTGCTCATCTGGAAGGGAGGACAGGGGTGGGTTTGGGCACTGCCAGGCCGGGGGTCCCAGGGCTCTGCTCTGGCTCCTCAGACTCACCCAGGTCTGTCATGGTGCCCCCCTTGACGGGCGCCGACTCCGAGTCCTTCTTGGTGTTGACTGTGGGGGGAAAGTGGTGCTGAGCACCCCGGGGACCCCTCCCACACTGCTGGGGACCCCAGGGGGTGGCTGCTGCCCCCGACACCGACCTGTTTTGGGCAGAGTGACCTCCTCCACGTTGGGGACAGGTGAGGGCTCGTCCATGTCCTTGGTCAGGTCCTCCTGCTCCTCCTCGCGGTGCCCACGCTTGGATTTGTTATAGGGGGTAGAGGGTCTGCCAAAGGAGAGACCCCCCATCACCACTGATCCTCAGGGCTGAACTCCCCCACCCCCAGACCCCCCAAACACCCCCAGCTCACCCCTTCTTCGCGTTCTTCTTCTTGGCCTCGGGGGTGGGCGAGGGCGAGGGCGAGCGCTTCCTCTTCTTGTAGTTGCCCCCCTTCTTGTCCCGCCGGTCTGAGTCGGGGCTGTTCACCTGGGGGAGCACCGTGGGGGTCCAGCTGAGCACGGTGAGACCCCCAGGACCCCCCCCCGAGGGGCTCTGAGCTGGCTCTGACCTCGTCTGTCAGTGTCTTGGCCGAGATCTTCTTCCTGCGGGTGACGGGGCTCTTCTCGTCCGTCACCTCGTAATCCTCCTCGTTCATCCACTCGTTGAAGGTGTCCGTGTCCAGGATCCACTTGGCGTGGACCTGCCGGGCAGGGGAGCGGCTGGGTCAGGCCAGGGAGGGGGGCTCCAGCTGCCCCCCCCCAAACCTGGAGGTCCCCCCGGTACCTTCCGGGGCTTCTCCGGTGTCGGGGGATCCTCCACGGACGCCTCGATCTCGCTGGCCGGGATCCAGGTGTCATAGCTGGGGGAAGAGGGGGATAGGGTCAGAGTGGCACCCACAGCGATCTGGGGGGGGACAGGGGGTCCCCGAAATCTTCATCCCCCCCTTTACCTGTCGGGGTAGTACCCCCAGTGCAGCAGCACCTGCTTGTCGCGCTTCATGACGGGCCGGACCCACTCCTCTGAGGGACACACGGAGGGGCCGGGCTGAGCATGGATCCTCCAGCCCCCCATGGCCCCCCAAAAACCCCTCTTCCGCACCCACCTTCCTCTGGATCTCCCAGAGCCCCCTGTGACCCCTCAAAACCCCCCTCCACCAACCTTATGCCCCACCCCCGGAGCCCCCCACAACCCCCCAAACTTCCACCTTCCTCTGGATCTCCCAGAGCCCCCCATGACCCCGCAAACCCCCCTTGAGCATCCACCTTCCTCTGCCCCCCCCCCCCAAGCCCCTCGTGACCCCCAAGCCCCCCTCCAGCACCCACCTTCCTCTGGATCCCCCAGAGCCCCCCAAGCCCCCCTCCAGCACCCACCTTCCTCTGGATCTCCCAGAGCCCCCCATGACCCCCCAAACTCCCCTCCAGCACCCACCTTCCTCTGGATCCCCCAGAGCCCCCCAAAGCCCCCCTCCAGCACCCACCTTCCTCCAGGTTCCCGGGCACGGGGCAGACGATGTGCGACGCGTTGCTCTTGTCCTCGGTCACGGTGCCCTGTGACAGCCAGGGGATGAATCCAGGGTTAATATTGGGGTGAGGCCTTGGATGAGCCCCCTCCCCGTGCCCCCCACCCTGGCACTGCCACCCACCTGGTGCCTCTTGACGATGTCCTTGAGCTTTCCCAGCAGTTTGGGCTCGATCTCCTGGTGCAGGAAGATGTTGGGCCGAGCCAGGCAGTTGTTCTGGGGAGGGAGGGGGAGAGCAGAGCTGTGAGCTGAGGAGGGGGGACACGGTGGGGGGGGTCCCGGGGTGGGGGCTGTGGGCTCTTACCTGCACCAGGGATTTCTCGATGGTCATGAACATCTCCACGTTGCGGTCCATGCGCGAGGGATTCTGGAAATCGAAACGCCGCCTTATTGGAAGAAAAGAGCGACTCTCATGAAAGCCACAGCTCAGGTCTCCTCGTCAGCACCCGAAATTTGGGGAGGGGGGGGAGTGGGACACGTGCCTGGACCCCATCAGGGTCCACAGTGACAGAGGGGGACACGTCCCAGCGCCTGTTTGCTCTGGAGGTGACAGCCCCACATCCACCCCACCCTGGGAACCCCCGGCCAAGGCCACCCCTGGAGGGGACCCCCACCCCTGCCCCCCCCAGGACCCCCACCCCGATGGGTGCAGGTGGGTGCTCACCATCCTTGGTCGCTCTTGAATTTATAGGCGGCTGCCAGGATGTGGCACAGGGCTCCCCCCGCCTTGAAATCCAGGAAGCATTTGATCTGCAACGGGAGAGGGGTCAGGGGGACAGGGACACCGCCCTGCTGGGGGGACATCTCCTCCTCGGGGTGACATCCCCTTGCCTGGGTGACATCCCTTTGTTAGGGTGCCATCCCCATGTCTGGGTGCCATCCCCTTGTTGGGGTGACATCCCCATGTTTAGGTGCCAGCCCCTTGTCTGGGTGCCATGCCCACATTTAGGTGCCATCCCCTTGTCTGAGTGACATCCCCTTGTTGGGGTGACATCCCCTTGTTGGGGTGACATCCCTTCATAGGGTGCCATCCCCATATTAAGGTGACATCCCATATCTGAGTGACACCCTCTCACAGGGTGCCATCCCCGTCTCTGGGTGCCATCCCCGTGTCTGGGTGCAATCCCATCATCAGGTGCCACTCCCTTGTCGGGGTCCCCCATCCCCAGGCATGGGTGTCACCCCCTTGCCAGGCTGTGATTCCCATCTCTGGGTGACATCCCCATCAGGGTGACATCCCTTTGTCAGGGTGATGTCCCCTCACTGGGGTGCCATCCCCTCTCCCAGGTGCCCCCTCCTTGGGCTCTGTCCCCAAGCTGGGATGGGGTCCCTGCAGTGTTGTAGCACTGTCCCCAGTTGGGGACATGTCCCTGTGTGGGGACATTGTCCCCAGGTCCTTTGGGGGTTGTTCTGGGGTCCTTGGGGCAGTGTCCCCTGGTCCTTGGGATTCTGTCCCTGTGTGGGGACATTGTCCCCAGGTCCTTTGGGGGTTGTCCCAGGGCCCTTGGGGCAGTGTCCCCTGTTTGAGGCCCTGTCCCAGATTTGGGGTGTCCCCTTTTGGGACAATGCTCCTGGCAGGGCGCTGTTCTTGCCGTGCTCTGTCCCTATGTGGGGACATTGTCCCCTGGTTCTTGGGGACAATGGTGTCCCAGGGTCCCCAGCACTGTCCCCAGCACTCCAGGCCGTGTCCCTGACCTGCCACTGTCACTGTCACCGTCACTGGCTGCTGTCCATGGTCAGCTGCTGTCCCCGAGCCACCCGAAGGCAGAACGGTGTCACCAGGGCCATGTCCTGAGGCTTTGGGTGCTGTCCCTGCTCAGGGTCGTGTCCCCCCTTCACTGGGGCTGTCCCCGGGTATTGGGGTGCTGTCCCTGCTCGGAGCTTTGTCCCCAGGTCTTTGGGGACACATCCCCAGGGCTGTCCCCTTGTCTCTGGGGCACGGTCCCTGCTCAGGACCCTGTCCCTGGTCATCACGGTCCTTGTTCCCTTTTCACTGGGGCCCTGCCCCAAGGTTTGGGGTGCTGGTTCTGCATTTTTGGGATGCTGTCCCCATTCAGGCCTTGTCCCCACCTCACTGGGACCCTGTCCCTGTCCCCAAGTACTGGGGTTCTGTTCCTGAGTACTCAGATGCTGTCCCTGGGTATTGGGGTGCTGTCCCCACTCAGGGCCTTGTCCCCTGTTCTCTGGGACCTTTTTGGGGGGCTCTGGGGCCTCGTTCCCTCTCAGCTTTGTCCCCAGGTTTTTGGGGTGCTGTCTGTGGGTCATTGGGGCCTCACCCCAGGGTCATTGGGGTCTGTCCCCAGGCCTTTAGGGCACGGTCCCTGCTCATCAGGGTCAAAAAAATCCCTGGGTCCCCAAATCCCTGGGGTCCCCAAATCGCTGGGGCTCTGTCCCTGGGTACTGGGGTGCTGTCCCCAGGTCTCTGGGCTCTGTCCCTGGGTACTGGGGTGCTGTCCCCAGGTCTTTGGGCTCTGTCCCTGGGTACTGGGGTGCTGTCCCCAGGTCTTTGGGCTCTGTCCCTGGGTACTGGGGTGCTGTCCCCAGGTCTCTGGGCTCTGTCCCTGGGTACTGGGGTGCTGTCCCCAGGTCTTTGGGCTCTGTCCCTGCTCAGGGTCTTGTCCCTGCTCAGCAGGGCCCTGTCCCCAGGCACCAGGGCTCTGTCCCTGGGCACTGAGGGGACATCCTGAGTACTGGGATGCCTTCCCTGGATATTGGGGTGCTGTCCCCAATCAGGGCTTTGTCCCCTCTTCTTTTGGGCTCCTCCCTGGGTCCCTCCAGGACCCCATCCCAGGGCCATCCCCGCACCTTCGGGGCACCATCCCCGCTCACAGCCGTGTCCCTGCCCACCAGGGCCATGTCCCCAGCTCTGAGGGATGCTGTCCCCACGTCTCTGAGGCGCTCTCCCCAGTCTGGGCTTTGTCCCCCCGTTCTTCGGGGCTCTTCCCCAGCTCAGCCCGGGGCCACGAGGATCCATCCCCGCACCTCCGGGGCACTGTCCCTGCTCTGAGCCTTGTCCCCAGGTCCACGCGTGTCCCCCACACGCCCCGAGGGGGCCCGGCCGCGGTGTCCCCGCGTCCCCCCGCGTCCCCCCGCGGCTCTCACCGGCAGCTTGGTGAGGGGCGCGTTGCTGACGTGCTTCCCGAACACCTCCTCCTGGAACTGCAGCAGCTGCACCACCAGGCTCGACAGCGACTTGTTGGTGGGGGGCTCGGCCTGGATGTACTGCGGGGCCGGGGGCTCAGCGCGGCCGCCGGGGCCGCTGAGGGGAGGGGGGGGCGCGATGGCGGCGGCGGCGCCGTGACAGGCCGGGCCCGGCGGGGCGGAGGGGGCGGCGGCGGCGGCGGCCCCGCGGTTCCGCGGACCTACCTTCTTGTAGTTCTTGCCGAGCCAGAGCCGCACGTTGTCGAACTGGCTGACGGTGTCCGAGGCCTCGTAGTACTTGACGTTGGGGCCGCCGTCCTTCTTCCGCACCGCCATCTTGAGCGGGCCGGGCCGCGCCGCCGCCTCCGCCCGCCACTGCCGCCCCCTGCCGGCCCCGCGCCGCCACTGCCGCGCCCGCCGCCGCCTCCGGTCGCTGTCCCCGTTCCCGGTCGCTGTCCCCGTTCCCGGTCGCTGTCCCCGTTCCCGGTGTCCCCGATCCCGGTCGCTGTCCCCGCCGGTCGCTGTTACAGCCCCACCGCCTCCCTTGGTGCTCTCCCGTTCCCGCACTGCCGCTCCCGCCGCCCCCGCTGCCGCCCCCTGGCGGTGCCGCTCCCGCACTGCCGCTCCCGCCCGGTGTTGCCGGTCCCGGTCGCTGGTCCCGCTCCCGCCCGGTGTTTCCGGTCCCGGTCGCAGTTCTTGCTCCCGCACACCGCTACCCCCGATCGTTGTTCCCGACCCCGATCGCTATTCCCGGCCCCGCCGCCCCCGTTCTACCGCCCGCCACCGGTCCCGCCGCGCCCGCCACCGCCTCCTGCTGGTCCCGCTCCCGCCGTTCCCGCTGTCCTCCGGGCGCTGTTCCTGGTCCCGGGCGCTGTTCTGGGCTCCGGGCGGTGTTCCGGGCCCCGAGCCCCCGCTCTACCGCCCGTTGTTGGTCCCGCTGCCCCCGGGCGCCGTTCCCGGCCCCGCCGCCCGCAAGCGCGACAAGAGAGGCACGACAAGGAGAAATGGGTTCAAATCTCAGGAGATTGGGTTTAGACGGGATATTGGGAGGAAATTCCTCCCCGGGAGGGTGGGGAGGGGTTGGAATGGATTTCCCAGGACAGCCGTGGCTGCCCCATCCCTGGAAGTGTTCCAGGCCGGGTTGGACGGGGTTTGGAGCAGCCCGGGATAGCGGGAGGCGTCCCTGCCCAGGGCAGGGGGTGGGAAGGGATGAGCCCCGGAGGGAGCCCCGGAACGGCACCGGGCACCGGACACCGAGCACTGGACACCGAGCATCAAGCACCGGGCACTGAGCACCAGGCCGGGCACCGGGCATTGAGCACCAAGCCAGGCACCGAGCACCGGACACCGAGTACTGGGCACTGAGCACCAGGCCGGGCACCGAGCGCCGGGCATTGGACACCAAGCCGGGAGCCAAGCACTGGGCACCGGGCACCGAGCGCCGGGCACCGGGCACCGAGCGGGGCGGGGCCGGGAGCGGCGGCGGGGCCGGGTCTATACGGAGCGCGGCGAACGGAGGCGCGAGAGTCACGGTGGCCGAGTGGTTAAGGCGTTGGACTCGAAATCCAATGGGGTTTCCCCGCACAGGTTCGAATCCTGTCCGTGACGCCACGCTCACTTTTGCTGGTGGGGGACAGACGTGGGAGCTGCCCCGGTACCGGCCAGCGCACGCTGCCCCTCCGGTACCGGCTCTTTTAACGGCGGGAGCATCACGGAGCCTCGCGCCCGTCGGTAGTAGCTCCTTTAACGGCGGGAACAGCGGGGAAGACACACCCTCAGCCTCCGGTACCGGCGCCTTTAACGGCGGGAAAACCACCGATCGCCCAAGCCCCGGTACCGGCTCTTTTAAAGGCGGGAACAATGGGGACCCCCTCACAGGTCCTGGCTCTTCTAACGGGGGGAACCGTTGGGATCCTCCCTCGGTTACCGCCTCTTAACGGCGGCAGCAGCGGGAAAAACACGTGCTCTCCCTCCGGTACCGGCTCCTTTAACGGCGGGAGGATCGGAGAGTCCCCAAGCTCGGTACCGGGTCTTTAAGGGGTGGGAACAATGGGGAACCCCCTCTAATCCCGGCTCATTTAGGGGTGGGAGCAACAGGGACCCCCCCAAGTCCCAGCTCTTTTTGGGGTGGGGACCCCCTGCTACAGTACCGGCTCTTTTTGGGGTGGGACAAACAGGGACCCCCTCTCTGATCCTGGATTTTTTAAGGGCAGGAGAAGAGGGGACCCCACTCTGGTCCCAGCTCTTTTAGGGGTGGGGACCCCCCAGTCCTGGTCCCAGCTCTTTTTGGGGTGGGAACAGTGGGGACCCCCCTTTATTCTCTGATCTTTTTAAGGGCAGGAGAAGTGGGGACCCCACTCTGGTCCCAGCTCTTTTAAGGGTGGGAACAAGGGGGACAGGTTCATCCTTTTTGGGGAGCACATCCGGGGGGCTTCAGGGCAGGGGGAACCCCCAGGACCCTCAGCCACCCCCATTCCCTCCCAGGAGTGACATTTATTGACCCCCAGATGCCCCCAGGGTGGGGAGAACAGCCCCAAACCCACCCATTTTTACCCCAAGACTGAGCCCCCCGACACGGGGAGGGGTTTGGGGTGCAGGAGGAGGCCCCCAAAGCGGGGATAAAGCAACCAGAATTCTGTTTATTGATCACTTCAATCCCTGCCTCCCGCCGGATCTGCCGGGACCGACACCGGAGGAGAAACAATGGTAAAAAATAACCAAAATAAATGCAAATAAATTAAATTCCCAACGAGTCCCACGGACCCAGGCCAGAGGTGCCTGCCCACGGTACTTGGAAAATCAAATAAAAAGGGGAAGTAAAAATGAGAAAAGGTCAAAAAAAAATTAAAGTACAAAAAAAAAAAAAAAAAAAAAAAAAAAAAACCCAAAAAAAACAGAACCACAATCACGAGTGTCTGGAAAAGTAACACCAAGGGTGGAGAAAGCAGAGCCAAACACGGACTGGGAGGAGGTGGGAGATGCCCGGGGGGGATCCGGCTGCTCCCGGGGCCAGGGAATGGGGCATGCACAAAGCGAGGGGGACAGGAGGGTCCCCAAGGCCAAGGACCCCTCACTCCAGGGTTGGTGACACCAGCAGTGCCCACTGGGGGACACCAAGCCAGGTGGAAATTCCAGAGGGGGCGAGGAGACGGGCAGCAGGGCCGGGATTTGGGGGACCCCCGAGGGGTCTGGCAGTGCGTGGAGCCCCCGCTCCCCCTCTCCTTGAAACGGGGCGAGCCGAGCTGGCTTTGTAACGGGTCCAAATCAAGCGGGGAACCCTAAAATTCCAAGTCCAGGAAACCCCTGCCCTCCCGAGACGGCGGAACCGTTGATTCCTTCCAAATCTCCACGCCGTGAGCGAAAACCACCTAAAAACCCAAATCCGGGAAAAAACCCCCCCCAACCTCCCCGCCGTCCCGAGGGCGGAAATAATTTTTTTTTTTTCTCCCTCAGATCTCCTCCACGCCGTGAGCGAAAATCATGACGAGCCCCGGCTCCAGCACCATGTCCTCGCCCATGTGCTGGTTCTCGCAGGCCATCACCACCACGGCCTGCTTGCCGGGGATGCGTTTGGCCACGTAGTTCTCGTAGTAGCGCCGGTTCATCTGGCGCGTCTCCAGCGTGGCCAGCCCCTGCGGCCAGTTGCGCTCGTGGGCGTTCTCGATCAGCTCGTTGGTGATGGACGCCGGGCAGCCGCTCTCCACCAGCGAGCGCTTGATCACCGCCTGCAGCACCGCGTCCGGCGTGGAGATCATGCCGCCCCAGCGCGTCACCCGCGCCGGCTGCAGCGAGTTCACCCACCTGGGGGGACACAGACGGGTCAGGGATGGGGGTCTGGGGTGGGATTCTGGGGGTTCACCCATCTGGGGGGACATTATGGGGTCAGGGATGGGGGTCTGGGGTGGGATTCTGGGGGTTCAGCCATGTGGGGGACACAGAGGGGTCAGGGATGGGGGTTTGGGGTGGGATTTCCCTCAAAAATCTATTAATTTCTCTCAAAAACGGACAAATTTCCCTCAAAAACCCATTCATTTCCCTCAAAAAATTATGAATTTCCCTCACTCAACAACAATTTTCCCTCAAAAAACGATGACTTTCCCTCAAAAACTGAAAAATTTCCCTCAGAAAATGACCAATTTTCCCTCAAAAAACAACAAAAGCCCTCAAAAACCTACGAATTCCCCCCCAAAACCTACAAGCTCCCCTCAAAACCCGACAAATTTCCCTCAAAAAATGAAAAATTTCCCTCAAAAACTGACAAATTTACCTCAGAAAATGACCAATTTTCCCTCAAAAAACAACAAAAGCCTTCAAAAACCTAAGAATTCCCCCCCAAAACCTACAAGCTTCCGTCAAAAACTGACAAATTTCCCTCAAAAACTGACAAATTTCCCTCAAAAAATGAAAATTTTCCCTCAGAAAATGACCAATTTTCCCTCAAAAAACAACAAAAGCCTTCAAAAACCTACGAATTCCCCCCCAAAACCTACAAGCTTCCGTCAAAAACTGACAAATTTCCCTCAAAAACTGACAAATTTCCCTCAAAAAATGAAAAATTTCCCTCAGAAAATGACCAATATTCCCTCAAAAAACAAAAAAGCCTTCAACAACCTACGAATTCCCCCCCAAAACCTACAAGCTTCTGTCAAAAACTGACAAATTTCCCTCAAAAACTGACAAATTTCCCTCAAAAAATGAAAATTTTACCTCAGAAAATGACCAATTTTCCCTCAAAAAACAAAAAAGCCTTCAAAAACCTACGAATTCCCCCCCAAAACCTACAAGCTTCCGTCAAAAACTGACAAATTTCCCTCAAAAACTGACAAATTTCCCTCAAAAAATGAAAAATTTCCCTCAGAAAATGACCAATATTCCCTCAAAAAACAAAAAAGCCTTCAACAACCTACGAATTCCCCCCCAAAACCTACAAGCTTCTGTCAAAAACTGACAAATTTCCCTCAAAAACTGACAAATTTCCCTCAAAAAATGAAAAATTTACCTCAGAAAATGACCAATTTTCCCTCAAAAAACAAAAAAGCCTTCAAAAACCTACGAATTCCCCCCCAAAACCTACAAGCTTCCGTCAAAAACTGACAAATTTCCCTCAAAAACTGACAAATTTCCCTCAAAAACTGAAAAATTTCCCTCAGAAAATGACCAATTTTCCCTCAAAAAACAAAAAAGCCTTCAAAAACCTACGAATTCCCCCCCAAAACCTACAATCTTCCGTCAAAAACTGACAAATTTCCCTCAGAAAATTACCAATTTCCCTCAAAAAACAACAAAAATCCCTCAAAAAACTACAAATTCCCCCCCAACACCTACAAATCTCCCTCAAAAATCTATTAATTTCCCTCAAAAAATGAAAAATTTCCCTCAAAAAATGACGAATTTCCCTCAAAAAATGACGAATTTCCCTGGAAAACGCCACAATTCCCCGCACTCACTCCAGGATCTCGTTGTACTCGATGGTCTCCTCCAGGTTCTGCAGGTTGGGGTTGACGCTGCGGATCGCCCTCATGTAGGCCTTGAGCAGCTGGATGTCCCTCTTCTGCCAAGGTAGGGAAAAATGGCATTAAGAATGGAAAAAAAAAAACATTTTCCCCCTTTTTTTTGGGGGGGGTTTGGTGTCCAAGCACCAAAAACTGACCCTTGTTTTTGCCCACTTTTTGGCGCCTAAAAACCCAAACCTGCCCCTTGTTTTTTTTTTTCCCTTTATCTTACAAAAATAATAAATACAAATATGAACGTAAAGTTTGAATTAAGACATTAAACCAGACAAAATTAGAATGGTAAATAATAACTACTACCAGATTTAACTTATAGGCTTTAAATACATCAGATCTTTTACAACATTAAAAATTACGGGCCACAGAGGCCACACTCAAACCATTGCCCCCTTCAGCACATTTTTTCCTATTTTTTTGGGGATTTTTTCTGGATTTTGGGATTTCTGGAGCCCTCGGTGTGGCCAAGCTCAATCTCACAGAGCCACACCCAGCCCACACCTTCCCCTCAGCACATTTTTTCCCTTTTTTTGGGGGGATTTCTTTGGGATTTTTTTTTTTTATTTTGGGATTTCAGGAGTCCCCAGCATGGCCCAGCCCAATCCCACAGAGTCACACTCAGCCCAGTCACTTTTCCCCGGTTTTTTTTTTTTTGGGATTTCAGTGCCCAACACCCCAAATCTGCCCCTTTCCAACCCAATCCTGGCACTTCTGGAGTCCAACCAATCCCTGCAGAGCCACACTCAGCCCACACCTTCCCCTCAGCACATTTTTTCCCTTTTTTTTTTGGGATTTCTTTGGGATATTTTTTTTGATTTTGGGATTTCAGGAGTCCCCGGCATGGCCAAACCCAATCCCACAGACCCACACTCAGCCCACACCTTCCCCTCGGCACATTTTTTCCTGTTTTTTTGGGATTTTTTTGGGATTTCTTTGGGATTTTTGGGGGATTTTGCCCTTCCAGCCCCATCCTGGTGTTCCTGGCCCACCTGCTCGGCCAGCTGGTGCTTGTGCTCGGCCGAGGTTTTCTCCAGCTCGGCGATCCTCGTCTGCTGCTGCTGCACCACCGAGCGCAGGTGCTTGATGCAGTTGTGGTTGGGCAGCTCGTCCTTGGGCATCTCCAACCTGCCAGGAGCGGGGGAAAAAAGGTGGAGACCCCAAATTAGGGGAATTTACACCTTCCAGAGCTTATCCAGGTGTGGAAAGCTGGGTTCTGAGTGCCAGGCTGGGGAATAAATGGGGATTTTTCTCCTTTGCCGCCTTCCTGGGCAGTTCCAAAGCCTGACAGCCCTTTCCAGGAGGAAATTCCTGCTGATGTCCAATCTGAACCTCTCCTGGAGGTGTGCCATGCCACGGCCCTTCCTGTGTCCATCTCCATCCCGTCCCCATCCCATGCCCATCCTGTGTCCATCCCACTGTCCACCCTGTGTCCATCCCACTGTCCATCCTGTGCCCATTCCACGGCCATCCCCTGTCCATCCCCATCCTGTGTCCATCCCAGTGCCCATACTGTGTCCACCCCATCCCATGTCCATCCCCATCCCGTGTCCATCCCGTGTCCATCCCGTGTCCATCCTCATCCTGTGTCCATCCCAGTGCCCATACTGTGTCCACCCCATCCCATGTCCATCCCCATCCTGTGTCCATCCCGTGTCCATCCCCATCCCATCCCCATCCCGTGTCCATCCCCATCCCGTGTCCATCCCATGTCCATCCCCATCCCGTGTCCATCCCATGTCCATCCCCATCCGGTGTCCATCCCGTATCCATCCCCATCCCGTGTCCATCCCCATCCCGTGTCCATCCCCATCCCGTGTCCATCCCCATCCCATCCCCATCCCCTGTCCATCCCCATCCCGTGTCCATCCCCAACCTGTGTCCATCCCCATCCCGTGTCCATCCCCATCCCGTGTCCATCCCCATCCCATCCCCATCCCATGTCCATCCCCATCCCATCCCCATCCCATGTCCATCCCCATCCCGTGTCCATCCCATGTCCATCCCCATCCTGTATCCATCCCATGTCCATCCCCATCCTGTGTCCATCCCCATCCCATCCCCATCCCATGTCCATCCCATGTCCATCCCCATCCTGTGTCCATCCCCATCCCACCCCATCCCATCCCCATCCCGTGTCCATCCCCATCCCCTGTCCATCCCCATCCCGTGTCCATCCCCATCCCGTGTCCATCCCCATCCCCTGTCCATCCCCATCCCGTGTCCATCCCGTGCCCGCCCCGTGCCCGCCCTCACCCGCATCCCTGCTCGCAGGTGACCGGGCGCTTGGGGTTGTGCTCGCAGTCGTTGAGGTGGGCCATGAGGTTGTCGAGGCGCACGACGGCCGTGCAGCCGAAGACGGCGTTGTCGCAGGTGATCTGCAGCTTGGAGAGCATGTTCCGCATGATCCGCGGCACCGGGCGCAGGTGGGCCACCGTCACCACGCTGCGGTCCACCGGGCACGTCTGCTGCTGCGAGAACCACTGCGTGATGCAGGCATTGCAGAAGGCGTGCTCGCAGTGCGGGGCCTGCGGGGAACGACGCCGCGGTCACGCGTGGCACGGCTGGCATTGGGGAAACCTCCCAGGGCACCAAGGCCAGGCTGGGACTGATCCCCAGGAGAGCCCCGAGTGCCACCTCTGCTCCTTCAGTCATGGGATTGATCATGGGATCGATCACGGGATCAATCATGGGATGGCTGGGATTGGGGAAACCTCCCAGGGCACCGAGGCCAGGTTGGGATTGATCCCCAGGAGAGCCCTGAGTGCCACCTCTGCTCCTTCAGTCATGGGATTGATCATGGGATCGTTTGTGGAATGGCAGGGGTGGGGAAACCTCCCAGGGCACCGAGGCCAGGTTGGGATTGATCCCCAGGAGAGCCCCAAGTGCCACCTCTGCTCCTTCAGTCATGGGATCACTCATGGGATCGATCACAGGATCAATCATGGGATGGCTGGGATTGGGGAAACCTCCCAGGGCACCAAGGCCAGGTTGGGATTGATCCCCAGGAGAGCCCTGAGTGCCACCTCTGCTCCTTCAGTCATGGGATCACTCATGGGATCACTCATGGAATGGCAGGGGTGGGGAAACCTCCCAGGGCATCGAGGCCAGGCTGGGACCGATCCCCAGGAGAGCCCCGAGTGCCACCTCTGCTCCTTCAGTCATGGGATTGATCATGGGATCAATCATGGGATCACTCATGGAATGGTTGGCATTGGGGAAACCTCCCAGGGCACCAAGGCCAGGTTGGGATTGATCCCCAGGAGAGCCCTGAGTGCCACCTCTGCTCCTTCAGTCATGGGATTGATCATGGGATCGTTTGTGGAATGGCAGGGGTGGGGAAACCTCCCAGGGCACCGAGGCCAGGTTGGGATTGATCCCCAGCAGAGCCCCAAGTGCCACCTCTGCTCCTTCAGTCATGGGATTGATCATGGGATCAATCATGAGATCATTCATGGAATGGCTGGGATTGGGGAAACCTCCCAGGGCATCGAGGCCAGGCTGGAACCGATCCCCAGGAGAGCCCCGAGTGCCACCTCTGCTCCTTCAGTCATGGGATTGATCATGGAACCAGTCTTGGAATCACTCATGGAGTTATTCATGGGATTGATCATGGGATCACTCATGGAATTGCTCTTGGGATCATTCATGGGATCACTCATGGGATCATTCACAGGAACCATTCATGGGATTGATCATGGAATTGTTCATGGGATCACTCACGGGGTCGTTGAGTTTGGGAAAGAACTCCCAAATCATCAAGTCCAACCTGTGAGCAATCCCTGCCAGAGCCCTGAGTGCCACCTCCACTCCTTCCCCCGTGCTGAACCCTCACCTGTGCTGGCCCCTCACCTGTGACCCTCCTACCTGTGCTGACCATCTACCTGTGACCCCCCAGCTGTGCTGCTCCAACCCTTCCCAGGACCCCCCACACCCCTGCAGCTCCCCCCACGCCCCGTCCCAACACCCCCGAGCCCGGAGCCGCCACCGCATCCCGCCGCGGTGCCCAGGTGGGTCCTACCTGCACCGGCTCCTCCAGGACCCCGCTGCAGATGGGGCAGATCAGGTCCTCGTCAACGTCCCCCTGGAACCGAGCCACATCATACCCCATCGCTCGTCACCGGCGCCAGAACCCTGCGGGGCGGGCACGGGTCAGGGCACACCTGGCAGCGCCAGGAGGGGGCACGTCAACGGCTTCTGAGTCAAACCCGTTCCTTCTGGAGCCCCCGTGGCCCAGGGATGGGGAGGAATTTGGGTCCCTTGGAGGTTTTTGGGATTTCCCAGAGCCATTCCAGCCCCTGCAACTGGGATCTACCAGGGTTTGAAGGACAAAGTCCTGCAGGGAAAGGGTTGGGAAGGGATTTTGAATCAAACCCGTTCCTTCTGGAGCCCCCGTGGCCCAGAGATGGGGAGGAATTTGGGTCCCTTGGAGGTTTTTGGGATTTCCCAGAGCCATTCCAGCCCCTGCAACTGGGATCTACCAGGGTTTGAAGGCCAAGGACCTGCAGGGAAAGGGTTTATGAGTCAAACTTGTTCCTTCTGGAGCCCCCGTGGCCCAGGGATGGGGAGGAATTTGGGTCCCTTGGAGGTTTTTGGGATTTTCCAGAGCCATTCCAGCCTCTGGGACTGGGATCTACCAGGGTCTGAATGCCAAGGTCCTGCAGGAACAGGGTTTATGAGTCAAACCCGTTCCTTCTGGAGCTCCCTTGGCTCAGCTCAGGAAGGGATGGGGAGGAACTTGGGTCCCTTGGAGCTTTTTGAGTTTTCCCAGAGCCATTCCAGCCCCTGGGACTGGGATCTACCAGGGTTTGAAGGCCAAGGACCTGCAGGGAAAGGGTTGGGAAGGGATTTTAAGTCTGTTCCCAATCATGGGAACCCTAAGCCTAATGCAGGGAACCCCAACCTTAATCCCAAACCTGGGAACACTAATCCCAAATCTGGGAACCTGAAACCTAATCCAAGGAAAACTACTCCGAATCCTGGAAACCCTAACCCCAAACCCAATCCTGGGAACCCTAATCCTGAACGCAATCCTGGCAAACCTAACCCTAATCCTGGGAACCCAAACCCAATTTCCAATCTTGGGAACCCTAATATTAATCCCAGGAAACCCTAATCCTAATCCTGGGAACCCTAATCCTGGGAACCATATTCCTAACCCTAAATCCCCCAGGTGTGGGTTTGATTTGGGACTCTTGGGGTGGTTTTTGGGGTGGTTTATTTGGTTTGCACCTGTGACAGGGAGCGCTCCTGGCGCCGGGCTCTGCAAACGGAAGCGTTCCGAGCCCGGCATTCCCGGGAAATTCCCTCCTCCGGCCCCTTCCCCTCCGCCAGCGCCGGCCTTGAGCTCTGCCCCGGCCGTTGCTGCTCCCTCCGCCCCTCCCCGACATCAAAGCGGTGACAAAGGCGGTGACAAAGGCTCGATAAGGAGTCCCCACCCCAAACCCCAGCGGGAGGGGCACGGGGTGGGGGAGGACACCGGGACACGGCCCCGGGAGCTGGGAGGGGACATGGGAATTCCAGCTGTGCCCACATCAGGAATTCCAGCGGTGAGGGGACCCAGGAATTCCAGCTGTGCCCACAACAGGAATTCCAGCTGTGCAAGGGACCCGGGAATTCCAGCTGTGAGGGGACCCGGGAATTCCAGCTGTGAGGGGACCCAGGAATTCCAGCTGTGCCCACAACAGGAATTCCAGCTGTGTCCATGCCAAGAATTCCAGCTGTGCCCACGCCAGGAATTCCAGCTGTGCCCACGCCAGGAATTCCAGCTATGCCCACGCCAGGAATTCCAGCTGTGCCAACATCAGGAATTCCAGCTGTGAGGGGACCCAGGAATTCCAGCTGTGCCCACAACAGGAATTCCAGCTGTGTCCATGCCAGGAATTCCAGCTGTGCCCACGCCAGGAATTCCAGCTATGCCCACGTCAGGAATTCCAGCTGTGCCAACATCAGGAATTCCAGCTGTGAGGGGACCCAGGAATTCCAGCTGTGCCCACAACAGGAATTCCAGCTGTGTCCATGCCAGGAATTCCAGCTGTGCCCACGCCAGGAATTCCAGCTGTGAGGGGACCCAGGAATTCCAGCTGTGCCCACGCCAGGAATTCCAGCTGTGCCCATGCCAGGAGTGCAGGCTGGCCCTGCTGCTGTTCCAGAGGTGCTGGCCAGATGTGGCCTCCCAGGCACATCCAGATGTGCTGAGCTCCTGCAGCCCAGCTGTGCCCAGATGTGCCCCAGCTGAGGAGCAGAGCAGGTTAAAAATGACTGCAGAGCCACACTCAGCCCACTGCTCCCCTCAGCATGATATTCCTGTTTTTTTGGGATTTCTTTGGGATTTCTTTGGGATTTCTGGAGTCCCCAGCATGGCCCAGCCCAATCCCACAGAGCCACACTCAGCCCAGCCACTTTTCCCCCATTATTTTGGGGGGATTTCAGTGCCCAACACCCCAAATCTGCCCCTTTCCAACCCAATCCTGGCACTTCTGGAGTCCAACCAATCCCTGCAGAGCCACACTCAGCCCACACCTTCCCCTCAGCACATTTTTTCCTGATTTTTGGGGGATTTTTTTGGGGGTTCTGGGATTTCTGGAGTCCCTGGTGTGGCCCAACCAACCCCTGCAGAGCCACACTCAACTCACACATCCCCGCAGCCTTTTTTTCCTGGTTTTTTTTGGGTTTTTTGGGATTTCTGGAGTCCCTGGCACGACCCAGCCCAATCCCATAGAGCCACACTCAGCCCACACCTTCCCCTCAGCACATTTTTTCCTGGTTTTTTTGGGATTTCTTTGGGATTTTTTGGGGTTTGGGGATTTCTGGAGTCCCTGGCATGGCCCAGCCCAATCCCACAATCAGCCCAGCCACTTTTCCCCCTTTTTTTTTTTGGGATTTCAGTGCCCAACACCCCAAACCTGCCCTTCCAGACAGAGGCCACCGCTCCGTGTCCAGCCCTGGGGACCCTCCTTGTGCCCCAGAGGGGGATTTTGTCCCCTCCCCTGTCCCCACAAACCAGCTCCAGGTGCTGGCAAATCCTTTATTCCCAAAAAAAAACCTGGAAAATCGCATGCCAGGCTTCGATAAGGGCCAAGAGCTGCGGGGTGTGGGGTCAGGGCCGTTCCCACAGCCTGGAACGGCCCCAAATCCCTCCCCAGCCCTTCCCACGGGATCAGAGCAGCTGTGGAGAAACCTGGGAGAAAGCCGGGAGAAAGCCGGGAGAAACCCGGGAGAAACCTGGGAGAAACCCGGGAGAAACCCGGGAGAAACCCGGGAGCCCTCGGCACAGCCGGCAGCGCCGGGACCTCTCCCACAGCTCCGGAAAATTCCCTGGATTTCAGGTGTTCCCAGAGCCAGGAGCAGCTCTGGGAACAGCCCCTCCTGCCTGGCTGGGATCGCACCGGGCTGGCCCCAAAACTCCTCTGGGATTTCACCAGGCTCATCCCAAAACTCCTCTGGGATCTCACCAGGCTCATCCCAAAACTCCTCTGGGATCTCACCAGGCTCATCCCAAAACTCCTCTGGGATCTCATCGGGCTCATCCCAAAACTCCTCTGGGATCTCACCAGGCTCATCCCAAAACTCCTCTGGGATTTCACCAGGCTCATCCCAAAACTCCTCTGGGATTTCACCAGACCCATCCCAAAACTCCTCTGGGATCTCACCAGACCCATCCCAAAACTCCTCTGGGATCTCACCAGACCCATCCCAAAACTCCTCTAGGATCGCTCCAAGCTGGTCCCAAAACTCTGGGATCACACCAGGCTTATCCCAGAACTCCTCTGGGATCTCATCAGGCTCATCCCAAAATTTTGGGATTTCACCAGACCCATCCCAAAACTCCTCTGGGATCTCACCAGGCTCATCCCAAAATTCTGCTTTTCCTTCGCCTTTCACTTCTGAGCTTCCAATCCCAACCACCT
This sequence comes from Vidua chalybeata, assembly GCF_026979565.1. Lineage (NCBI taxonomy): Eukaryota > Metazoa > Chordata > Aves > Passeriformes > Viduidae > Vidua > Vidua chalybeata. Next base: position 1,719,396 of record NC_071559.1, read on the forward strand.
TCCAAATTCCAGCCAAATTCCATCTGAATTCCCAGCTCTTCTCCAATTTCCCTGGGATTTTCTGGGAATTCCCAGCTCTTCTCCAATTCTCCTCCAAGGATTGGAAGAATTCCCATGGGAAAAAGGAAGGATTGGAGGAATTCCCAAAAAAGGAAAAAGAGAAGGAAAAGGAAAAAAGGAAAAAAGGAAAAAGAAAGATTGGAGGAATTCCCAAAAAATGGAAAAAGGAAATGATAGGAAAAGGAAAAGGAAAAGAGGAAGGATTGAAGGAATTACCATGGGAAAAGGAAGGATTGAAGGAATTCCCAAAAAAGGAAAAAGGATTGGAAATGGAAAAGGAAAAAGGAAAAATTGGAGGAATTCCTAAAAAAATGAAAAAGGAGAGGATAGGAAAAGAGGAAGGATTGAAAGAATCCCCAAAAAGGAAAAAGAAAAGGAAAAGGAAAAAGGGAAAAATTGGAGGAATTACGGAAAAAGGAAAGATTGGAGGAATTCCCAAAAAAGGAAAAGGAAAAGGAAAAGAAAGAGAAAAAGGAAAAAAGGAAAGATTGAAGGAATTCCCTTGGGAAAAGGAAAGATTGGAGGAATTCCCATGGGAAAAGGATGCTGGATTTACCTCCCGTGGCAGAATTCCTCCTGGAACGACGCAGGGCTGGGCTGGCCTCACTCTGTGCAGGGAATTTCTCCCAAAATTCTCCCATTTTTCCCTCTCCTCTCCCACAGGGCGGAGCCGCGAGGTCCTGGAGGACGGATCTGATCCCAAAAAAGAGGAAAAAAACGGGAAAATCAGGATGGGGAGGAGGGAGAGGGAAGGTCCTGGCGCTCCCCAGGCTGGAAAAGAGCTGGAATTTCCTGGAAAAGCCAATTCCCACATGGAATTCCCAACTATGGGAAGAAATCCTCCCCCTGCTCTGATTTTTTGGGAATTTTGGGAATAATGGAGCCCCCAGCCAGCCTTGGACAGGGATCCAAGCTCAGAAATTTGGGAATTCCAGCCCAATTCCCACTGGGATCCATGCTCAGAAATTTGGGAATTCCAGCCCCATTCCCACTTGGATCCAAGCTCAGAAATTTGGGAATTCCACCCCAATTCCCACTGGGATTCACACTCAGAAATTTGGGAATTCCAGCCCATTTCCCAGTGAAATCGAAGTTCAGAAATTTGGGGAATTTTTATTTTGTTTATTTAGCTCCCCACATTCCCCAAATCCCAGAGGGATTCCAGATTTTCCTTAAATTCCTCTGGATTTCTCCCCAATTTTCTATGGATTTTCCCCCAAATTCCTTTGGATTTTCCCCAAAAAAAAATTATTTTGAATTTCCCCCCAAAATTCCTCTGGATTTCTCCCCAGTTTTCTCTGGAGTCTTCCCCAGAGCTCTCTGGATTTTTCCCCCCAAAATTTCTCTGGATTTTCCCCAAATTCTTTTGGATTTTCCCCCAGATTATTTTGGATTTCCCCCCAAATTCCTCTTGATTTTCCCCCCAAATTTCTCTGGATTTTTCACTCAAATTCCTCCAAATTTTCCCCAAATTCCTCCGGAATTCCCCCAAATCCTTCCAGCCTGACCCGGGAATTCCCGCGGGAGCTCCTCGGAACCGTCCCCGTTTTTTTTCCCGGGATTCTTCCCCAAATTCCTTCCAATTATTCCCAAAATTCCCCCAGGATCGTTCCCCCAAAATTCCCCGGGATTCTCCCAAAAATCCCCGCCATTTTCTCCCCAAATTCCTCGGGATTCTCCCCAAATTCCGTTCCCGGAGCCGCTCCCGGTTTCCCCTCCCCATCCCCGGGAGCTCCGTTCCCGTTCCATTCCCCGGTGCCCGGTACCGACACCGGACTCCTCCTCCAACCGCGACCCCCCCGGGGCTCTCCCGGTCTCACCCGCGAAGGTTTCCCCGCCCGCGGCCTCTCCCCGCTCTCCCGGTGCTACCGGGGCCGCACCGCGCCCGCCCGCCCCGGCAGCCGCGAACACCGCCCGGGGCCCTTTCCGCTGCCCTTCCCACAGCCGCACGTACCGCGGGCGGCGGGCCCGGCCCGCTCGGGGCCGCTCGGGGCCGCTCGGGGCTCAGCGGCGGCCGCGGCCTCCTCCCGGTGCCCCCGCCCGGCCCCGCCGCGCCGGAAGTGCCGCGCCGGAAGTGCCGCTCTGGCCGCGCGGGCCGGAACTCGGTGGTAAGGGCGGGGAGAGTGGGCGGGGTTTAGCCTCCAAGTCCCGCCCTCTACGCATCGCTATTGGTTGGAGGCGCCGCTCGTCACCCGCCCCCCCGCGCGCTGATTGGCTGCGGCCACGGACTTCCGGGAGCGCCCGCGGCGGCGGCGGCGCCGTGCCCGGTGAGAGCGCGGCGGGAGGTGCGAGCGCCCCCTGGTGGCGGGACGGGTGGGAGGGCGCTCCCGGTCCCGCTCCCGGTCCTGGTTCTGCTCCCGGTCCCGGTGGCCCCGGAGTGTCGTTCGTGGGTAGTCCCGTTCCCGCGGTCCTGTCCCCGGTGTCCCGGCGGCCCCCGCGTCCCCGCTGCCCGGTGGTCCCGGTGCCCCAGCAGGGATGCTCCCGCTGTCCCGTCCCCCGCGGTGCTGCCTTCGCGTCGCCGTCCCCGGTGTCTCGTTCCTACCGTGGCGTCCCCGGTGTCCCCCGCCGGCCGGTGCTGTCCGGTCCCCGGTGGCCCCGTCCCCGCTGTCCCCGTGTCCAGCAGCGATGTCCCCAAGTGCCACCCCCGATGTCACGCCCGGGTCCCGGTGTCCCATCCCCGGTGTCCCATCCCCGGTGTCCCGGTGCCGCATCCCGGCTGTCCCCTCCCTGCGGGCCGGTCCCAGAGCTGCCACCGCCGGTGTCCCCCCGGTCCCCAAAGCCCTCCCGGTCCCCGGTGTCCCCCCGGTGTCCCCCAGTCCCGCTGTCCCTTGCCGGTGTCCCCCATTCCCCGTGTCCCCTCCAGTGTCCCGTGTCCCCATGAGTGACGTTCCATGTCCCCGCTGTCCCCAAGGTGCCATTCCATGTCCCCTTTGTGCCCTGTCCCCACCGCCCCCATGAGTGCCACTCAGTGTGCCCACAGTGCCATGTCCCTGTTGTCCCCAGGGTGCCATTCCCTGTCCCCACAGTGCTACTCTGTGTCCCCACAGTGCCATTCCCTGTCCCCACAGTGCCATTCCCTGTCCCCATGGTGTCATTCCCTGTCCCCAAGGTGCCCCTCCGTGTCCCCAAGGTGCCATTCCCTGTCCCCAAGGTGCCATTCCCTGTCCCCACGGTGCCATTCCCTGTCCCCAGGCTGCCATTCTCTGTCCCCAGGCTGCCATTCCCTGTCCCCAGGCTGCCATTCCATGTCCCCTTTGTGCCCTGTCCCCACCGCCCCCATGAGTGCCACTCAGTGTCCCCACAGTGCCATGTCCCTGTTGTCCCCATAGTGCCATTCTGTGCCCCATGGCTGCCACGTCCCCGCTGTCCCCTCAAGTGCCGCTCCGTGTCCCCAGGGTGCCCTGTCCCTGCTGTCCCCAGGGTGCCATTCCTTGTCCCCAGGGTGCCACTCCATGTCCCCAGGGTGCCATTCCCTGTCCCCAGGCTGCCATTCCCTGTCCCCACAGTGCCACTCTGTGTCCCCAAGGTGCCATTCCCTGTCCCCAGGGTGCCATTCCCTGTCCCCAAGGTGCCATTCCCTGTCCCCATGGTGCCATTCCCTGTCCCCAAGGTGCCATTCCCTGTCCCCTTGGGTGCCATTCCCTGTCCCCAAGGTGCCATTCCCTGTCCCCAGGCTGCCATTCCCTGTCCCCAGGCTGCCATTCCCTGTCCCCACAGTGCCACTCTGTGTCCCCAAGGTGCCATTCCCTGTCCCCATGGTGCCATTCCCTGTCCCCAGGGTGCCATTCCCTGTCCCCAGGCTGCCATTCCCTGTCCCCAGGCTGCCATTCCCTGTCCCCACAGTGCCACTCTGTGTCCCCAAGGTGCCATTCCCTGTCCCCATGGTGCCATTCCCTGTCCCCAGGGTGCCATTCCCTGTCCCCATGGTGCCATTCCCTGTCCCCAGGCTGCCATTCCCTATCCCCAAGGTGCCATTCCCTGTCCCCAAGGTGCCCCTCCGTGTCCCCAAGGTGCCATTCCCTGTCCCCAAGGTGCCATTCCCTGTCCCCAAGGTGCCATTCCCTGTCCCCAGCCACCATGAGCGCCGAGACTCTGGTCAAGGACGTCAAACCCGGCCTCAAGAACCTCAACCTCATCTTCATCGTGCTGGAGACCGGTGAGTGCCACCCCCCTGAGGTCCCCTCTGCCCGCTGAGGTGCCCGCTGACCCCGACGTCCCCTCGCTGTCCCCTCCAGGCCGGGTGACCAAGACCAAGGACGGCCACGAGGTGCGGACGTGCAAAGTGGCCGACAAGACCGGCAGCATCAACATCTCCGTGTGGGACGATGTGGGCAACCTCATCCAGCCCGGGACATCATCCGCCTCACCAAGGGGTACTGGGGACACCTGGGGACGCTTGGGGACACTTGGGGACACCGCCCTGACCCCCCCCATCCTCCTCATCCTCAGCTACGCCTCCGTCTTCAAGGGCTGCCTGACGCTCTACACCGGCCGCGGCGGCGACCTGCAGAAGATCGGCGAGTAAGGAGGGGTTTTTGGGGGGTCCTAAGGGGGTTTTGGGGGTCCTAGAGGGTTTTTGGGGTCGGGGGGACCCCAAAGAGCCCCGCTGTGCCCGCAGGTTCTGCATGGTTTACTCGGAGGTGCCCAACTTCAGCGAGCCCAACCCCGAGTACGTGGCGCAGCAGGCGCAGGGCAAAGGGGTGAGTGTTGGGCGGGGGGGCAGAGCTGGATCCCCACGAGTTTCCCCTGAATTTGCACCAAATCTTCATGAATTTACCCCAAATCCCCACAAATTTACCCCAAATCCCCACAAATTTACACTAAATCCTTCCAAATTTGCCCCAATCCTCATGAATTTGCCCCAAATCCCCACAAATTTACCCCAAATCCCCACAAATTTACACTAAATCCTTCCAACTTTGCCCCAAATCCCTCCAAATTTACCCCAAATCCCCGCAAATTTACCCCAAATCCCCACAAATTTACACTAAATCCTTCCAAATTTGCCCCACTCCTCATGAATTTGCCCCAAATCCCCACAAATTTACCCCAAATCCCCACAAATTTACACTAAATCCTTCCAAATTTGCCCCAAATCCCTCCAAATTTACCCCAAATCCCCACAAATTTACCCTAAATCCTCCCAAATTTGCCCCAAAGCACTCCAAATTTCCCGAACCCCCCCCAAATCCCCCTGAAATTCCCCCCAAATCCCCTAATTTCTCTTGAATTTCCCCCAAATCCCCCAAATTTCTCCCAAATGCCCTCATATTTCCCCCAAATCCCCTAATTCCCGTGAATTTTCCCCAAATTTCTCCCAATCCACCCCCAAATTTCCCCCAAATCCCCACCAAATTCCCCTTAAGTTTCCCCTAAATTCCCCCCAAATCTCCCACGTTCCCCCAAATTTCCCCAAACCCCCCAAAATTTGCCCCAAATCCCCCCCAAATTCCCCCAAAACCTCCCCTAACTTCCCCAAAATCCCCTCAATTCCCCTTGAACTTCCCCCAAATCCCCCAAAACCCCCCCCCCAGACTTCCCCAAACCGCCCCCCCCCGTGACACTCGGGGGTCTCCATCCCCTCCCCAGGCCCCGCCCGAGACCTCGACCCCGGCAGCTCCGCAGCCCCCCCCGGGCCCCCCCGCCGCTCCCCCAGGTCGGTACCGCACCCCAAACCCCCCCCCCCCCCCCCCACAACCCCGGTACACCCCCCCACCACCCCTCACCTCCCGGTTCCCCGCAGCCCCCGAGAGCCAGAACGGGAACGGGCTGAGCTCCGGGGGCCCCCCCGCGCACCCCCCGGCCGCGGCCCCCGCACCCCCCGAGCGGCCGCATCACCCGCAGCCAGCCCGGCCCCGTCAGCAACGGCAAAGAGACGCGGCGGAGCGGCAAGAGATAACGGGGACCCCCCCCCCCCGGAACCCCCCCGGAACCCTCCCCCCGGCACCGCCACCAACCGGGGGCTCCCCGGTTCGCCGAGCCCGCAGCGGGGAGGGGCTGCCCGGTGTCCCCCCACTCCCCCCCCTGCTCGGGGCTGGTCCGGACCCCTCCCCCCTCCGGTGCTCGGGGGTCCCGGGGGGGTCCAGCCCGTGCCCCCCCCCCCCCGCGCCCCCCTCTCGGGAGGGGTTAATAAAGAACCGAGCTCTGCCCCCGCCTCAGCGGCTCTGCCCGGACCCCCCCCCCCCCCCGCCCCCCGCCCCCAGGGCCCTCCCCGCGGCCCCTCCCGGTACCGGGGCCGGCTGGGAGCAGCTCCGGGGTGACCCTTGGCCCCCCCCGGGTCGGGCGCGACAGGCGCGGGACGGGCTCGGGGACAGCGAGGGGACGATCGGGGGGGGGGGCGCGTCCCCATCGGCTCAGGTGGGCTCAGGTGGGCACAGGTGGGCACGGGAGGGGTCCCGGGGGGGCGCGGGCGGTGCCAGCACCGCCCCCGCGGGGGTCCCGCGGGTGGGGGCAGCCAGAGGCAGCTGGGTGGGCTCCGGGGGGGGGGGGGGGGGGACACCCGTGGGACACCCGTGGGACACCGGGGGCGGGGGGCAGTGCGGCGGCGGCTGCCGCGATTTCCCGGCCCCGCGGCGTGGCCGGGCCACACGTGGAGTGTGGGGGGGGGGGGGGGGGCGCGGCCACCGCGGCTCCGTGCGGGGCTGTCCCGCGTCCCCCGGTGGTGCTGGGGGTGGAGGGGGGGGCGCGTGGGGGGGCTGGGGGGTGCGGAGGGTTTTATCTGCCTCTCGGTGAAACATTAACTCCCCCGCCAAACCCGCGCCCGTTGCAAAACCTCGCCTCAAGGACGAGGGTCACCCGCTGTCCCCCACGCTGTGGTCCCGGTGACCCCCAAATCCCACCCCGCCGCCCCCCGGGAGGGGGGGGGGGGCGCAGTAGCCGCGTCCCCCCCCCCTTCCCTCACCCCCAGCCCCGCTCCCCGCGGGTGTCCCCGAGCCCCGGTGCGCCGCACGTGTCCCGGGAGGTGACCCTGGAGCCGCCTGTCGCTTTCCCCACGGACGGGTGGCGGCAGGGGGCTGCCCGGAGAGCCCCCCCCCACCACCACCATCACCGGGGTGACCCCGACATCGCGCTGTCCCCCAGCTGCTGCCGCGGGATCCGGCCCCATGAGCCGCCCTGGGCTCCTCCTGGCCGCGCTGGGGCTGCTGGCTCTGGGGGCCGGGGGTGCTCCGGGGACCGCGGGGACCCCGGGGCGGCTCCCCGAGGACGCGGCGCAGGAGCACGGCTACTACCTGCAGCAGCTCTTCGGCCAGTACGGGGCTAACGGGACGCTGCCCTTCGAGGGGCTGGCGCGGCTGCTGGGCAGCCTCGGGCTGGGCAGGGTGCAGGTGGTCCAGATCCAGCACGAGGAGCTGGGCCACGGCCACGTCAGCCACCTGGACCTGCTGGAGGTGCAGGAGGACAAGCACCGGCACCGGCACCCGGTGTGGGAGCACGGCGGGGACGCGGCTCCGAGCACCGGCGGACCCCTCAGGTAGCCGCGGGTCCCCCCCCCCGAGGGGCTGCCCCGGCCCGCGCTGTGCCGGGGGGCTCACACCCCGATCTCCCGCAGCCCCCCGCCCTCCCAGACGCCGAGCTGGCCCGAGGCGGTGCCCGCCGAGCCCCCCGGGGCTGCGGGGGTCCCCCGGCAGTACCAGCCCACCCTCAGCCTGCTGGGGAGGGTGCTGGGCTTGGAGCACTCCAGCGCCGACCACCCGCACGACGACGTGAGTGGGGACGGGGGGGGGGGTCGCGCTGTGCCGCGCTCCGGGAGCCCGTGGGAGCCCCCGGTGCTCCCCGGGACCCCCAGCGCCGCTCAGCACAAGCCCCCCGCCCGCAGTGCCTGAACGTGACCCAGCTGCTGGTGAATTTCGGGCTGGACTCGGTGGCGCAGCTGACGCCGGAGCAGTTCACGCTGCTGTGCCCGGCGCTGCTCTACCAGATCGACAGCCGCGTCTGCATCCAGCACAGCGATGAGGTGACGCTGCCTCCCCCGGGGGGGGCCCCGTGGCCAGGTAACCCCAACCCGGGACCCCTCGCTGGTCCCCGGGCCCCACGTCCCTCGTCCCTGGGATCCCCCGTCCTTGCAGCCGCATCCTGGGACCCCCTCGCTGGTCCCCGGGTCCTGCCTCCCCAGGGGTCCCCGTGTCCTGACCCAGGTCCCCTGTCCCCATTATGATGTGGGGGACTCCATCCCTGAATCCCCAAGCCCCCCCCCCATTCCCCACACCCATCCCTGTGCCCTCCAACTTGAGCCGTGCCCCCCCGGCCCCCCATTCCTCATCCTGGGGTCTCCATCCCTGGAATCTCCATCCCTGGGGTCCCCATCCCTGGAGTCCCTGTCCCTAAATCTCAGGGGTCTCCATCCCTGGGACCCTCATTCCCACATACCTGGGGTCCCCATCCCTAAATTCCTGGGGCCCCCATGCCTGGAGTCCCTGTTGCTAAATCTCAGGGGTCTCCATCCCTGGGGTCTCCATCCCTGAGGTCCCCATTCCCATATCCCTGGGGTTCCCATCCGGGGTCTCCGTCCATAAATCCCTGGGGTTCCCTTCCCCGGGACCCCCATTCCCACATCCCTGGGGTTCCCTTCCCTGGGACCCCCATTCCCACATCCCTGGGGTCCCCATCCCTAAATCCCTGGGGCCCCCATGCCTGGAGTCCCTGTTGCTAAATCTCAGGGGTCTCCATCCCTGGGGTCTCCATCCCTGAGGTCCCCATTCCCACATCCCTGGGGTTCCCATCCGGGGGTCTCCGTCCATAAATCCCTGGGGTTCCCTTCCCTGGGACCCCCATTCCCACATCCCTGGGGTTCCCATCCGGGGGTCTCCGTCCATAAATCCCTGGGGTTCCCTTCCCTGCGACCCCCATTCCCACATCCCTGGGGTTCCCATCCCTGGGGCCCCCATTCCCCCATCCCCGGGTCCCCATCCCTGGGTCCCCATCCCCACCTCCCCAAGCCCCCCTCTCCGGGCCGTGCCCCTGACGCTGCCCGCAGCGCTGGGCTGGGCGCTCCTGGCCGTGCTCTCCGTGAGCCTCCCGTCCGCGCTGGCCGTGCTGCTGCTCCCGCTGCGCGCCCGCGGCTCCTTCCGCTCGCTCCTCGCCTTCCTGGTGGCCCTGGCCGTGGGGACGCTCTGCGGGGACGCCCTGCTGCACCTCTGGCCGCACGTAGGTACCGCCGCGGGGGCGGCACCGGGGGCACACCGGCGGCGTCGCGGTGCCCTGAGCCGCGGCGTGCCCCGTGTCCAGGCGCACGGGAGGCACCCGGAGGCGCCGGGGGAGCCGAGCCCCGCGGTGCTGCAGGGGCTGGCGGTGCTGGGCGGCATCTACCTGCTCTTCGTGCTGGAGCTGCTCCTGGGGATGCTGCGGCGCCGGCGGGAGGCCACGGTGAGAGCGAGCGAGCGAGCGGCGGGCACCGGGCGGGCACGGGGCCGCCCCCGGGGCCGGCTCTGCACGCAACGCCTCCGTTGTCCCCAGGGACGCCCCCACGGAGAGACCCCCGGCCTGGCACCGTCACGGGCAGGTACGACCCCCTCGCACTCCCCCCCCCAACCCAGAGCCCCCGGCCCCGGCACCCACCGGACCCGGGGTGTCCGTCCCGCCGCAGGGACCGAGCTGCGACACCTGACGGCGCCGGAGCCGGAGCTGGAGCTGAGACCCCCCGAGCCCCCCCAGGAGCCCCCCCAGGGACCCTCCCACGGACACTCCCACGGCCCCGCGCTGCCCCTCGGGCCCGGGGCCGCTGACATCGTGTGGATGGTGGTGCTGGGGGACGGCGTCCACAACCTGACGGACGGGCTGGCCATCGGTGGGAACGGGAACGGGAACGGGAACGGGACGGGGACGGGAACGGGAACGGGAACGGGAACGGGAACGGGAACGGGAACGGGAACGGGGACGGGAACAGGGACGGGGACGGGGATGGAAACGGGACGGGACGGGGACGGGGACGGGGACGGGGACGGGGACGGGAACGGGAATGGGGATGAGGATGGAGATGGAGGGAGGAGAGGTGCCCAAGGACAGGAGGAAAAGGTTTCCTCAGGGACAGAAGGATGTTGGGGACAGGGGGGACAAGGGGTGGGTGCCTCAGAGACAGACGGACAAGGGCTGCCCGGTGATTCAGGGACGGGGACAGGGGTGGATTGGGACAGAGCGACAAGGGACAAGGGGACAAGGGGACAAGGGGACAAGGGCTGCCCGGTGATTCAGGGACGGGGACAGGGGTGGATTGGGACAGAGCGACAAGGGGACAAGGGGACAAGGGGACAAGGGGACAAGGGCTGCCCGGTGATTCAGGCACGGGGACGGGGCACGAGGGGCGCAGCGGCCCCGGGACGAGGAACCCTCTCGCTCCCCACAGGAGCCGCCTTCTCTCACAGCCTCTCCAGCGGGCTCAGCACGGCGCTGGCCGTGCTCTGCCACGAGCTGCCCCACGAGCTGGGTGAGTCCCTGTCCCCCGCCCTGTCCCCCCGTCCCCCCCAGAGCCGGGGACGCCCCTGAACCCCCCGTGCCACCCTCCCGTGGCCGCAGGTGACCTGGCGGTGCTGCTGCGGGCGGGCACGGCCCCGCGCTCCGTCCTGCTCCTCAACCTGCTCTCGGCGCTGCTCTCCTGCCTGGGGGTGGTGGCGGGGGTGGCCCTGGGGCACAGCGGGACCCCCCTCGCCCCCTGGGTCCTCACCGCCACCGCCGGCATCTTCCTCTACGTGGCCCTGGCCGACATGGTAAGGGGGGGTCTGGGGGGTTTGGGGGTGTCCGGGGGTTTCACGGGGGATCTGAGGGTTTTGGGAGTGTCCGAAAGTCTCACGGGGGGTTTGAGGGTGTCCGGGGGGGGGGGGGGTCTCCCGGGGGGTCTGGAGGCTTTAGGGGTGTCCGGGGGTCTCACGAGGGGTTTGGGAGTGTCCGGGGCGGGGGTCTCACGGAGGGGTCTGAGAGGTTTAGGGGTGTCCGGGGGTCTCACGGAGCCCCCCCTGCTCTTCCCCAGCTCCCCGAGGCGCTGCGGGGCTCCGGCGAGGGCACCTGGAGCCGCTTCCTCCTGCAGAACGCGGGGTTCCTGCTGGGCGCTGGCATCATGCTGGGCATCGCCCTGGCCGAGGGGCACCTCCGCTCCTGGCTGCAGCCCTGAGCGCCTCGGCCCCGCTCGGCCCCGCCGCTGACCCCAGCGGGAGCCGCGGCCGGAGCCCGAGCGGACCCCCGGGACCCCCGGCTTGGATTTTCCCCCCCTCCTCCAGAATCCCCGGGGGGAATCCGCGGTGCCGGAGCAGCCCCGAGGGAAGGGAATCGGGGTCCCCTCGCTGCCCCCCGTCCTCTCCCGGGGTCACCCGCGGCTCCGGGGCTGGATCCGAGCGTGTTCCCCCTGCTGACCCCCCGGAGGAGCCGAGGAGGGGGAACAACCCCGGAGCAAGCGCGGTTTAATAAACAGAATTGAGCCAGAGGCGCAATAAAAAGAGCAGGATTTGGTCACAGTTACGGGGTAGAAAATAGATCAAGTCTGAATGGTTTCGCTGGGTTTTTTTTTTGGTTTTCCCTCCTTTTAAAAATTATTTCGAATTCCTTTCTCTTCCCTCCCTCCTCTCCGAAAATGAAGAAGGATTTCTGAAAATTCGGATATGGGACATCGACGACGAAATTCGGATTTTTTGGGGTTCTCTGGGGCTTCTGCTCGCACGGGAAGGGCGAGAAACCAGCAAAATCGGGGAGGTGGGGGGACACGGTTTTGAGCCGGCATTTCACAGTTTGTTTTATTTCTATTTTTAAACTGCACCTCAAAACTCTGCCCTGCTCGAGGCTGCGGGGGGCGAGGGGCTGGGAACCCCCCGGGACGGAGCTTTTGAGTCGGCGCTGGGAGGGAGAAACTCCCCCGGAGGGGAGGGAGATGAAAAATCCCTGCCGGGATGGGCTGGGATCAGCAGATCTCACATTTCAGAGCAGAACGGAGCCCGGAGGATTAAAAAAAAGATAATTTTGGGGGGAAAGAGGCGCTGCCGCAGCCGGGGGGGGTCGTTCGGGGGTGCTTTTCCCCCAAACACCCCCGTGCAAAGAGGATCCAGCCCGGGCGATGCTGAGAGCTGGGGAGATGTTTCCGCAGCCCGGAAAAAGGTGGGGAAAGACACGAATTAAGGCGGATTTTCCTCATTTCCTCATCAGCCCGCCCCTGGCTCCTCTCTCGGCGCGGGCAGATCCCGCACGGAGCGGTCCGGACCCGTCCCGGGGGTGGCCCCGCACCGGAGGCTCCGGAGCTGCGGCAGGAACCGGCCCAGACCCCGCTCCCCGAAAAGATCCGAAACAGCCCCCCAAAAAAAAACCGGGATTCTGGCACCCCTCAAGGGTCCGGGACCCCTCAGGATTCCGGGACCCCTCAAGGTTCTGGGACCCCTCAAGATTTTGGGACCCCTCAAGGTTCTGGGACCTTTCAAGGTTTTGAGAGACCCCCCCAGGGGGGTCTGGGACCCCTCAAGGTTCTGGGACCCCTCGGGGGGTCCAGAACACCTCAAGATTCTGGGACCCCTCAAGATTTTAGGACCCCTCAAGGTTCTGGGACTTTTCAAGGTTTTGGGACCCCTCAAGGTTTTGGGACCCTTCAGGATTCTGGGATCCTCCAGGGGGGTCCAGGACCCCTCAAAGTTCTGAGACCCCTGAAGATTTGGGACCCCTCAAGGTTTTGGGACCCCTCAAGGTTCTGGGACCCCCCAGGGGGGTGCAGGACCCCTCGTGCCTCCGGCCTCTCCTCCCACCGCACTTTGTCCATCTCTGACCCATCCCCGAGGGTCATTCCCGGGGCAGAACCCCTGAAATTCCCCAAAATCAACACAGAGCACCGAAACCCAGCAGCTTTTGGCCAAGCCGTGAGGAACCGGGCTCAGAAAAGGAAAAAAAGGGACAGGAGGAAGGGCCAGGTTCTCCAAAGCTCCAGAGGAACTCGGGAAGAGCAGCAGGAACCCCCCGGGCTCCCCAAAACCACCACAGCCAAAGCTTTCCATGCGAAGTTTCCTTTATTTATTTTCAAGTTGACGAAGAACAATATCGATAACGACTGGGTCGAGTAAGGCTATTTTCCTCTTTTTTTTTTTTTTTTTTTTTTTTTTTTTTCTTTTAAATTTTTTTGTTATTTTTTGTTATTTTTTTACCACCCCCCCCCTCTTTTTGTCCCCCTGCACGGGAAGAGGGGGACGAGGCCCGGACGAGACACGGACCCGCACACGGAGGAGTCGGCTGTACCTGACAGGTGATGATGAGGTTTTTGTATATTTATTTTATTTTTTTTTTGTGTGTGTGGTTTTGTTTTTTTTTTTTGTGTGGTTTTTTTTTTTTTTTTTTTTTTTTGTCCTGTCGGCATCAAAGGAACATTTATGTGCATAAAATACAGAGGTGCAGCATTGACACGGAGGATATTAAAGACACAGAGTTGCTACAGATGCCTTAGAGACGCGTCCCCCCCATCCCCAACTGCCCCGGGGGGCTCCGGCTCCGGCCCCCTCCAGCCTCACCCCACAATTCCAAGGATTTTAGGGCAGCTCCGGAGCTCCCCTCGATGTTTTGGGTGAGCCTCGGCTTTTTTTATTATTTTTTTTTTAATTTTTTTTTTTTTTAGATGTGTTTTGTTGGGGTTTTTTTTTAATATTTTTTTTTATTATTACATCTCCTTTCACTGCCGAGCCCAAAAAATTCCAGCCAGGAGAAGAGGATTGAACAGCTCCTTGTGTCCTTGGAGAAAAAAAGAAAAAAAAGGAGGAAAAGGAGGGGAGGGAGGGGGGAAAGAAAAAAGGAAAGGGAAAAAGAAAAAGCCTGAACCGAGGAATCCGCGTGTCCGTGCCGGTATCCAGCAGGAAGGGGTTGGGTTTTTATCCTTTGGTTTCTCACTGAAGGCAAAGGTGGGATCCCACCCCGACATTCCCACCCGGGAAGGAGCCCCGGGAGCTGCCCAGGCCCCGCGGAACATCGGGATAAAATCAAGGAATAATAATAAGAATAATTAAAAAAAAAAAAAAAAAAAAAAAAAAAAAAGGTTCTTTCTGGAGTCTCTGCTTTTGTAGGTTTGGGGTTTTCCTTGTTCCTCCCCGTGCTGGGAATTGGGATCTGCACGGAGCTCCCCAAAAACGGGACCAAACCCAAAAGTGGTTCCACGTTTTTGGAGATTTTGGTGGTTTTTTTGCTTGGCTTTTTAGTGCTATGTTTTATTATTATTATTATTATTATTTTATTTTTATTTTTTGATCTGCCGGATTCCAGCCCCGGGATGCGGCCGGGTGGGGCTGGGGCTGCTCCTGGGGGACTGGGGAGGGATCCTCGCTCCCACCGGGAATGGGGAAAGTGGGAGGGGAAAAAGGGAGGGGAAAGGGTGGGAGAGGGGAGGGGAGAGGGAGGGAAGGGGTGGGAAGAGGGATGGGAGTGGAGGGGGAGAGGGAGAGGGAATGGAAGGGCGGGATGGGTTGGAGAGGGATGGGCAGGGAAAAGGGAGGGAGAGGGAGATGGGAAAGGGGAGGGAAAATGGGAAAAGGGGAGGGAAAATGGGAAAATGGGAAAAAGGGGAGGGAAAACGGGAGAAGGGGAGGGAAAGGGAGGAGGAGAAGGAGGAAAAACGGGTGGGGGAAGCGGAATGGGTGGGGAAGGGATGGGAGAGGGGAGGGACAAGGACAGGAACGGGACAGGAGGGGACAGGAGGGGACAGAGGGACAGGATGGGGACAGGGGGACACGGGGACACGGGGACACGGGGACAGGATGGGGACAGGGGGACACGGGGACACGGGGACACGCTTCCCTAACAACCTGAAGTGCCCCTGGCCGGGGAGTGGCGGCAGCAGCGGCCCCGGGGCTGTCCCTGGGCTGTCCCTGGGTTGTCCTTGGGCTGTCCCTGGAATGTCCCCAGGCTATCCTGGGCTATCCCGGGCTGTCCCCAGGTTGTCCCGGGCTGTCCCAGGGCTATCCCTGGACTGTCCCTGGGCTATCCCGGGCTATCCCGGGCTGTCCCAGGGCTATCCCTGGGCTGTCCCCAGGCTATCCCGGCCTATCCCGGGCCATCCCAGGCTGTCCCAGGCTATCCCTGGGCTATCCCGGCCTATCCCGGGCTGTCCCTGGGCTGTCCCAGGGCTATCCCTGGGCTATCCCTGGGCTGTCCCCAGCCTATCCCGGCCTATCCCGGCCTATCCCGGGCTGTCCCTGGGCTATCCCTGGGCTATCCCTGGGCTGTCCCCAGCCTATCCCGGGCTATCCTGGGCTATCCCTGGGCTATCCCAGGCTATCCCTGGGCTATCCCTGGGCTGTCCCCAGCCTATCCCGGGCTATCCTGGGCTATCCCTGGGCTATCCCGGGCTATCCTGGGCTATCCCTGGGCTATCCCTGGGCTGTCCCTGGGCTATCCTGGGCTATCCCTGGGCTATCCCGGGCTGTCCCTGGGCTATCCCTGGGCTGTCCCTGGGCTATCCCGGGCTATCCCTGGGCTATCCCTGGGCTGTCCCCAGCCTATCCCGGCCTATCCCGGCCTATCCCGGCCTATCCCGGGCCGTCCCGGGCTGTCCCCGGTACATTCAGTGTTTGTCGCAGGGTCTATGGCTCAGGGGGCGCCGCCCCTCGCTCGGGCAATGGCAGTGCAAAAACACCTTTGACTTTGAAATGTAAATTTTTTTTTTTTTTGTGCTGTTGGGTTATTTTTTTTTTTTTTTTATTCCTTCTTTTTTAGCTTTTTTTTAAAATATTTTTCATTTTTTTCCTTCCTCTCTCTCTCAAAACCACAACTTCCCTTTGTCCATTCATTCCCTAGAAATGAACTTTTTTTTTTTTTTTTTTCCTCTTTTTTCATCTTCTTCCTCTCTTTTAAATTCCAACTGAAAAAATAAAGCCAAAGACACTCTCGCCTCCCTCTCGCTGCTCTCTATCCCGTGGGATGCTAAAGGGAATCCAGACTCATGCTTTTTTAACAAAAGTGCTTATTACTTGAAGCAAGTGCTTTGGACCAAGGGGTCGGAGAGAAACTTCCTTTTTTTTTTTTTTTTTTGTTGTTTTTTTTTGTTTTTTTTTTTCCAGAGGGTTTGGGAAAGGAATCCAAGCGTTCCAAACCAATTAATGGGATGAAGGTGAAATAAATTTTGCTGAATGGTCCAACTTTGGCATAAAGGGATGGAAAATTTGGGGAGAGCGGGCGGGGCAGCGGAAGTTTCCCTCCATCCCTCTTTTTACAACGCACCGGGGGAAAAAACCATCACCAAAAAAAAAAAAAAAAAAAAAAAAAAAAAAAAAAAAAAAAAAAAAAAAAAATTTGAAAAAAAAAAAAACAAAACAACCAACCCCCAAAAAAAAAAAAAATTTTTTTTTTCAATCAATCTCGTTTAGCAAAATAAATGCAATTATTACCAAACACTTTGATTATTACTTAAATTGTCAAGCTGTGCTGTCGACGATAACGATACAGCGTTAAAGGAGAACAAGACTGGGACAACCCCAAAAAAAAAAGGCCACGCACGTCCCCCCCCTTCTGCCACCCCCCATCCCCTCCCCTCTCCCCTCTCCCCTCCGGGTGCGCTGCTGGAGCCTCGTTCCCCTCCATTCTCGTCATTATTAATTATTCTAATTATTATTTTTGAAGCGGGGAAGGGGAAGGACGGGGGTGGAAGGGGGGGAAGCCCTTTTGGAGATGGCGTTGATTGTCTCGGAGTGGAGGTGACACGGTGGGGACAAGGCCAGCAGGAAGGGATGGGCTTCCTCCTCAGAGCAAAAAAAAAAAAAAAAAAAAAAACCCCAAAAAAACCAGGATAATACCCCAAAAAAATAATAATTAAAAAAAAAAAAAATCCCCCCCTCCAGCAAAGTGGAGGGAAAAGCAGAGTTTTCCACGTGCTGGGGAAAAAAAAAAAAAAAAAAAGGGGATGGGGACAGCAAAGGAGGGCAGGGATGGATTCCATGGGAACGGGAGAATTCCCATCCTGGAAATGTGGGAATCCTACAAAAGCACCCAAAAGGAATCCTACAAAAGCACCCAAAAGCCTGGGAGGGCTTTGGGTTTGGGAGAGGGAGGGAATGAGGGAATTCCTGCTGGGAAAAGGGAAAGAGCTGCAGCGAAATGTAAACAAGTTCTCTCTGTTTGTGGGGTTTTTTTTGGGTTTTTTTGTGTTTTTTGTCCAGTTCTCCTCTGCAGAATACTGAAAAGGATCTTCCCAAAAAAAAGGAGAAGGAGTTTCCAAAAAAAAAAAAGGGAAAGGAGCTTTCAAAAAAAAAAAGGGAAAGGATCTTCCCAAAGAAAGGAAAATGAGCTTCCAAAAAAAAGGGAAAGGAGCTCCCAAAAAAAGGGAAAAGATCTTTCAAATAAAATGGAAAAGGATGTTCTGAGAGAAGGAAAAGGAGCTTCCAAAAAAAGAGAAAAGGATCCTCCAAAAAAAAGGGAAAGGATCTTCCCAAAGAAGGGAAAGGATCTTTCAAAAAAAGGGAAAGGATCTTTCAAAAAAAAGGGAAAAAAATTTTCCAAAAAAAAAAAAAAAGAAAAGGATGTTCAGAAAAAGAAGGAAAAGGAGCTTCCAAAAAAAGAGAAAAGGATTTTTCAAAAGAATGAAAAGGATTTTTCAAAAGAAGAAAAAGGATTTTTCAAAAAAACAAAAAAGGTTTTTTTTTCTTTTTTTTTTTCTTTTTTTAATTTTTAAATTCAAGTTTTGTTTGAGTTCATTCTGGTTCTGAGCTGAGGTATCTGGTGCAGAACAAGGGGCAGCGCTTCCTTTTGGGATGGGGGGGGAGCAGGGAGGGGTTTTATCCTAAAAAAAACAAAAAAAAAAAAAAGGGAAATCCCTCGGATCCCTGCCCCTCTCAAGTGCCTGGATCTCACCCAGGGTGGGTTTTTGTTGAGTGCTTGGGGTGGGGGAACCCCGAAGGAAAAAATGTGCTTTTCACCCAAAGGCCAAGACTGCAACTTCATATTTGGTTCGAAAAAGTTTGGCTTTGGTTCAAAAAGAAAAAGAAAAAGAAAAGAACAGTGCCAGGGGATCCCCCAGGAAGAGCTCCCGAAGGGGAGCCACCTTCATCTCCAAATGATTGAAAAAGAAAATAAAAACCAACAAAAAAAAAAAAAAAAAAAAAGGATTTTGGTTACAGAAATGCCCTTTTCTCAGGGGGTGAGGAGCTTGGAGATTCCTGAAATTCCCAAAATTCCTGGAATTCCACTGCCCTTCCAGCCCCTTCCTCTGTGCATCCCCGTCTTTGGCTTTGAACAGACTCGTGGGAAGGAGGGAAAAATTGCTTTTTGATGCTGTTACAGTAATTCAGAAGGAAAACCCCCCCCAAAAAAAGAAAAAAAAAGAAAAAAAGAAAAAAAATAACGGAAAAAAAAAAAAAACCCAACAGTGCAACATTCTCGAATGCTTTGAACCTGCAGCATAAACAGGGATTTCCAAAAATGAAAATAAATGAAAAATGAGAACCCAAACCAAAAAACAACCATCCCACTCACATCCACAAAATCTGCCAGGATGCTGCATCCCAAAAAAATCAACACAGGCTTTGTGAATAAGGACTTGCAAGTGCATTTGTTTCCTTAGTAAAGGCTAAAATGTTGAATTATAATTTTTTTAAATGGTTTTTGTTGGTTTTTTTAAAGGTAAATGCTCGTTTCTCTATAAATAATTATCTTTTTTTAAAAAAAAAAAAAAAAAAAAAAAGAAGCAAGCAACCAAGCAAGCAACCAACAACTGACTCTCTCATGGAAACGGCCACGCAAACCAGGAGGGAAAAAAAAAAAAAAAAAAAAGCAATTTTTAGGATCTGACAAATTGCCAAAAGGAGGGGAAGAAACCAAAATAAAAACCCCTAAAAAAAAAATCCAAAACCAACAGAATCCCTAAAGTGCCTGGTGTGGGGAGGAGGCTCCAGAGGGGCACCCGTTTTTATTTTCCCTAAAATGAGCTGCCAAAGGGTTTTTAGTGTGCCAGGTACAGTAGATTTGGGGTTTTTCAAGTGTTTTCTTTTTGGGGTAAGCACGAGGAGAGGAGAGGGGAGGAGCGATTCCCACCCTGGCTGGACATTCCCAAATCCCCAAATCCCCACCCTGGCCAAGAGTTCGGGTTTTTCCTGATCCCAGCTGAGCACAGGGGATGGAAATGGGAAGGGAAATTCCTGGGATTTCCGGGAGGAAAATGTTGGGAATGAGATGAAATCACCAGGAAGGAAACAAAACATCTGGGAAGGAAACAGGAATGAAACACCGGGAGTGAAACGCTGGGAATGAAACAAAAATGTTGGGAATGAAACAAAAACTCTGGGAAGGAAACAAAAATGTTGGGAAGGAAACACCAGGAATGAAACACCAAGAATGAAACAAGAACCCTGGGAAGGAAACAAAAACATTGGGAATGAAACAAAATGTTGAGAAGGAAGTGCCAGGAGTGAAACAAAACCACCAGGGATGAAACAAAAACGTTGGGAATGAAACACCGGGAATGAAACAAAGATGCCAGGAAGGAAACAAAGACCCTGGGAAGGAAACAAGAAGACAGGGGAGGAAATGCTCCAATCAACCTCCAAGGGAAAATCCAGCAGCATCTGCCTCGTGCCAACCCAAATTCTGCCCCTTCCACCTCCTGCCAGCCAGGGAGGGTTGGGAGGGCACAGGGGATGTGCCAGCCCAAATCCCAGCCCAAATCCTGCTCCTTCCATCCTGGGAATGTGCCAGCCCAAATCCCAGCCTAAATCTTGTCCCTTCCAGCTCTTGCCCAGCCAAGGGAAGGTTGGGAGGGCACAGGGGATGTGCCAGCCCAAATCCCAGCCCAAATCCTGCCCTTCCACCTCCTGCCAGCCAGGGTGGATTAGGAGGGCACAGGGGATGTGCCAGCCCAAACCCAGCCTAAATCTTGCCCCTTCCAGCTCCTGCCCAGCCAAGGGATGATTGGGAGGGCACAGGGGATGTGCCAGCCCAAATCCTGCTCCTTCCATCCTGGGAATGTGCCAGCCCAAATCCCAGCCCAAATCCTGCTCCTTCCACCTCCTGCCCAAGGGAAGGTTGGGAGGGCACGGGGGACGTGCCAGCCCAAATCCCAGCCCAAATCCTGCCCCTTCCATCCCAGGAACGTGCCAGCCCAAATCCTGCTCCTTCCAGCTCCTGCCAGCCAGGGAGGGCACAGGGAACGGGGCTGGCACCGCCGGGAACGCTCAAAACCCCGAACTCTTGGCCTCACCCCCACCCACCCCACGCTGGGCCCGCCCGGTCTTGTTCTCCTTTAAAGTGCCCTATATTTATAGAATTTCTAAATAAATAGAATAAGATATCGGGTCACCCGTGGCCGGGGGAGGTCACTCCGAGTAGCAGCCGTCCAGGCCGATGGCGCTGTGGCGCTCCTTGGAGTAGGGGCAGGAGGAGCCGTTCGGGAGGGCCCCGCAGGCCGGGAGGGCCCCGCAGGCCGGGAGGGCCCCGCAGGCCGCCGCCGCCTTGGCCGCGATGCCGCAGTTCGTGAGGAGGCTGAGGCTGAAGGAGCCGAGCGCGTCCTTGGGCGGGAAAGGCTTCATGGTG
Organism: Vidua chalybeata; assembly: GCF_026979565.1. Taxonomy (NCBI): domain Eukaryota; kingdom Metazoa; phylum Chordata; class Aves; order Passeriformes; family Viduidae; genus Vidua; species Vidua chalybeata. The sequence goes on from NC_071559.1 coordinate 1,739,913, forward strand.
GAGAGGATCAGTGCCAGGCAGTCGGCCACGTCCTTGTTGGGGGCACAGGCCAGGGCTGGGGTGTGACCTGAGGGAGGCACCGAGGGGTCAGGGGGGTCAGGGGGTGGCATGGGGCTGTGGGGCTCTGGGGTTGTGGGATTGTGCAGGTGTGGGATGGGGTGTGAGATCGGGGGATTGTGGGGTTCTGGGGCTGTGGGATGGGGTGTGGGATCAGGGGATTGTGGGGTTGTGGGGGTGTGGGATAGGGTGTGGTATTCTGGGGGTGTGGGGTTGTGCAGGTGTGGGATGGGGTGTGGGATTGGGGGATTGTGGGGTTGTGGGGGTGTGGGATTGTGTGGATGTGGGATTGGGGTGTGGGGTCACAAGATGGGGTGTGGGATTCTGGGGGTGTGGGATGGGGTGTGGGGTTGTGCAGGTGTGGGATGGGGTGTGAGATCGGGGGATTGTGGGGTTCTGGGGCTGTGGGATGGGGTGTGGGATTGGGGGATTGTGGGGGTGTAGGATTGTGTGGATGTGGGATTGAGGTGTGGGGTCACGAGATGGGGTGCGGGGTTCTGGGGCTGTGGGATGGGGTGTGAGATCATGGGATTGTGGGGGTGTGGGATTGTGTGGATGTGGGATTGGGGTGTGGGGTCACGAGATGGGCTGTGGGATTCTGGGGTTGTGGGATTGGGGTGTGGGGGCTCATGAGATGGGGTGTGGGGTTCTGGGGGTGTGGGATGGAGTGTGGAGTTGGGGGATTGTGGGGTTGTGGAGTTGTGGGGTTGTGGGATGGGGTGTGGGGTTGTGGAGTCACATGATGGGGTGTGGGATTCTGGGGTGGTGGGATTGGGGTGTGGGGGCTCATGAGATGGGGTGTGGGATTCTGGGGGTGTGGGATGGGGTGGGTTGGGAGAGATCTTAAATCCCATCTTGTCCCATTGAGGGATGGCGGGATGGGGTGTGGGGTTATGGGGTCGTGGGATGAGGTGTGGGGTTGTGGAGTCACAGGATGAGGTGTGGGACTGTGGGATGGTCTGTGGGGTTGTGGGGTCGTGGGATGGGGTGTGGGGTTATGGGGTCGTGGGATGAGGTGTGGGGTTGTGGAGTCACAGGATGAGGTGTGGGATTGTGGGATGGTCTGTGGGGTTGTGGGGTCGTGGGATGGGGTGTGGTGTTGTGGCACGCACCTTCTTCATCCACAGCCAGCACGGTGGCCCCGCGGCTGAGCAGGGCCTGCACCACCGAGGCCAGCCCGTTCCGCGCCGCGATGTGCAGCGGCCTGGAGGGGGAAACTGCGTCACAACCCCAAACCACACCCCAAAACCCCACCCCAAACCCCACTCCAAACCCCACCCCAAAACCTCATCCCAAACCACACCCCAAAACCTCATCCCAAATCCCACCCCAAAACTCCCTCCCAAAACTCCACCCCAAAACCCCACAGAACACCATGCGCTGAAATCTTTGAGTGGGTTCAAGGGTGGGCTCGTGGCTCACCCATTCATACATTTCCCAGTTTTCCCCATTCCCATATTTCCCAGTTTCCCCCATTCCCAGTTTCTCCCCCCATTCCCAGTTCCCCCATACCCCATTTTCCCCCCATTCCCAGTTTCCCCCCGTACCCAGTTTCCCCAATTTCCCGTTTTTCCGCCGTACCCAGTTTCCCCCATTCCCCGTTTCCTCCATTCCCAGTTTTTCCTCCATTCCCTGTTTCCCCCATTCCCCGTTTCCCCCATTCCCCATTTCCCCATCCCCCATTTCCCCCATTCCCCGTTTTTCCTCCATTCCCTGTTTCCCCCATTCCCAGTTTTCCCCCCATTCCCCATTTCCCCCATTTCCCCATTTTTTCCCCATTCCCAGTTTCCCCCATTCCCGTTTTTCCCCCATTCCCCGTTTTTCCCCATTCCCCATTTCCCCCATTCCCCATTCCCTTTTCCCTGTTTCCCCCATTCCCCGTTTCTCCCCCGTTCCCCATTTCCCCCATTCCCTGTTTCCCCCATTCCCGTTTCTCCCCCATTCCCGTTTCTCCCCCATTCCCAGTTTCTCCCCCATTCCCCGTTTCTCTCCCATTCCCCGTTTTTCCCCCATTCCCCGTTTTTCCCCCATTCCCCGTTTTTCCCACCATTCCCAGTTTCTCCCCCATTCCCCGTTTTTCCCCCATTCCCCGTTTCCCCCATCCCCCGTTTTTCCCCCATTCCCGTTTTTCCCCCATTCCCTGTTTCCCCCATTCCCAGTTTCTCCCCCATTCCCCGTTTTCCCCCCATTCCCCGTTTTCCCCCATTCCCAGTTTTCCCCCATTCCCAGTTTTCCCCCCATTCCCCATTCCCCATTTCCCCCATTCCCCATTCCCGTTTCCCCCATTCCCGTTTTTCCCCCATTCCCCGTTTTTCCCCCATTCCCGTTTCCCCCATTCCCGTTTCTCCCCCATTCCCCATTTTTCCCCCATTCCCCGTTTTTCCCCCATTCCCTGTTTTTCCCCCATTCCCGTTTTTCCCCCGTTCCCCCGCGGCCCGGCCGTGCGAGCACTCACATCTGCAGAGCACTGTTACTTGCATTGATAAGGCCAAGGTCTTGGGTTTCCCCCAGGATCAACAAGGCACACTTTTCATGGCCCTGGGGACAACGGGGGCGTTCAGGGCAGGGGCAGAGGGCAGGAGATCCTAAACCCCAAAACCCGTCCTCGTGCCACGGGCCACTCTGGCACCTGCTGGCCTCCACCTCGGCGTGGACTAAGCGACCACAAGCCTCTGGTTGCCACCACAGGTTGGACAAAGTGACCAGCATGGGCTGGACAAAGTGACCACCATGGGTTGGACAAAGTGACCACAAGCCTCTGGTTGCCACCACGGGTTGGACAAAGTGACCACCACGGGTTGGACAAAGTGACCACAAGCCTCTGGTTGCCACCACGGGTTGGACAAAGTGACCACAAGCCTCTGGTTGCCACCATGGGTTGGGAGTGACAAAATGACCACAAGCCTCTGGTTGCCAACATGGAATGGTTGGGGTTGGGAATAGCCATAAAAATCACCTCGTTCCCACCCTTCTGCCATGGACAAAGTGACCACAAGCCTCTGGTTTCCACCGTGGGTTGGACAAAGTGACCCAACCAGGTCACTTTCCAGGCATGGAAATGACTGGAAATTCGGAGAGTGACCCAGCCTGGGCACCTCCAATCGTGGAAATGACCCTGGAAGTTCAGAGAATGACCCAACCAAGGCACCTCCAGGCATGGAAATAACCCTGGAAGTTCAGAGTGACCCAACCAAGGCACCTCCACGCATGGAAATAACCCTGGAAATTCAGAGAATGACCCAACCAAAGCACCTCCAAGCATGGAAATTACTCTGGAGATTCAGAACCCAACCAAGGAACCTCCAATCATGGAAGTGACCCTGGAAATTCAGAGAATGACCCAACCAAGGCACCTCCAGGCATGGAAATTACTCTGGAGATTCAGAACCCAACCAAGGCACCTCCAGGCATGGAAGTGACCCTGGAAATTCAGAGAATGACCCAACCAAGGCACCTCCAGGCATGGAAGTGACCCTGGAAGTTCAGAGTGACCCAACCAAGGCACCTCCAATCCTGGAAGTGACCCTGGAAGTTGAGACAATGACCCAGTCTGGGGAACTTCCAGGCACGGAAATGACCCTGGAGATTCAGCGAGGAGCTCCCCAGGAAAAGCACAGAGGGCTCTGTGCCACCTGAGCCACCCAAAACCGCCCAGGGGGACACCAAGGTGTCACAGAGGTGCCACCCACGCCGGCCATGTCCCCACCTTGCTGCAGGCCAGGTGAAGAGCTGTGTTCTTGTTGACATCCAGCACAGTAATATTTGCTTTTGCTTGGAACAGCAGGAACTCTGCAAGGAGGAGGAGGAGAAGAACGGGTGAGGAGGAGTGTTGCCTTGATTTTTAGAAGTGTTAAGTTTTCTTTTATAGTTCTTTTTGAAAGTTCTCAGAAAACTTCTTTAGCCTACTGATAATGTTTACATATTTAAGAGTCAAGAGTTCCCACACAATTTCATGTATAAATAAAATAGTGATTATTGTGATAAGTAATAAATACCTGAGTGTGAATGTGAAATATTGTAAAATGGATAACAAACACCTGAGTGTGAATGTGAACTATTGTGATTATAAATAATAAACACCTGAATGTGAATGTGAAATATTGTAAAATGGATAACAAACACCTGAGTGTGAGTGTGAACTATTGTGATTATAAATAATAAACACCTGAGTGTGAGTGTGAACTGCTGTAAAATGGAGGACAAACACCCGGGTGTGAGTGTGAAATATTGTAAAATGGAGGACAAACACCCGGGTGTGAATGTGTACTATTGTGATTATAAATAATAAACACCCAGGTGTGAACATGAACTGCTGTAAAATGGATAATAAACACCTGAGTGTGAAATACTGTAAAATGGAGCACATCCAGCCGGGTGTGAAATACTGTAAAATGGAGCACAACCAGCCGGGTGTGAGTGTGAAATACTGTGAAATGGAGCACAACCAGCCGGGTGTGAACATGAACTGCTGTAAAATGGATAATAAACACCTGAGTGTGAAATACTGTAAAATGGAGCACATCCAGCCGGGTGTGAGTGTGAAATATTGTAAAATGGAGCACATCCAGCCGGGTGTGAACTGCTGTAAAATGGATAATAAACACCTGAGTGTGAAATACTGTAAAATGGAGCACATCCAGCCGGGTGTGAACATGAACTGCTGTAAAATGGATAATAAACACCTGAGTGTGAACTGCTGTAAAATGGAGCACAACCAGCCGGGTGTGAAATACTGTAAAATGGAGCACAAATACCTGAGTGTGAACATGAACTGCTGTAAAATGTAGCACAACCAGCCGGGTGTGAGTGTGAAATATTGTAAAATGGAGCACAACCACCCGGGTGTGAACATGAACTATTGTAGCAGAGATAATAAATAATAAACACCCGGCTGTGAGTGTAAAATATTGTAAAATGGAGCACAACCAGCCGGGTGTGAACATGAACTGCTGTAAAATGGATAATAAACACCTGAGTGTGAACTGCTGTAAAATGGAGCACATCCAGCCGGGTGTGAACATGAACTGCTGTAAAATGGAGCACATCCAGCCGGGTGTGAACATGAACTGCTGTAAAATGGATAATAAACACCTGAGTGTGAACTGCTGTAAAATGGAGCACAACCAGCCGGGTGTGAAATACTGTGAAATGGAGCACAAACACCCGGGTGTGAACATGAACTGCTGTAAAATGGAGCACATCCAGCCGGGTGTGAGTGTGAAATATTGTAAATTGGAGCACATCCAGCCGGGTGTGAACTGCTGTAAATTGGAGCACATCCAGCCGGGTGTGAACATGAACTGCTGTAAAATGGAGCACAAACACCCGGGTGTGAACATGAACTGCTGTAAAATGGATAATAAACACCTGAGTGTGAACTGCTGTAAAATGGAGCACAACCAGCCGGGTGTGAGTGTGAAATATTGTAAATTGGAGCACATCCAGCCGGGTGTGAGCCCCACGCGCTGCCCCCACCTCGCAGCCCAGCCCTGCCCACGCACCCAGCGCTGCCGTGTGCCCGTTCTCCGATGCCACCATCAGGGGGGTCCTGCCCAGCTTGTCGGCCGTGTCCACCTGGGCCTGGTGGCGCAGGAGCAGCTGTAAACCTCGGACGTTGTCTGCGAAGGCAGCGGCGTGAAGGGGGGTCCTGGGGAGCCACAACACTTCTTAGCTCATCTATGGCACTGATTTCTTTGGTTTCTCTCGGTGGGGATGGAAACATACAGCTTTTCTCTTTCTTAATATTCATATTTTTGTCTCATTTTTTTAAATACTCATATTTTTGTTTCATTTTTAAAATACTCTTATTTTTATTTTTTTTGATTTCTCTTGGTGGGGATGGAAATATACAGCTTTTCTATTTCTTAATATTCATATTTTTGTTTCATTTTTTAAAATACTCAGATTTTTTGTTTCATTTTTTTAAATACTCATATTTTTGTTTCATTTTTTAAAATACTCAGATTTTTGGTTTCATTTTTTTAAATACTCAGATTTTTGTTTCATTTTTAAAATACTCTTATTTTTATTTTTTTTTTGATTTCTCTTGGTGGGGATGGAAATATTTCTATTTCTTAATATTGGTATTTTTGTTTAATTTTTTAAAATACTCAGATTTTTGTTTCATTTTAAAAAAATATTAATATTTTTATTTATTTTTTTATCTTGGTGGGGATGGTGGCGGTTAAAGATTTAGCTTTTATATTTCCTAATATTTGTATTTTTGTTTCATTTTTTAAAATACTCATATTTTTATTTATTTGATTTCTCTTGGTGGGGATGGAAATATTTAGCTTTTCTATTTCCTAATACTCATATTTTTGTTTCATTTTTTAAAATACTCTTATTTTTATTTTTTTTTGATTTCTCTTGGTGGGGATGGAAATATACAGCTTTTCTATCTCCTAATATTGGTATTTTTGTTTAATTTCTAAAAATACTCATATTTTTGTTTCATTTTTTAAAATGCTCTGATTTTTATTTCATTTATTTTATTTATCTTGGTGGGGATGGTGGCGGTTAAAGATTTAGCTTTTATATTTCTTAATATTCGTATTTTTATTTCATTTTTTAAAATACTAATTTTTTTCATATTTTTATTTGATTTTGATTTAATTTAATTATAATTTAAATTTTATTTTATTTTATTCCATTCTCTTTGTAAAAAAATTTTATTTCATAAAAGTCATATTTTCTCAGTGGGCATGGTGATGCCTAAAGTTCTAACTCTTATATTTTCAGAACATTCCTATTTTTCAATTTCATATCCATATTTCATATCCTTATTTCATTTTAAAAATTATTTTATTTTTATTTAATACATTTCATGTTCATATTTTCATACTATTCCTGTTTTTCAATTCATTTTATTGATATGATTTCATTTTATTCCTACTTTAATCCTTTAACTCTGTCTAGCTCTACTCCAAGTAGCCTTGCAAGGCATCACCTACAGCCTCAGGGACTGAAAAGTATCAATAAATAATAAATAAATATTATTTATAAATAAATTAATTTATAATTGTATTCAAAACTCATGACTGGGTCTGGGCTCTTGTATTGCCCAAGGTGCATCCACTGAGGCTTTTTTATTAATAAATCCCTACTTTAATCCTTTAATTCTGTCTGGTTCTGTTCTAGGAACCTCCCAAGGCATCACCTACAATATCAAGGCCTGAAAAGTATCAATAAATAATAAATAAATATTATTTATAAATAAATTTATAACAGAATTAAGAACTCATGACTGAGCCCATCTTGGGTGTGGCCCTGGCTGGGCTCTTGTATTGCCCAAGTGCATCCTTTTAATAAATCCACAATTTAATCCTTTAATTCTGTCTAGTTCTGTTCTAGGAGCCTCTCAAGGCATCACCTAAAGCCTCAGGGCCTGAAAATGATAAATAAAAGTTTATAATTGTATTAAAATCTCATGACTGGGCCTGGGCTCTTGTACTGCCCAAGGTGCATCCACTGAGGCTTTTTTATTAATAAATCCCTACTTTAATCCTTTAAGGCTCTCTAGTTACATCCTAGGAACCTCTCAAGGCATCACTTACAGCCTCAGGGCATGAAAAGTATCAATAAATAAAAAATAAATATTATTTATAAATAAATAAATTTATAATTGTATTAAAAACTCATGACTGGGTCTGGGCTCTTGTACTGCCCAAGTGCATCCTTTTAATAAATCCACAATTTAATCCTTTTACTCTGCCTCTGCTCCAGGAGCTTCTTAAGGCATCACCTACAGCCTCAAGGACTGAAAATTATCAATAAATAATAAATAAATATTATTTGTAAATAAATTTATAATTGAATGAAGAACTCGTGACTCTGAGCCCATCTTGGGTGTAGCCCTGGCTGGGCTCTTGCACTGCCCGAGGTGTATCCATTTAAATTATTATTAATAAATCCATAATTTAATGCTGTAGCTCAGTCTGCCTCTGCTCCAGGAGCCTCTCAAGGCATCACCTAAAGCCTCAGGGACTGAAAATTATAAATAAAAGTTTATAATTGTATTAAAAACTCATGACTGGGTCTGGGCTCTTGTACTGCCCAAGTGCATCCTTTTAATAAATCCACAATTTAATCCTTTAACTCTGCCTCTGCTCCAGGAGCTTCTTAAGGCATCACCTACAGCCTCAGAGCCTGAAAGGTATCAATAAATAATAAATAAATATTATTTATAAATAAATAAATTTATAATTGTATTAAAAACTCATGACTGGGTGTCAATCTTGGGTGTAGCCCTGGCTGGGCTCTTGCACTGCCCGAGGTGTATCCATTTAAATTATTATTAATAAATCCACAATTTAATGCTTTAGCTCAGTCTGCCTCTGCTCCAGGAGCCTCTCAAGGTGTCAGGGGTGACAAGGAGGGGACAAGGCCACGCTCACCTTCCTTTGGCATCTCTGCTATTAACAATCTTGGCACCTAATGCTTCCACCAGCATTTCAGCAGTGCCGTCCTGGTTGTTAATTCTGTGGGAAAGGGAGCAAAGGGAAGTCAGGAAAGGCCTGGGCAGCTCTGGGATGAGAGCACAACATCCCAAAACATCCAGGGCCTGCAGATATTTAGGGTGAAACTCCCCTTTTGGGGGACTCCAAAGCCTGGAATTATCCATTGGGTAAAATATCCCCTTTTGCACATCCCACTGAGCCCAAGGCCTGAAATAATTTTTGGGGTAAATCTCCCCTTTCAGCCCATCCCAGGGGAATTAGATGTGGAATTGTTGGAGTTATTTTTTGGGGTAAAATTCCCCTTACAGGGGTTCCAAAGCCTGGAATTGGTTTTGGGGTAAAACTCCCCTTTCAGCCCATCCCAGAGGTTCCAACACCTGGAGTTATTTTTGGGGTAGAACAGCCCTTTCAGGGGCTCCAAGGCTTTGAATTATTGGAATTATTTTTGGGTAAAATTCCCCTTTCAACCCATCCCAGAGGTTCCAAGGCCTGGAATTATTTGAGTTATTTTTGGGGTAAAATTCCTATTTCAGCCCATCCCAGAGGCTCCAAGGCCTGGAGTTATTTTTGGGGTAGAACAGCCCTTTCAGGGGCTCCAAGGCTATGAATTATTGGAATTATTTTTGGGTAAAATTCCCCTTTCAGACCATCCCAGGGGCTCCAAGGCCTGGAATAGTTGGAATTATTTTTGGGTAAAATTCCCCTTTCAGCCCATCCCAGAGGTTCCAAGACCTGGAGTTATTTTTGGGGTAGAACAGCCCTTTCAGGGGCTCCAAGGCCTGGAATTGTTGGAATTATTTTTGGGTAAAATTCCCCTTTCAGCCCATCCCAGGGACTCCAAGCCCCGGGATTATTTTGGGGTGTCACTTACACTGCACAGTGCAATGGAGTAAAGGGGTTTCCTTCTAGGTACGCAAACGGGTTGTGTTCAAGTAACAATTCAAGACAATCTTCGTGCCCTGAGGAGAGAGCAACAGCAGTTGGAGCAGTTTTTCCCTAAATCCCAAAATCCCAGAGGCTGGAAAAGCCCTCCCAGAGCGTCGAGTCCAAGCTGGGAGTGACCCCCAGCCCTGAGGGCCACTTTTAAGGAAGGAGATCCTTCACCCTTCTGATCCAGAGGCAGACATCGTAAAATAATAATATAATAATCCACATTACTATATTAACACGCTATCTAAAGAGAGCTTATTACATCCCAGATAACCCAGTATACTTTTAAGGAAGGAGATCCTTCAGCCTTGTGATCTGGAGGCAGACATCATCAGATAACAACATAATAATCCACATTATAATATTAATAGACTATCTAAAGAGAGCTTATTACATCCTGGATAACACAGGATACTTTTAATAAAGGAGATCCTTCACCCTTCTGATCTGGAGGCAGACATCATCAAAATTGATATGATATGATATAAGATATAAGATATATGATATATGATATAAGATATAAGATATAATATAATATAATATAATATAATATAATATAATATAATATAATATAATATAATATAATATAATATAATATAATAAATATCATATCATAATAATCCACATTATAATATTAACACACTATTTAAAGAGAGCTTATTACATCCTGGATAACACAGGATACTTTTAATGAAGGAGATCCTTCACCCTTCTGATCCGGAGGCAGACGTCATCAAATTATGATATGATATGATATGATATATGCTATAATATGGTATAATATGGTATAATATGATATAATATAATATAATATAATATAATATAATATAATATAATATAATATATGATATGATATGATATGATATGATATGATATGATATGATATGATATAAATAAATTATATCACATCATATCATATCATATCATATCATATCATATCATATCATATCATACCATACCATTATAATCCACATTATAATATTAACACACTACTTAAAGAGAGCTTACTACATCCCGGATAACCCAGGGTACTTTGAATGAAGCCCATCCTTCACCCTCGTGACCCGGAGGCAGACGTGGTCAGACACCCGCACAACAATCCCCACTAGAGCATGGGCGAGCTGTGCACAGGGACTCCTCCCGTGCACTCACCGCTGTAGGAAGCCCAGTGCATGGGCAAGTAGCCACACAGGGAACTCCTCCCGTGCACTCACCGCTGTAGGAAGCCCAGTGCATGGGCGAGTAGCCGCTGTAGTCCACCACGGCGTCCAGCGGGTCGGTGGAGAGCGCCGCGCGCAGCAGCGTCCGCAGCACCTCCAGGTGCCCGCAGGCCGAGGCGAAGTGGATCGGGGTCCGGCCCTTGAAGTCCCGGCACAGGACGAAGGCATCGTGGTCCAGCAGGGCGGCCAGGCAATCCTCGCAGCCCGTCACGGCCTGCGGGCACAGCCACAGCGCTCTGCCCCTGCCGCTCGCTCTGCCCCTGCCGCTCGCTCTGCCCCTGCCACTCGCTCTGCTCCTGCCGCTCAGCGCCTCGGTTAGCCGGGCGCGGCCGCCCGCCTCGCCACCCAGGGGTTCATTTATATACTTGTTATTTTTAATAGTTTTGTGTATTATCTGGGTTCTGTGCTGCCCGCCTCGCCACCCAGGGGTTCATTTAGATATACATTTTTTAAATATATTTTTGTGTGTTATCTGGGTTCTGTGCTGCCCACCTCAGCATCCAGGGATTTATTTAGATACTTTTAATTTTTAATATTTTTGTATATTATCTATCTGAGGTTCTGTGCTGCCCGCCTCAGCACCCAGGGGTTCATTTAGATATACATTTTTTAAATATATTTTTGTATATTATCCGGGTTCTGTGCTGCCCGCCTCAGCACCCAGGGGTTTACTTATATATACATTTTTAAAAAATATTTTTGTATATTATCTGGGTTCTGTGCTGCCCGCCTCAGCATCCAGGGATTTATTTAGATACTTTTAATTTTTAATATTTTTGTATATTATCTATCTGAGGTTCTGTGCTGCCCGCCTCAGCACCCAGGGGTTCATTTATATATACATTTTTAAAATATATTTTTGTGTGTTATCTGGGTTCTGTGCTGCCCGCCTCGCCACCCAGGGGTTCATTTATATATACATTTTTAAAATATATTTTTGTGTATTATCTGGGTTCTGTGCTGCCCGCCTCGGCACCCAAGGGTTTATTTAGATACTTTTAATTTTTAATATTTTTGTATATTATCTATCTGAGGTTCTGTGCTGCCCGCCTCAGCATCCAGGGCTTTATTATGTACTTTTTTAAAAAATATTTTTGTATATTATCCAGGTTATGTGGTGCCTGCCTCAGCATTCAGGTTTTTATATATAGATACTTTTTATTTTTAGTATTTTTGTGTATTATCTAGGTTCTGTGCTGCCCGCCTCAGCATCCAGGGTTTCATTTATATACTTTTTTAAAAAATATTTTTGTATATTATCTAGGTTCTGGGCTGCCTGCCTCAGCATCCAGGGGTTTATTTATATACTTTTTTCTAAAATATTTTTGTATATTATCTGGGTTCTGTGCTGGCTGCCTCAGCATTCAGGTTTTTATATATATATATATACATTTCTTAAATATATTTTTGTATATTATCTAGGTTCTGCGCTGCCTGCCTCAGCATTCAGGGTTTTATTCATATACTTTTTATTTTTAATATTTTTGTATATTATCTAGGGTCTGTGCTGGCTGAGCTGCCTGCCTTAGGACTTAGGTACATATACATATACATATATATATATATTTTATATTTGTATATTTATATTTATATATATTGTGTATATATTGTATATATATTTATATATTTGTATATTTATATTTATATATATTTTATATTTTATATATTTATATTTTATATTTTATATATTTTATATATATATTTTATATATATTTTATATATGTATATATACATATATACATATATACCCAGCCCAGCCCAGCGGGTGTCCAGGACCCCCCACTCACCCCTCGGTGCTGGGTCACCCCCCACTCACCCCTTGGTGCTGGGGTGACCATCCTGGGTCAGAAGGGGACCCAGCCCAGCTGAGGGGGGTCCAGGACCCCCCACTCACCCCTCGGTGCTGGAGTGACCCCCACTCACCCCTCGGTGCAGGGTCACCCCCCACTCACCCCTCGGTACAGAGGTGACCCCCACTCACCCCTCGGTGCTGGAGTGACCCCCACTCACCCCTCGGTGCAGGGTCACCCCCCACTCACCCCTCGGTACAGAGGTGACCCCCACTCACCCCTCGGTGCTGGAGTGACCCCCACTCACCCCTCGGTGCAGGGTCACCCCCCCACTCACCCCTCGGTGCAGGGCGGTCCGGCCCCTCTTGTCGGCGGCGTCGGCCGTGGATCCCTTGTCCAGCAGGAGGTGGACACAGTCCACGTGGCCGTTCATGATGGCCAGCATCAGCGGGGTCCTGGGGAGGGACAAGGGCAGCTGGGACGGGCACGGAGAGCTCACGGAACCCACGGAGAGCCTGCAGGGGCTGGCAGGGCAGGGCTGGGTTTGGGGAAGGGTCTGGAAGGTTCCCATGGGTACAGCAGAGGTAATTCCAAGATGGTTGGAATTCCAGATCTGCTTCTGGGACAGTTGGGAATGAGGGACACAGGAATGGGGGTGAGGGACACAGGAATGGGGGTGAGGGACACAGGAATGGGGGTGAGGGATAATCAGGAATGGGGATGAGGGATAATCAGGAATGGGGGTGAGGGATAATCAGGAATGGGGGTGAGGGACAATTCGGAATGGTGGTGAAGGACACTTAAGATAGTGAGGGACAATCAGGGATGGTGGTGAGAGACACAGGAATGGGGATGAGGGACAATCAGGAATGGTGAGTGACACAGGAATGGGGATGAGAGACACAGGAATGGGGGTGAGGGACAATTGGGAATGGTGGTGAGGGACAATCAGTGATGGGGATGAGGGACAATCAGGAATGGTGGTGAGGGACAATCAGTGATGGGGATGAGGGACAATCAGGAATGGTGAGTGACACAGGAATGGGGGTGAGGGACACAGGAATGGTGGAGAGGGACAATTGGGAATGGTGGTGAGGGACATTTAGGATGGTGGTGACACCTCTGGGATAAGATATTTAAGCAGGAAAAAGTGGAAGGTTCTTGTGCAGAGGACGTGGGATGAACCCAGCACAGCACCCCGCTCCCATGTCCCTTCACCCTCGGGAAGGAGCAGAAGAGCTGGGAAGAGTCAGGAGGAGCAACTTTGGAAGTGTTTTCCCTCTTGTTATCCCGCCGTGATTTTAGCACCGATAAACCCAATTAACTCAATGAACATCCCAAATTCCAGCCCGTTCTGCCTGTGCTGGAGTTTGGTGAGGGACCTTTCCTGGTCCTGATCTCAAGCTGGGACCTTCCAGCAGATTCCCCTCCCTCGCCCAGGTGGCTTTGGTGGCCCCCAGGGACACTCACTGGCCGTGGATGTCCATGACGTCGGTGATGTCCGCGCACTCCCCGCTGTCGATCAGGAGGTGCAGGGAATCCGTGTTCCCGTTGGCAGCTGGGCACAGGAACGGGGAAAGGGGAGCAGGAAAAATGGGAGGAGGAAAAGAGATGAGATAAAAGAGAAACAAGGTAAAGAGAGATGAGGAAAAGAGGGATGAGGAAAAATGGGATGAGGAAAATGGGAGGAGGAAAAGTGATGAGGAAAAGAGGAAGGAGGAAAAAAGGGATGAGGAAAAGAAATGAGATAAAGAGAAACAAGGTAAAGAGAGATGAGGAAAAGAGGGATGAGGAAAATGGGAGGAGGAAAAGTGATGAGGAAAAGAGGAAGGAGGAAAAAAGGGATGAGGAGAAGAGATGAGATAAAGAGAAAGAAGGTAAAGAGGGAGGAGGAAAAGAGAAACAAGGAAAAGAGATGAGAAAAATTGGATGAGGAAAAGAGGGAGGAGGAAAAATGGGAGGAGGAAAAGAGATGAGATAAAGAGAAACAAGGTAAAGAGAGATGAGGAAAAATGGGATGAGGAAAATGGGAGGAGGAAAAGAGGGAGAAGGAAAAGAGGGAGGAGGAAAAGAGATGAGATAAAGAGAAACAAGGTAAAGAGGGAGGAGGAAAAGAGAAACAAGGAAAAGAGATGAGAAAAATTGGATGAGGAAAAGAGGGAGGAGGAAAAAAGGGATAAGGAAAAGAGATGAGATAAAGAGAAACAATGTAAAGAAGGATGAGGAAAAAGGGATGAGGAAAAGAGAAATTAGAAAAATGTGGACGAGAAAAGAGGCACGAGGAAAACAGGGATGAAGAAAAGAGGGATAAGGCAGAGAGGGACAAATAAAAAAGAGATGAGCAAAAGAGGGATGAGGAAGAGGGACAAGAAAAAAAGCATGACAAGCCAGAAACCCCCAACCCCTCTGGAAGAGACTCATCCCTCGGGGGTTTTGGGTTCTGCAGGGCCCTGTCCCCATCCCCGTGTGCCACCTGCAGCGTGGAGAGGCGTCCAATTCCTCTTCCTCTCCGTGACCAGGGCGGAGGCGCCGTGGCTGGTGAGCACCTGTGTGGTGTAACATTTTAATTAAATGGTGTGCTCTGTCTCACACTTTAAAATTGTACAGTTTATTCCAAGCTTGTGATCCTCACCCCTCAAAGTTGTACAATTTATTCCAAGCCTGTGATCCTCAAACCTCGAAATTGTAGTTTTTTCCAAGCCTGGGATCCTCAAACCTTGAAATTGTACAGTTTATTCCAAGCCTGGGATCCTCACCCCTCAAAACTGTACAGTTTATTCCAAGCCTGTGATCCTCCCCTATTGCTTTGGGGTTTTTTTTGAGAGTTTTGAAGTTCTTTTAGAAGATTTTAATGCTTTCTGGTGTTTACAAATTTCTACTGCAGTTCTCAGCGCTGTTCATATAAACAGTGATTGTTTTGCATTCTTTGTGGGTGGAGAGAACTGATGGACTGCTGGTTTGCCCAGTGTGGTTGGAGAGCTGGCAATTTCCCCTTCCAATCCACTGCCACTTTTGCTATGCTATATATAGTGGAGTCAGAAAAAAAAAGTTTGCTTTTTTTAGTTCTTTTTCTTTCCTTTCCTAACCTCCTTGCCTGCCTGCTGCTGTCTGTTGCCTTGATTTTTAGAGGCACCCAGTGCCACATCCAGGCTTGTTTTAAACCCACCCAGGGATGGTGACTCCACCACTTCCCCAGGCAGAACATTCCAGAACTTGATCACTCTTTCTGTAAAAACTTTTTCCTGACATCCAACCTCAATTTCCCTTGACTCAGCTTGAGATCGTTGTGTCAGTGCTGCCTCTTGGCCCCTCTCTTCCCCTCCCCGTTTTCCCCTCCCCTTTTCCCCTTTTTCCCCCCCCTCTCCCTCAGAAACCACGCTGCTCCTGGGGGTATCACCCCCAATTAACCCTCACCTAATTAGCACCCTCAGGAGCCGTGTGGAGTCTCCTTGCTGCTACCTGTTCCCTTGATTTTTAAAGGCACCCAGTGTCACCCTGGCACCCAGTGCCACATCCAGGCTTGTTTTAAACCCACCCAGGGACGGTGAATCCACCACCTCCCTGGGCAGAACTTTCCAGAACTTTATCACCTTCCAGAACTTGATCACTCTTTCTGTAAAAACTTTTTCCTGATATCCAACCTCAATTTCCCTTGGCACAGCTTGACACTGTGAGCTCTGGTTGTGTCTGTGCTGCCTCTTGGCTCCTCTCTGCCTCTCCCCTTTTCCCCCTTCTCCCTCAGAAACCACGCTGCTCCTGGGGGTATCACCCCCAATTAACCCTCACCTAATTAGCACCCTCAGGAGCCGTGTGGAGTCTCCTTGCTGCTGTCTGTTGCCTTGATTTTTAAAGGCACCCAGTGTCACCCTGGCACCCAGTGCCACATCCAGGCTTGTTTTAAACCCACCCAGGCATGGTGAATCCACCACCTCCCTGGGCAGAACTTTCCAGAACTTTATCACCTTCCAGAACTTGATCACTCTTTCTGTAAAAACTTTTTCCTGATATCCAACCTCAATTTCCCTTGGCACAGCTTGACACTGTGAGCTCTGGTTGTGTCTGTGCTGCCTCTTGGCTCCTCTCTGCCTCTCCCCTTTTCCCCCTTCTCCCTCAGAAACCACGCTGCTCCTGGGGGTATCACCCCCAATTAACCCTCACCTAATTAGCACCCTCAGGAGCCGTGTGGAGTCTCCTTGCTGCTACCTGTTCCCTTGATTTTTAAAGGCACCCAGTGTCACCCTGGCACCCAGTGCCACATCCAGGCTTGTTTTAAACCCACCCAGGGACGGTGAATCCACCACCTCCCTGGGCAGAACTTTCCAGAACTTTATCACCTTCCAGAACTTGATCACTCTTTCTGTAAAAACTTTTTCCTGATATCCAGCCTCGATTTCCCTTGACTCAGCTTGAGATCGTTGTGTCTGTGCTGCCTCTTGGCCCCTCTCTGCCTCTCCCTCAGAAACCACGCTGCTCCTGGGGGTATCACCCCCAATTAACCCTCACCTAATTAGCACCCTCAGGAGCCGTGTGGAGTCTCCCCACCCTGGGGACCCCCGGGGGACCCCCAAGGGCACCCCAACCCACCTGCACGCACTCGCTGGCGCCGCGCTCCGTGGCCAGGTAGAGCGCGGTGCGGCCCTTGTGGTCCGGCACGTCCAGGTTCACCAGCGTCTCGGCCAGCGCCTTGAGGGCTTCACAGTGACCATTGTAGGCCTGGGGACAGGGGACACAGGGGACACAGGGGACACAGGGGACACAGGGGACACAGGGGACACAGGTCACGGCTCGTGGGACACCCAGCTGGCAGGGGGAAGTGGTGCCCAGGGTGCTGCTCAGGTACCCAAAGTGTCCCTCAGGCACCCAGAAAGGTCTCCCAGGTAACCAAAGTGTCCCTCAGATACTCAGAGTGTCACTCAGGTACCCAAAATGTCCCTCAGGCAACCAGAAATGTCCCCCAGGCACCCAAAGTGTCCTTCAGGCACCCAGAGTGTCACCCAGGCACCCAAAGTGTCCCTCAGGCACCCAGAAAGGTCTCCCAGGTAACCAAAGTGTCCCTCAGATACTCAGAGTGTCACTCAGGTACCCAAAATGTCCCTCAGGCAACCAGAAATGTCCCCCAGGCACCCAAAGTGTCCCTCAGGCACCCAGAGTGTCACCCAGGCACTCAAAGTGTCCCTCAGGCACCCAGAAATGTCCCCTAGGCACCCAAAGTGTCCCTCAGGCAGCCAGAAAGGTCTCCCAAAGTACCCCCTAAGCACCCAGAAATGTCCCCACCAGAAATATCAGATACACCAGATACTCTTGAGTATCTGAGGGATAACCAAAATGTCCCTCAGGCAACCAGAAATGTCCCCCAGGCACCCAAAGTGTCCCTCAGGCACCCAGAGTGTCACCCAGGCACCCAAAGTGTCCCTCAGGCACCCAAAGTGTCCCTCAGGCACCCAAAGTGTCACCCAGGTAAGCAGAGTGTCCCTCAGGTCTCAAAGTGTCCCTCAGGTACCCAAAATGTTCTTCAGGTAAGCAGGAGTGTACCCCAGGCACCCAAAATGTCCCTGAAGTGCTCAGAGTGTCCCTCAGGTACTCAGAGTGTCCCCCAGGCACTCAAAGTGTCCCTCAGGTAACCAGAGTGTCCCCCAGGCACCCAGAAGTGTCTCCCAAAGTACCCCCTAAGCACCCAGAAATGTCCCCACCAGAAATATCTCCTCCAGAACCCTTCCAGGACACTCCCAGAACACCACAAGAACCCTTCCAGGACCCAGAACACCCTGAGAACCCTTCCAGGACCTTCCCAGGACACTTTGAGAACCCGTGCAGGACCCAGCAGGAGCCCAGAACATCTCAGGAACCCTTCCAGGTCCCTGAACCCTTCCAGGACCCAGAACACCCTGAGAACCCTTCCAGGACCCTCCCAGAACATTTCAGGAACCCTTCCAGGTCCCTGAACCCTTCCAGGACCCAGAACACCCTGAGAACCCTTCCAGGACCTTCCCAGGACACTTTGAGAACCCGTGCAGGACCCAGCAGGAGCCCAGAACATCTCAGGAACCCTTCCAGGTCCCTGAACCCTTCCAGGACCCAGAACACCCTGAGAACCCTTCCAGGACCCTCCCAGAACATCTCAGGAACCCTTCCAGGTCCCTGAACCCTTCCAGGACCCACAACACCCTGAGAACCCTTCCAGGACCTTCCCAGGACACTTTGAGAACCCGTGCAGGACCCAGCAGGAGCCCAGAACATTTCAGGAACCCTTCCAGGTCCCTGAACCCTTCCAGGACCCAGAACACCCTGAGAACCCTTCCAGGACCCTCCCAGAACATCTCAGGAACCCTTCCAGGTCCCTGAACCCTTCCAGGACCCACAACACCCTGAGAACCCTTCCAGGACCTTCCCAGGACACTTTGAGAACCCGTGCAGGACCCAGCAGGAGCCCAGAACATTTCAGGAACCCTTCCAGGTCCCTGAACCCTTCCAGGACCCAGAACACCCTGAGAACCCTTCCAGGACCCTCCCAGGACACCTCAGGAACCCTTCCAGGACCCGTAGGAACTCACAGCTAAGTGCAAAGGGCTGACTGGAACGGTGCTTTCCACATCCTCCAGGCAGTTAAAGGACATTTCCAGGAGCTGCAAGGGCAAAACCCCAAATCCTGAACTGATCCCGAGGTTTCCCACCCCACCCTGAGCTGCAGAAGGGCAAAAATCCCGACCCCAAAACCTCCCAAAAACCCCAAAACCTCCCAAAAACCCCAAAACTGTAAAACCTCCCAAAAACCCCAAAACCTCTCAAAACTCCCCAAAACCCCAAAACCTCCCAAAAACCAGGGATGAGACATCCCATCCCTGACCTGCCTGGGGCTGCTGCTATCCCAAAAATCCCATTTTTCCCAAAAATCCCATTTTCCCTGCCTCGTATTCCCCGCTTTTCTCTCAGGTCAAATTTTCTCTCCAGCTCAGATTCTCCCTCTTTTTTTTCTGGCAATTTTCTTTTTTTTTTCCTGGGGGATTTCCCCTCATTTCCTGGATGATTTCCCCCCTTTTCCTGCATGATTTCCCCTCATTTCCTGGATTATTTCCCCCCTTTTCCTGCATGATTTCCCCTCATTTCCTGGATGATTTCCCCCCTTTTCCTGGATGATTTCCCCTCATTTCCTGGATGATTTCCCCTCAATTCCTGGATGATTTTCCCCCTTTTCCTGCATGATTTCCCCTCATTTCCTGGATGATTTTCCCCCTTTTCCTGCATGATTTCCCCTCATTTCCTGGATGATTTCCCCCCTTTTCCTGCATGATTTTCCCCCTTTTCCTGGATGATTTCCCCTCATTTCCTGGATGATTTCCCCTCAATTCCTGGATGATTTCCCCCCTTTTCCTGGATTATTTCCCCTCATTTCCTGGATGATTTTCCCCCTTTTCCTGCATGATTTCCCCTCATTTCCTGGATGATTTCCCCCCTTTTCCTGGATGATTTCCCCTCATTTCCTGGATGATTTCCCCCCTTTTCCTGCATGATTTTCCCCCTTTTCCTGGATGATTTCCCCTCATTTCCTGGATGATTTCCCCCCTTTTCCTGCATGATTTCCCCTCATTTCCTGGATGATTTTCCCCCTTTTCCTGCATGATTTCCCCTCATTTCCTGGATGATTTCCCCCCTTTTCCTGGATGATTTCCCCTCATTTCCTGGATGATTTCCCCTCAATTCCTGGATGATTTTCCCCCTTTTCCTGGATGATTTCCCCTCATTTCCTGGATGATTTTCCCCCTTTTCCTGGATGATTTCCCCTCATTTCCTGCATGATTTCCCCTCATTTCCTGGATGATTTCCCCTCATTTCCTGCATGATTTCCCCTCAATTTCTGAATGATTCCCCCCCTTTTCCTGCATGATTTCCCCTCATTTCCTGGATTATTTCCCCCCTTTTCCTGCATGATTTCCCCTCATTTCCTGGATGATTTCCCCCCTTTTCCTGGATGATTTCCCCTCATTTCCTGGATGATTTCCCCTCAATTCCTGGATGATTTTCCCCCTTTTCCTGGATGATTTCCCCTCATTTCCTGGATGATTTTCCCCCTTTTCCTGGATGATTTCCCCTCATTTCCTGCATGATTTCCCCTCAATTTCTGAATGATTCCCCCCCTTTTCCTGCATGATTTCCCCTCATTTCCTGGATTATTTCCCCCCTTTTCCTGCATGATTTCCCCTCATTTCCTGGATGATTTCCCCTCATTTCCTGGATGATTTCCCCCCTTTTCCTGGATGATTTCCCCCCTTTTCCTGGATGATTTCCCCCCTTTTCCTGGGTGCTCTCCCCTCTCCTGGAGCCCTCACCAGCTCGAGGTTCTGCCGGTTGCCGTAGGCGGCCGCGTAGTGGACGGCGGTGTAGCCCTGCTTGTCCCGCAGGGAGGGGTCAGCACCGTTGTCCAGCAGGAATTCCAAACAGCTGCAATTGGGAAAGAGGCCAAAAAAAAAAAAAACAAAAAAAAACCCCAAAAATTAAGGAAAAGGTTGGAAAATCTGTAGGGAAAGCCCCAAAATCCCACAGAGGGTGCTGGAAGGGAGGGGTGGGTTTGGCCCGGAATGACAGCATGTGGTTCCTTCTCCCTGAGGATCTGCAGGGAGGAATTTCCCAGCAGATTTCCAGGAAAATTCCCAGTAAAATTTCAGGAAATTCTCAGTAAATCCCCAGCAAAGTTGCTGTCAGATTCCCAGCAATATTCCCAGTAAAATTTAGCAAACTCACTTAAATTACCATCAAATTCCCAGTCCATTCCCAGTAAATTCCCATTGAATTCCCAGTAAATTCCCAGTCTATTCCCAGTAAATTCCCATTGAATTGCCAGTCCATTCCCACTGAATTCCCAGTAAATTCCCAGTCTGTTCCCAGTCCATTCCCATCCATTCCCAGTTAAATCCCAGTCCACTCCCATGGAATACCCAGTAAATTCCCAGTGAATTCCTATTAAATTCCCTTGAATTTTCAGTCTGTTCCCAGTCCATTCCCAGTTAAATCCCAGTCCATTCCCATGGAATTCCAGTAAATTCCCAGTCCATTCCCAGTTAAAGCTCAGTTAATTCCCACTGAACTCCCATTGAACTCCCAGTTCATTCCCAGTTCATACCCATGGAATTCCCAGTCCATTCCCAGTTAAATCCCAGTCCATTCCCAGTCCACACCCATGGAATTCCCAGTAAATTCCCAGTCCATTCCCAGTCCATCCCAGCACTCACAAGAACGCCTCCTTCAGCCTGGACTCCTTCAGGGGCTCCTCCTCGCTGGCTCCTGAGTGAGCCTCAGCTCTGAAATGTCACCGGGTGGGTGACAGTGCCCATGGGGACACCCCCAGTGCCACCACAGGTGGGTGACAGTGCCCAGGGTGCCACCCCAAGTTGGTGACAGTGCCCACAGGGACACCCCCAGTGCCACCAGTGCCACCACAGGTGGGTGACAGTGCCCAGGGTGCCACCCCCAGTGCCACCACAGGTGGGTGACAGTGCCCAGGGTGCCACCCCAAGTTGGTGACAGTGCCCACAGGGACACCCCCAGTGCCACCTCGGGTTGGTGACAATGCCCATGGTGCCACCCCCAGTGCCATTAGTGCCATGTCAGGCTGGTGACAATGCCCAGGGTGACCCCCCAGTGCCATGTCAGGCTGGTGGCAATGCCTGCAGTACCACTCCCAGTGCCATTAGTGCCATGTCAGGCTGGTGACAATGCCCAGAGTGTCCCCCCAATGCCATTAGTGCCACGCCAGGCTGGTGACAAAGCCCGCGGTGCCCCCCCCAGTGCCATGTCAGGCTGGTGACAATGCCCAGAGTGCCCCTCCCAGTGCCATTAGTGCCCCGTCAGGCTGGTGACAATGCCCAGAGTGTCCCCCCAGTGCCATTAGTGCCATGTCAGGTGGGTGACAATGCCCAGGGTGCCCCTCCCAGTGCCATTAGCGCCACGTCAGGCTGGTGACAATGCCCAGAGTGCCCCCCCAATGCCATTAGTGCCAAGTCAGGCTGGTGACAATGCCCAGAGTGTCCCCCCAGTGCCATTAGTGCCAAGTCAGGCTGGTGACAATGCCCAGAGTGTCCCCCCAGTGCCATTAGTGCCATGTCAGGTGGGTGACAATGCCCAGAGTGTCCCCCCAGTGCCATGTCAGGCTGGTGACAATGCCCAGGGTGCCCCTCCCAGTGCCATTAGCGCCACGTCAGGTGGGTGACAATGCCCAGAGTGTCCCCCCAGTGCCATTAGTGCCCCGTCAGGCTGGTGACAATGCCCAGAGTGTCCCCCCAGTGCCATTAGTGCCATGTCAGGCTGGTGACAATGCCCAGAGTGCCCCCCAGTGCCATTAGTGCCCCGTCAGGCTGGTGACAATGCCCAGAGTGCCCCCCAGTGCCATTAGTGCCAAGTCAGGCGGGTCACAATGCCCAGAGTGTCCCCCCAGTGCCCCATCAGGTGGGTGACAATGCCCAGAGTGTCCCCCCAGTGCCCCGTCAGGTGGGTGACAATGCCCAGAGTGTCCCCCAGTGCCATTAGTGCCAAGTCAGGCTGGTGACAATGCCCAGAGTGTCCCCCCAGTGCCATTAGTGCCATGTCAGGTGGGTGACAATGCCCAGAGTGTCCCCCCAGTGCCATGTCAGGCTGGTGACAATGCCCAGGGTGCCCCTCCCAGTGCCATTAGTGCCCCGTCAGGCTGGTGACAATGCCCAGAGTGTCCCCCCAGTGCCATTAGTGCCATGTCAGGTGGGTGACAATGCCCAGAGTGTCCCCCCAGTGCCCCGTCAGGTGGGTGACAATGCCCAGAGTGTCCCCCCAGTGCCATTAGTGCCATGTCAGGTGGGTGACAATGCCCAGAGTGTCCCCCCAGTGCCCCGTCAGGCTGGTGACAATGCCCAGGGTGCCCCTCCCAGTGCCATTAGCGCCACGTCAGGCTGGTGACAATGCCCAGAGTGTCCCCCCAGTGCCATTAGTGCCCCGTCAGGCTGGTGACAATGCCCAGAGTGTCCCCCCAGTGCCATTAGTGCCATGTCAGGTGGGTGACAATGCCCAGGGTGCCCCTCCCAGTGCCATTAGCGCCACGTCAGGCTGGTGACAATGCCCAGAGTGCCCCCCCAATGCCATTAGTGCCAAGTCAGGCTGGTGACAATGCCCAGAGTGTCCCCCCAGTGCCATTAGTGCCAAGTCAGGCTGGTGACAATGCCCAGAGTGTCCCCCCAGTGCCATTAGTGCCATGTCAGGTGGGTGACAATGCCCAGAGTGTCCCCCCAGTGCCATGTCAGGCTGGTGACAATGCCCAGGGTGCCCCTCCCAGTGCCATTAGCGCCACGTCAGGCTGGTGACAATGCCCAGAGTGCCCCCCAGTGCCATTAGTGCCAAGTCAGGCGGGTCACAATGCCCAGAGTGTCCCCCCAGTGCCCCATCAGGTGGGTGACAATGCCCAGAGTGTCCCCCCAGTGCCATTAGTGCCATGTCAGGTGGGTGACAATGCCCAGAGTGTCCCCCCAGTGCCCCGTCAGGTGGGTGACAATGCCCAGAGTGTCCCCCAGTGCCATTAGTGCCAAGTCAGGCTGGTGACAATGCCCAGAGTGTCCCCCCAGTGCCATTAGTGCCATGTCAGGTGGGTGACAATGCCCAGAGTGTCCCCCCAGTGCCGTTAGTGCCCCGTCAGGCTGGTGACAATGCCCAGAGTGTCCCCCCAATGCCATTAGTGCCATGTCAGGCGGGTGACAATGCCCAGAGTGTCCCCCCAGTGCCATGTCAGGCTGGTGACAATGCCCAGGGTGCCCCTCCCAGTGCCATTAGCGCCACGTCAGGTGGGTGACAATGCCCAGAGTGTCCCCCCAGTGCCCCGTCAGGCTGGTGACAAAGCCCGCGGTGCCCCCCCAGTGCCAGGCCAGGCCGGTGCCCGTGCCCGCGGTGCCCGCGGTGCCCGCGGTGCCCGCTCACCTGCGGTAGGTGTCCGAGGCGGCCGCGTAGTGCAGGGGGGTGCAGCCTTTGCCGTCGGCCTCGTTGACGGCGGCCCCGGCTGTCACCAGTGTCACCGTGCACTGGTAGCTGCCGTTGGCCGCCGCGTAGTGCAGGGGGGTCCTGGGGACACGGGGAGGGGGCAAAGGGGTCAGCACGGCCTCAGGGACCCACCCTGGGGACCTTCCAGGACCTGCAGGAGCCCAGGACACCCCAAGAACTCTTCCAGGACCAGCAGGAGCTTAGAATGTCCTGGAAACCCTTCCAAGACCCCCTAGGAACCTTCCAGGACCCACCAGGAATGTAGAATATCCTGGAAACCCTTCCAGGACCAGCAGGAGCTTAGAACATCCTGGAAACCCTTCCAAGACACCCTAGGAACCTTCCAGGACCTACCAGGAACCTAGAACATCCTGAAAACCCTTCCAGGACCCAGCAGGAGCCCAGGACAGACACACCGAGAACCCTTCCAGGACCAGCAGAAGCTTAGAACAGCCTGGAAATCCTTCCAGGACCCAGAACACCCTGGAAACCCTTCCAGGACCCTCCCAGGACAACCTGGCAACCTTCCAGGACCCAGCAGGAACTTGGAACATCCTGGAAACCCTTCCAGGACCCACCAGGAGCTCAGGACACCCCAAGAATCCTTCCAGGACCTGGGAGGAGCTTAGAACATCCTGAAAACCCTGCCAGGACCCAGCAGGAGCCCAGGACACCCCAAGAACCCTTCTAGGACTCCCATAACACCTCAGGAACCCTTCCAGGACTCTCCCAGGACAACCTGGCAACCTTCCAGGACCCAGCAGGAACTTGGAACATCCTGGAAAAACTTCCAGGACCCAGCAGGAGCCCAGGACATCCCAAGAACCCTTCCAGGACCCTCCCAGAACACCCCAAGAACTTCCAGGACACTTTGGGAACTCTTCCAGGACCCTTCCAGGACTCTTTGGGAACCCTTCCAGGACACTTTGGGAACCCTTCCAGGACCTGCGGGGGGTTTGGAGCCCCCAGGGCCGTTGGTGGCTCTGGGATTTGGGGACACCGGGAGCGTCCCCGCCCAGGTGGCCCCGGGGGTGCCAACGCTCACCTCCCAAACTTGTCCCTCCTCCTCAGGTCAGCGCCGCTGCTCAGCAGCAGGTTCAGACATTCAACGTTCCTGCAGCAGGGAGAGAGCCAGAGTGTCCCCGTGTCCCCAGAAATGTCCCCGTGTCCCCAGAAATGTCCCCATGGCACCCAGAGGAGTGTCCCCATGGCACCCAGAGGAGTGTCCCCATGGCACCCAGAAATGTCCCCATGCCATCCAAAGTGTCCCCGTGCCACCCAAAGTGACCCTTAGACAACCGAAGTGTCCCCCATGCCACCCAGAAATGTCCCCATGTCCCCAGAGTGTCACCATGTCCCCCAGTGCCCCTCAGCCACCCAGAGTGTCCCCATGGCACCCAGAAATGTCCCCATGTCAGCCAAAGTGTCCCCACCAGCAGCGTCTCCCTCACACACGCAGGGAGCAGGTCCGTGCCCTCGCTCAGAGCAGGGAGCAGCAACTGTCCCCATGTCCCCAGGGTGTCCCCAGGGTGTCCCCATGTCCCCAGGCTGTCCCCATGTCCCCAGGCTGTCCCCAGGCTGTCCCCAGGCTGTCCCCATCTCCCCAGCTGTCCCCAGGTGTCCCCAGCTGTCCCCAGGTGTCCCCAGGGTGTCCCCAGGGTGTCCCCAGGTGTCCCCAGGCTGTCCCCATGTCCCCAGGCTGTCCCCAGGGTGTCCCCAGGCTGTCCCCATGTCCCCAGGCTGTCCCCAGGCTGTCCCCATCTCCCCAGCTGTCCCCAGGTGTCCCCAGGCTGTCCCCATGTCCCCAGGTGTCCCCATGTCCCCAGGCTGTCCCCATGTCCCCAGGTGTCCCCAGGCTGTCCCCATGTCCCCAGGCTGTCCCAAGGCTGTCCCCAGGCTGTCCCCATGTCCCCAGGTGTCCCCAGGTGTCCCCATGTCCCCAGGTGTGTCCCCATGTCCCCAGGTGTCCCCATGTCCCCAGGTGTCCCCATGTCCCCATGTCCCCACCCTCCGGAAGCAGCAGCGTGCAGACAGGTCCTGCCCAGGTTGTCCCCAGGCTATCCCAGGGTCCCTGAGTCCCCATGTCCCCAGGTGTCCCCATGTCCCCAGGTGTCCCCAGGCTGTCCCCAGGTGTCCCCAGGCTGTCCCCATGTCCCCAGGTGTGTCCCCATGTCCCCAGGTGTCCCCAGGCTGTCCCCATGTCCCCAGGTGTCCCCATGTCCCCAGGTGTGTCCCCATGTCCCCACCCTCCGGAAGCAGCAGCGTGCAGACAGGTCCTGCCCAGGTGTCCCCATGTCCCCAGGTGTCCCCATGTCCCCATGTCCCCACCCTCCGGAAGCAGCAGCGTGCAGACAGGTCCTGCCCAGGTTGTCGGGGGTGTTGATGTCGAAGCCGGCGCTCAGCACGTGCTCGTTGCTCAGCGAGGACACGATGCTGTACAACTGACCTGGGGGTGGCACAGGGGACAGCGGGGTCACCTGGGCGTCCCCAAGGGTCACCTGGGCGTGGCTGGCACGGGGGCAGGGCGGGGAGGGTCACCTGAGGAAAGCAGCTTGCGACAACAGTCGGAGAATCCGAAGAGAACGGCCAAGTGCAGAGGGAACATGTCGTGGATCCCGCGCCTGCGGGGGAGCAGGGAGGAGTTTGGGCTCGGGAATTTTGGGATTAAAACCCTGCTCAAGCGGCTGCCAGCGAGGAAATGGATCCTCTGTGAAGGGTTGGGAACTTCTTTGGGGTCTCTGGCTCCTTGGGCAGCTCTTTTGTCCTGCTGGGCCCCCCCAGTGCCGGGTCCAGCCCTGGGCCCTCCCGGCCACACAGACATCGAGGGGCTGGAGCGTGGCCAGAGCTGGGGAAGGGCTGGAGCAGCAGGACAAGGGTCTGGAGAGGCCCTGAGGGAGCTGGGAAAGGGGCTCAGCCTGCAGGGAAGGAGGCTCCGAGGGGAATTTCCACCCCACAACTCCCTGATGGGAGAGAAGAATGGGGATCTGTTCTCAGGGAACAGCAGGAAAAGAGGGAACAGCCCCAAATCCCTCCAGGAGAGGTTCAGGATGGACATCAGGAGGAATTTCCTCCTGGAAAAGGTGCTCAGGCTTTGGAACTGCCTGGAGAAAGGGAGGCTCAGAGGGGAATTTCCACCCCACAACTCCCTGATGGGAGAGAGGAATGGGGATTTGTTCCCAGGGAACAGCAGGAAAAGAGGGAGCAGCCCCAAATCCCTCCAGGAGAGGTTCAGGGTGGACATCAGGAGGAATTTCCTCATGGAAAAGCTGCTCAGGCTTTGGAGCTGCCCAGGGAGGTTTGGGGTCCCCATCCCTGAGGTGGAGCTGGGATTTGCTCCCAGGGAACAACAGGACAAAAGGGAACAGCCCCAAATTGCACCAAGGAGGTTCGGATTGGAAATTAGGAAACTGGATCCCTTGCAGAACCCAGAACATCCCAGAACCCTTCCAGGACCCAGCAGCAGCCCAGGACTCCCTGGAAACCCTTCCAGGACCCAGAATATCCTGGAAACCCTTCCAGGACCTGCCCAGGCCACCCCAGAACCCTTCCAGGACTCAACAAGAACCCAGAACATTCTGGAAACCCTTCCAGGACCCTCTCAGGACACTTTGGGAACCCTTCCAGGACCCAGAATATCCTGGAAACCCTTCCAGGACTCTCCCAGCACACTCTGGGTGCCCTTCCAGGACCCAGAACACCCTGGAAACCCTTCCAGGACCCTCTCAGGACACTTTGGGAACCCTTCCACGAGCTCAGAACATTCTGGAAACCCTTCCAGGACCCTCCCAGAAGATCTCATGAACCCTTCCAGGAGCTCAGAACGTTCTGGAAACCCTTCCAGGACCCTCTCAGAAGATCTCATGAACCCTTCCAGGAGCTCAGAACGTTCTGGAAACCCTTCCAGGACCCTCCCAGAAGATCTCATGAACCCTTCCAGGAGCTCAGAACGTTCTGGAAACCCTTCCAGGACCCTCTCAGAAGATCTCATGAACCCTTCCAGGAGCTCAGAACGTTCTGGAAACCCTTCCAGGACCCTCTCAGAAGATCTCATGAACCCTTCCAGGAGCCAGAACATTCTGGAAACCCTTCCAGGACCCTCCCAGAAGATCTCATTAACCCTTCCAGGAGCTCAGAACGTTCTGGAAACCCTTCCAGGACCCTCCCAGACCACCCCAGCCCCCCCTCAGAAGGTTCCAGAAGGGCTCACCTGGCAGTGTCAGCACCATTGGTCATTAATGTACTAATTAGCAGCTCGTGGCCGTATCTAGCAGCGACGTGCAGGGGGGTATTGCCGTACTTGTCAGCACAGTCGATCTCACTGCCTGCAGGGGAGAGCTCTGCTCTGCTCCAGAACATTCCAGGCCCCAAAACCCCGCAATTCCCACCCCAGATCCAAAAAAATCCCAGAACTCCCACCCCAGGGATGGTTCCAGGCTCTGAAATCCTGGAATTTCCAAACTAGGAACAGCCCTGGGCTCTGAAATCCCAGAACTCCCAACCCAGGGATGGTTTCAGGCTCTGAAATCCTGGAATTTCCAAACTAGGAACAGCCCTGGGCTCTGAAATCCCAGAACTCCCACCCCAGGGATTGTTTCAGGCTCTGAAATCCTGGAATTTCCAAACTAGGAACAGCCCTGGGCTCTGAAATCCCAGAACTCCCACCCCAGGGATGGTTCCAGGCTCTGAAATCCTGGAATTTCCAAACTAGGAACAGCCCTGGGCTCTGAAATCCCAGAACTCCCAACCCAGGGATGGTTTCAGGCTCTGAAATCCTGGAATTTCCAAACTAGGAACAGCCCTGGGCTCTGAAATCCCAGAACTCCCACCCCAGGAATGGTTCCAGGCTCTGAAATCCTGGAATTTCCACCCCAGTGATAGCCCTGGGCTCTGAAATCCCAGAATTTTCAAACCAGGGACACCCCCGGCTCCAAAATCCCAGAATTTCCAAACCAGGGATGGTTCCACACTCCAAAATCCTGCAATTTCCAAACCAGAGACACCCCTGGGCTCTGAAATCCCAGAATTTCCAAACCAGGGACAACCCTGGGCTCCAAAACCCCGGAATTTCCAAACCAGGGATGGCATCAGTGCCAAAATCCCAGAATTCCCACCCCAGATCCAAAATCCTGGAATTTCCACCCCGGGGACACCGCCAGATCCAAAATCCTGGAATTTTGGAGGCTGTAATGGGAATATTGGGAAAAATATTGAAGGATCTGATGGGAATTTTGGGGAAATACTGGAATATTGGAGGATCTGATAGGAGTATTTGGAAAAATATTGGAATTTTGGAAGATCTGATGGGAATATTGGAGGATCTGGCAGGAATTTTGGGGCAAATATTGGAATTTTGGAGGATCTGGCAGGAATTTTGGGATGAATATTGGAATATTGGAGGATCTGATGGGAATATTTGGAAAAATATTGGAATATTGGAGGATCTGATGGGAATATTGGGGAAAAATATTGGAATATTCAAGGATGTCACTGGAAAGTTTGGACTAAATATGGGAATTTTGGAAGATCTGATGGGAATATTGGGAAAAATATTGGAACAGTCGAGGATCTCACAGTAATGTTTGGATTAAATATGGGAATATTGCAATTTTATGACGGGAATATTGGGAAAAACACCACAAGAGCTCGCCGGGGGGGTTTGGGTGATGACTTGGGAGGGTCTGAACCCCCTCCCTGAGCTCCCAGGAGGTCCTGGAAGCGCCGGGAAGATCCGGGATGAGGCAGGAAGGTCCCACTGACCGTTCTGGATGAGGATCTGCGAGCGCGTGAAGCGTCCGTGGATCGCCGCCATGTGCAGGGGGCTCTTCCCTTCCTTGCTCTGCAGGAACCCCCAGGAGGGGCTCAGCCACAGCCAAAACCTCCCCAGAATCCCAAAAACACCCCAAAAAAACCAACATCCCCTGCAGAGGCTCAGCCAGAGCCAAAACCTCCCCAAAAACACCCCAAAAAACCCCAAAAACACCCCAAAAAAACCAAAACCACCCCAAAAAACCCAACACTCCCTGCAGGGGCTCAGCCACACTTGAAAACCACCCCAATAAACCAAAACCACCCCAAAAAACCCAAAACCACCCCAAAAAACCCAACACTCCCTGCAGAGGTTCAGCCACAGACAAAACCTCCCCAAAAACACCCCAAAAAAACAACACCCCCAGGAGGGGATCAGCCACGGCCCAACACCTTCCCCACCCCCTGACTCCAAACCCAAATCCCCTCACCTATAACCACACCCCAACAGCTTCTCTAACCCCAAACCCCAATTCCCTGTCCTGGAGCCACACCCCAACACCTCCCCTGACCCCAAACCCCAATCCCCGCACCTGTACACACACCCCAACACCTTCCCTGACCCCAAACCCCAATCCCCTCACCTGTACACACACCCCAACAGCTTCTTTAACCCCAAACCCCAATCCCCTGTCCTGTACCCACACCCCAACACCTCCCTGACCCCAAACCCCAATTCCCTGACCTGTACCCACACCCCAACACCTCCCCTCACCCCAAACCCCAATTCTCTGAGCTGTACCCACACCCCAACACCTCCCTGACCCCAAACCCCAATCCCCTGGCCTGAACCCACACCCCAACACCTCCCTGACCCCAAACCCCAATCCCCTGAGCTGTACCCACATCCCAACACCTCCCCTGACCCCAAACCCCAATCCCCTGAGCTGTACCCACACCCCAACACCTCCCTGACCCCAAACCCCAATTCCCTGTCCTGAACCCACATCCCAACACCCTCCCTGACCCCAAACCCATATCCCCTCACCTATAACCACACCCCAACAGCTTCTCTAACCCCAAACCCCAATTCCCTGTCCTGAACCCACACCCCAACACCTCCCTGACCCCAAACCCCAATCCCCTGGCCTGTACCCACACCCCAACACCTCCCTGACCCCAAACCCCAATCCCCTGGCCTGCACCCACAGCCCAGCCCCGCTGCCCCCGAAGCCCTGACCTGGAAGTTGACGTCGGCGCCGTTGTTGACGAGGATCTCCAGGCACAGGGCGCCGTTGGTGGAGACGGCGGCGAAGTGCAGGGGGGTGAAGCCCTTCTCGTTGGGCTGGTTGACGTTGGCCCCCACGTTGACCAGCTCGTTGGCCACCGCGTCCTGGCCCATGTAGCAGGCGATGTGCAGCGCCGTGTTCCCGAAGGAGTTGGGCTCGTCGATCTGCGGGACAGAGGGGGGCTGTGGGGTCTGTGGGGTCCGTGGGGTCTGTGGGGATCTGCGGGGTCTGTGGGATCTCTGGGGTCCGTGGGGATCTCTGGGGTCTGTGGGGTCCATTGGGTCTGTGGGGTCTGTGGGGATCTCTGGGGTCTGTGGGATCTGCAGGGTCCATGGGGTCCATTGGGTCTGTGGGATCTCTGGGGTCCAGGGGATCTGCGGGGTCTGTGGGGTTCATTGGATCTGTGGGGATCTCTGGGGTCCGTGGGGTCCATTGGGTCTGTGGGATCTCTGGGGTCCATGGGGTCTCTGGGGTCCAGGGGGTCTGTGGGGTCCATGGGGTCCATTGGGTCCATTGGGTCTGTGGGATCTCTGGGGTCCATGGGGATCTCTGGGGTCCGTGGGGATCTGCAGGGCCTGTGGGGTCTGTGGGATCTGTGGGGTCCAGGGGATCTCTGGGGTCCATGGGGTCTGTGGGATCCTTGGGATCTCTGGGGGCCTGTGGGGATCCATGCAGTCTGTGGGGTCCAGGGGATCTGTGGAGTCTG
The DNA here is from genome assembly GCF_026979565.1 of Vidua chalybeata. NCBI lineage: Eukaryota > Metazoa > Chordata > Aves > Passeriformes > Viduidae > Vidua > Vidua chalybeata. Next base: position 1,772,097 of record NC_071559.1, read on the forward strand.
TGGGATCTCTGGGGTCCAGGGGATCTCTGGGGTCTGTGGAGATCTGTGGGGCCTGTGGGATCTGTGGGGTCCATTGGGTCTGTGGGATCTCTGGGGTCCAGGGGATCTCTGGGGTCTGTGGAGATCTGTGGGGCCTGTGGGATCTGTGGGGTCCATTGGGTCTGTGGGATCTCTGGGGTCCAGGGGATCTCTGGGGTCTGTGGAGATCTGTGGGGCCTGTGGGATCTGTGGGGTCCGTGGGGTCCATGGGATCTCTGGGGTCCGTGGGGATCTGCAGGGTCTGTGGGGATCCACGGGGTCTGTGGGATCCGTGGGATCTATGGGGTCCCTGGGGCCTGTGATGTCCATGGGATCCATAGGATCTGTGGGATCCATAGGGTCCATTGGGTCTGTGGGATTCAGGGGATCCATTGGGTCTGTGGGGATCCACGGGATCTGTGGGATCCGCGGGGTCCATTGGATCTGTGGGATCCATGGGATTTGTGGGGTTTGGGGGTTCCAGATGGGGAAAGGTGGATGAGGAGAACCCAAAGCTTCTGTCACTGCCCTGGGATCCTGTCACCATCCAGAGGGAAGGAATTTGGTTCCTTGATCTCAGGGAATCAACAAAATCCAGAGGATTTGGGATTTAGGAGGGAAATGGCAGCTGAGAACCACCCAGGGCTCCTGTCACTGCTCAGGGTGACAAAATTTGGTTCAGGGATCTGCAGAAGCAACAAAGTCCAGAGGATTTGGGATTTGGGAAAGAAAAGGCAGCCAAGAACCACCCAGGGGGAAATTAATTTGGTTCCTTGATCTCAGGGATCAACAAAATTCAGAGGATTTGCGGATTTAGGAGGGAAAAAGGCAACTGAGAACCACCAAGGTTTCAGTCACTGCTCAGGGTGATGGAATTTGGATCTGCAGAAGTGAAGAAGTCCAAAGGATTTGGGATTTGGGATTTTGAGAACCACACCAAGGTTTCTGTCACTGTTCAGGGTGACGGAATTTAGATCTGCAGAAGCGATAAAGTCAAAGGATTTGGGATTTTGAGAACCACCAAGGTTTCTGTCACTGCTCAGGGTGATGGAATTTGGATCTGCAGAAGCGATGAACTCCAAAGGATTTGGGATTTTGAGAACCACCAAGGTTTCTGTCACTGCTCAGGGTGATGGAATTTGGATCTGCAGAAGCGATGAACTCCAAAGGATTTGGGATTTTGAGAACCACCAAGGTTTCTGTCACTGCTCAGGGTGATGGAATTTGGATCTGCAGAAGCGATGAACTCCAAAGGATTTGGGATTTTGAGAACCACCAAGGTTTCTGCCACCACCCAAAGCTCCTGTCCCCAACTCTCCCAGCCCCAGAGCCCCCCTGGGCAGGTCCCGGGGTCTCACCTCCACCCCCAGCCTGAGGAGGTGACGCACGACCTCGATCTGGCCGCTGGCGGCCGCCGTGTGCAGCAGCGTGTAACCCTTCCTGTCCTTGCACATGACATCGGCCCCGCGCGCCACCAGCAGCTTCAGCACCTCCAGGTGACCTGGGGGGAGACAGCCGTGACAGCACCGCGGCACCGGGGACACGGGGGAGACGGGGAAAAATGGGGAGATGGGGAAAATGGGGAGAGATGGGGAAAAATGGGGAGAGATGGGGAAAAATGGGGAGATGGGGAAAATGGGGAGAGATGGGGAAAAATGGAGAGAGATGGGGAAAAATGGGGAGATGGGGAAAATGGGGAGAGATGGGGAAAAAATGGGGAGATGGGGAAAATGGGGAGACATGGGAGAGATGGGGAAAAATGGAGAGATGGGAAAAATGGGGAGAGATGGGGAAAAATGGGGAGATGGGGAAAAAACGGGGACACTGGGGAGAGATGGGGAAAAATGGGGAGATGGGGAAAAAACGGGGAGATGGGGAAAAAACGGGGACACCTGGGAGAGATAGGAAAAATGGAGAGAGATGGGGAAAAAACGGGGAGAGATGGGGAAAAATGGAGAGATGGGAAAAATGGGGAGAGATGGGGGACACTGGGGAGGTGGGGGAAAATGGGGAGAGATGGGGAAAAATGGGGAGAGATGGGGAAAAATGGGGACACCTGGGAGAGATGGGGAAAAACGGGGAGAGATGGGGAAAATGGGGAGAGATGGGGACACTGGGGGACATGGGGACACCAGGAAGAGATGGGGGACACCAGGGAGAGATGGGGAAAAAAATGGGGAGATGGGGACATCGAGGATATGGGGGACACCAGGAAGATGGGGATACTGGGGAGAGGAGGAGAAATGGGGAGATGGGGGACATGGGACAGACAGGAAACACAGGGAGGGGAATCCGTGTGGGATTGGGAATAAAGGGAGAGAAGGAATGGAGAGGTGGAAAGGAGGAACAGGAGAGATGGAGAGGAGGAACAGGAGAGATGGAGAGAAGGAATGGGGGGGAAATGGTGAGAAGGGATGCAGGAGGTGGAGAAAAGGGAGAGATGGGGAGGAGGAGTGGGAGAGGTGGAGGGAAAGGATGGGAGAGATGGAGAGAGGGAGTGGGAGAGCAGGAGAGGAGGAGCAGGAGGTGAAACCAGCAGGGAGCACCTACCCAGGAAGGCTGCCCAGTGCAGGGGCTGCCGGTCCTTCTTGTCACACGTGCTGGGACTGGCACCTTTGTTGAGCAGCAGGTTCACCATCTGTGGGGTGTGGGGACAGCGTGAGCGGGGCTACCCCGATGGCCCTGCCCACCCCGATGCCCCAGTACACCCCAAAGTCCCTGCTGCCCACCCCTGTCCCTACCCACCCCAACATCCCTGCCACCCTGACATCCCTGCCCATCCCAAACTACCGTCCCCACCCCATCCCTGCCCACCCCAATGTCCCTGCTGCCCACCCTGACATCCCTGTCCACCCCTGTCCCTGCCCATCCTGATGTATCTGCCCACCCTGATGTCCCTGCTGCCCACCTCAACGTCCCTGATGCCCACCCCAACCACCATCCACACGCCAATGTCCCAATCCACCCCTATCTCTGCCCACTCCTGTCCCTGCTGCCCACCCCATCCCTGCCCACCCTGATGTCCGTGCCCACCTCAATGTCCATGCCCACCTCAATGTCCGTGCCCACCCCAATTGTCCCTGTCCACCCCAAATGTCCCTGCTGCCTACCCCATCCCTGCCCATCCTGATGTCCCTGCCCACCCCAATGTCCCTGCCCCCAACTGTCCCTGGTGCCCACCCCATCCCTCCCCACCCTGATGTCCTTGCTGCCCACCCCAATGTCCGTGCCCACCCCAATGCCCCTGCCACCCTGACATCCCTGTCCACCCCAATGTCCCTGGTGCCCACCCCAATGTCCCTGCCCACCTCAATGTCCCTGCCCACCCCAACATCCCTGCCACCCTGACATCCCTGTCCGCCCCAATGTCCCTGTCCACCCCCACGTCCCTGCTGCCCACCCCAATGCCCCTGCCACCCTGACATCCCTGTCCGCTCCAATGTCCCTGGTGCCCACCCCAATTGTCCCTGTCCACTCCAAATGTCCATGCTGCCCACCCCATCCCTGCCCACCCCCGTGTCCCTGCTGCCCACCCCGTCCCTGCCCACCCCCGTGTCCCTGCTGCCCACCCCATCCCTGCCCACCCCCGTGTCCCTGCTGCCCACCCCGTCCCTGCCCACCCCCGTGTCCCTGCTGCCCACCCCGTCCCTGCCCACCCCCGTGTCCCTGCTGCCCACCCTGTCCCCGTCGCACCTCGAGGTGGCCGCTGTGCACGGCGTGGTGCAGCGCCGTGCGCCCGGTGCGGTCGGCCACGTTGACGGTGCTGAGCAGCGGCACCAGCGCCTCCACGCACTTGGTGGCCCGGTTGGCCGCGGCCACGTGCAGCGGCGTCTGCCAGTGCTTGTCGCGGGCGTTGACATCGGCCGAGTGCTTCAGGAGCAGGTGGAGGGCTTTCTGTGGGGTGGCAGAGCACAGAAAGGCTCGGGCACGAGCCCCACATCCCAGTCCCTGGTGATCCCAGAGCTGTGGGATTTCCCCCAAGGGAAGCAGCTCTCTGTGTCCCTGAAGCCACGCGTGGGGTTTCTCTCCAAGTGTGAGAGCTGGGAGAAGGGATATTCCCACTGGGAAAGACCCTGGGGTTGGACTGGTGTGGCCAGGATGGCACCTGGGCTGTCCCAGCCATGGGCACAGGGATTGTCCCCCTGTGCTGGCACTGCTGGGGCCCCCCCCAGTGCCGGGTCCAGCCCTGGGCCCTCCCGGCCACGCAGACATCGAGGGGCTGGAGCGTGGCCAGAGCTGGGGAAGGGCTGGAGCAGCAGGACAAGGGTCTGGAGAGGCCCTGAGGGAGCTGGGAAAGGGGCTCAGCCTGCAGGGAAGGAGGCTCCGAGGGGAATTTCCACCCCACAACTCCCTGATGGGAGAGTGGGGTCGGGATCTGCTCCCAGGAACAGCAGGAGGAGAAGGAAAAGCCCCAAATCCCTCCAGGAGAGGTTCAGGATGGACATCAGGAGGAATTTCCTCATGGAAAAGCTGCTCAGGCTTTGGAGCTGCCCAGGGAGGTTTGGGGTCCCCATCCCTGAGGTTCCAGGGCCCTGGTGGGGATCAGTCCCAGCTTGGACTTGGAGATCTTTCCCAAGCTCAGACCTCCTGGGATTCTGTGAATGCCCCACCCTCACCTGGGCTGCTCCAGCTCCATTTGCAGGTGGGACCTGAGCCAGGTGGGCTCATCCCACCCGATCCCAGCCGGGAATCCTGGCTGGGGGAAGGCAAACCCCGGAGCCACGGGAAGAACCACGTGAGGAACCGGGAGTGAACGTTCCCCGGTGACTCAGCGGGGCCCGGGGGATGACAAACCTGACCCACTGACCTACATTTGACATTTATTTCCCCGTGCTCCTGCCGAGGCTTTGGCTTCAAGGCTTCCCCTCCCTCTGCCATCAGGGCAGAGCTTCCAGGGACCCCAACCCCATGGAACTTCACTGCCAGCGCCCCAAAAACCAACCCAGCCACCCCACAGAGGCAGGGAAAGCATTTTGGCAAGGTTCCTCTGGGGAGCTGGGCAGGTCAGAACTTCCCAGGTGGAAAAATGAGGGTGCCCAAACCCCCAAATTCCCAGATAAGCAGCAGCAGGGGTGTCCAAACCCCCAGAGAATCAATGGGGGTACCCAAACCCCCAAATTCCCAGAGAATCAGCAGCAGGGGTGCCCAAACCCCCAAATTCCCAGAGAAGTAATGGGTGTGTCCAAGCCCCCAAACCCCCAAATTCCCAGAGACACAATGGGGATGTCCAAACCCCCAAACCCCCAGAGAATCAGTGGGGGTGCCCAAACCCCCAAATTTCCAGACAAGCAATGGGTGTGTCCAAACCCCCAAATTCCCAGAGACACAACGGGGATGTCCAAACCCCCAGAGAATCAGTGGGGGTGCCCAAACCCCCAAATTCCCAGACAAGCAATGGGTGTGCCCAAACCCCCAAATTCCCAGAGACACAATGGGGGTGCCCAAACCCCCAAATTCCCAGACAAGCAATGGGTGTGTCCAAACCCCCAAATTCCCAGAGACACAATGGGGGTGCCCAAACCCCCAAATTCCCAGACAAGCAATGGGTGTGTCCAAACCCCCAAATTCCCAGAGACACAATGGGGGTGCCCAAACCCCCAAATTCCCAGACAAGCAGCAAGGGTGCCCAAACCCCCAAATTCCCAGAGACACAATGGGGGTGTCCAAACCCCCAAACCCCCAGAGATACAGCAGGGAAATCCCTGGGCGATGGAGGGAAGGCAACCAAGGAGAATTTTTTTTTCCAGCTCCCTCCAGAACTTTTTGCATTCGCCAAACCCCAAAAGAGGGGAAAGGGGAGGAGAAAATCCCTTTTGTCCCCCAGCAGCCCCGTTCCCACAGGGTTTCTCCCCTCCCAGAGCACCCACCTCGTGGCGAGAGGCCGCGGCGCGGTGCAGCGGCGTCAGCCACACCGTGTCCTTGGCGTTCACATTAGCACCTGTGGGGACACAAGTGACATTCACATCCTCTGGACAGAATTCGGTCAAAATCCCGTCCCTCAGGATTTCTTGGAGAAGAGGAAACAATCTTTAGCTCTGCTCCTTTGTTTTCCCCATGCGGAATTTGGTTTACCTGAAGTGATTGTTTAATTAGATTCTGGTGAAAGTTGTTTAATGACCAATCAGATCACAGATCAGCAGACCCTGATGGGGTCACACAGGATCAGGGCAGCCTCGGGGTTCCCCCTCTCCTCCTGAGGCTCCCGAGGGTGAGGAGCAGATGGGGACACTCAAACCTCAACACACAGAACTCAAATGGGGAGGGTGACGGGTGCCACAACCCAAAACTGAGCAAAACCCCACAGATTTTAGGGGATTTTCTCCAGGATCAAGTGGAACTGCTCCTCTGAGCATTGCCCTCCTCCAGCACCCCACAGATTTTGGGGGATTTTCTCCAGGATCAAGTGGAACTGCTCCTCTGAGCATTGCCCTCCTCCAGCACCCCACAGATTTTAGGGGATTTTCTCCAGGATCAAGTGGAACTGCTCCTCTGACCATTGCCCTCCTCCAGCACCCCACAGATTTTGGGGGATTTTCTCTGGGATCAAGTAGCTGAGGATCCCCCTCTTCCTCCAGCACCCCACAGATTTTAGGGGATTTTCTCTGGGATCAAGTGGAACTGCTCCTCTGAGCTTCCCCCACCTCCAGCACCCCACAGATTTTGGGGGATTTCCTCTGGGATCAAGTGGCTGAGCATCCCCCTCCTCCTGCAGCACCCCACATCCCCCTCCTGGCTCTGTCTCCACCTCGGCTATTTCGGTTCCAAGATGTGGAAACCTTTTAGGATGGTGGCACCATTCCCAACTCCTCCCCTGGCTGCTCTGGAGGGGAGCAGAGCCCGTCCTGCTGCACCCCAGATTTTGGGGGGCTCCTGGCTCTCACCTGACAGGATGAGCAGCTCGAGGATTGCAACGTCTCCGATGTAGGCAGCAGCGTGGAGCGGCGTCCGGCGTTCCTGGTCCTGGAGGGGCACGGGGAAAACACATCCGTGAGCAGGGAGGGCTGGGAGAGACTGGGATGGGGCTGGGAGAGACTGGGATGGGGCTGGGATGGGGCTGGGAGAGACTGGGATGGGGCTGGGAGAGACTGGGATGGGGCTGGGATGGGGCTGGGATGGGGCTGGGATGGGGCTGGGAGAGACTGGGATGGGGCTGGGAGAGACTGGGATGGGGCTGGGAGAGACTGGGATGGGGCTGGGATGGGGCTGGGAGAGACTGGGATGGGGCTGGAGAGACTGGGATGGGGCTGGAGAGACTGGGATGGGGCTGGGATGGGGCTGGGATGGGGCTGGGATGGGGCTGGGAAAGACTGGGAGAGGCTGGGATGGGGCTGGGAGAGACTGGGATGGGGCTGGGAGAGACTGGGATGGGGCTGGAGAGACTGGGATGGGGCTGGGATGGGGCTGGGATGGGGCTGGGAAAGACTGGGAGAGGCTGGGATGGGGCTGGGAGAGACTGGGATGGGGCTGGGAGAGGGATGGGAAAGGATGGGAGACTGGGAAAGGATGGGATGGGGCTGGGAAAGGGTTGGGCAAAGCTGGGAGAGACTGGGATGGGGCTGGGAGAGAAATGGGAGAGACTGGGATGGGGCTGGGAAGGGCTGGGAGAGGGTGGGAAAAGCTGGGAGAGGGCAGGGAGAGGCTGGGAAAGGGATGGGAATGGGGATGGGAAAGATTTGGGGAGCACCAGGCAAGGGATGGGGATGGGAGGGATTTAGGGAGCCCTGGGAGAGGGATGAAGTTGGGAAGGATTTTGGGGAGCACCAGGTGAGGGATTAAAAACAATTCTGGAAGCACCAAGAGAGGGATGGAGATAGGGATTGGATGGAAATGGGATGGGATGGGGATGGAAATGGGGATGCAGATGGATGGGATGGAAATTGGGATGGAGATGGGGATGGGATGGGATGGGATGGATTTGGGGAGCCCCGAGGGAGGGCCAGGAAGGATCTGGGGAGCAGCAGCAGAGCCCTCACCAGTACATTGATGTTCTCCTTCTGATTGAGCAGCGACCGAACCTCCTCCACATCCCGGTTGAAGATGGCTTGGACCAGAGGGGGCTGCAAGGGACAGGAGAGGTGACAGTGACAGGGGACACAGCTGGAATGAGGGGTGACAGTGACAGGGGACACAAGGAGAGGTGACAGTGACAGGGGACACAGCTGGAACGGGGGGTGACAGTGATAGGGGACACAGCTGGAATAAGGGGTGACAGTAAAAGGGAACACAACAAGTGGTGACAGTGACAGGGGACACAGCTGGAATGAGGGGTGACAGTGACAGGGGACACAGCTGGAATGAGGGGTGACAGTGACAGGACACAAGGAGGGGTGACAGTGACAGGGGACACAAGGAGGGGTGACAGTGACAGGGGACACAGCTGCAGCCCCACACCAGCACCTCCTTCACCCCAGTGGAACTGACGGGTCTTTAATTAAAACACTGTTCCTATCGGTTAATTAAGAAACTGCTCCTTGGTAAACAAATTTCTATCATACATTTCTCGTGTTCTCAATACCAGGTGGAACAAATTGAGCTAAGAATTGTCTCTTATTCTTTTTTCTGATCTTTTCACAGTTTTTTTTTTTTTCCCCAGGATGGAAAAGTTACCTGTTGCTCTCCGTGACCAGAGCTCAGCTCTTGAGGCTCCAGCTCCTGCCACCCAAAATTTGGCCACAGCCCCAAACCCCTCTGGGACTGACCCCCTTCCTTATTCCCACACCTAAAAATTCCATTTTTCTGCCAAAAAAAACAGGGGCTGAGCTGCTCTTGGGGTGCTCAGCACCCCCCAGTTGCTGCCTCACCCCACACGGCCCCGCTGAGGCTTTTTGGGATGGAGGGATTTGGGTGCTGCGATCCCCTCAAGGCAAATTTAAAGCTCAAAATGAGCAAATTTTGCTTTTTTTCAGCCTCTCTGAGCTCTGTCTGGCAGTGATCCCTTCCCAGCCCTGCCTCATCCCAAATTTAAAGGGCATTTCCAACCCCAGGAAGACATCCTGGGTCAGGGCAAGGCTGCCTCATCCCCCTGGAATGCAGCAGCCTCAGCATCACTTGTTAAGATAATTTTTTTTTAAAAAGGGTTTTTTAATTTAAAAAAAAATATATTTTGGGAAAGGCTGGAAAACACCAATGGTGCCCCAAAAAAGTCAGAGAGGGGAATGGTTGGGGTATCCCAAAAAATGAAATTCTGTTTAAATCAGAGGCTGATCCCACAGATCCTCCCCCTTCCTTCATCCCCTCCCGACCCCAAATTCCCCCTTTTTTCATCCCCCTCATCCTCAGCTCCTCCCAGGGCTCCAAAATTCATCCCTGGATTTACAGCAGGAGGGAATCAGGGCTTGGTGTGGGGTTGGGGGGCTCTGGCAGCCCCTGACCCCAAAATCCAGGGGACAAAGGAGCTTTTGGGGAAATCCATGGGTAAAAGGGGCTCCGAGCCCAGGTGACCCCGGGGTCACAGCTCTGGGGACAGCACAGCCACGCAGGGGGGTCCCCAAAACCTGATGGGAACACTCTGAACCCCACATTTGTCCCTAAAACACGACAGGGACGCTCTGCACCCCAAGAGTGTCCCCAAAACCTGATGGGGACACTCTGAACCCCACATTTGTCCCTAAAACACGACAGGGACGCTCTGCACCCCAAGAGTGTCCCCAAAACCTGATGGGGACACTCTGAACCCCACATTTGTCCCTAAAACACGACAGGGACGCTCTGCACCCCAAGAGTGTCCCCAAAACCTGATGGGGACAACCTACACACCAAGGGTACCCCCAAAACTCGTCGGGGAAATCCTGCGCCCCGAGGGTGCCCCAAAACCTCGATGAGAACACCCCGCACCCCACAGGTGTCCCCAAAACCCCCCTGAGGCCGCCCTGCACCCCAGGGGTACCCCTAAAACCCAGGAGCTGCTGGGGAGGCAGCAGGAAGCGCAGCAGGGCCGGGGTCCCATCCCGGGGGTCCCGGGGTTGGGGGTCCCCCCTTGATGCTCTGAACTCCCCGATCCAGGAGATCCCAATCCCGGGGTTCTCCTTTTCCTGGGGTTCTGCCATTCCCAGGATTCTCCCATTCCTGGAATCTCCTGTTCCTGATCCCGGTGTCCCATTCCTGGGATTCTCCCGTCCCATTCTTGGGGTTCTGCCGTTCCTGGGGTTCTGCCATCCCCGGGATTCTCCATCTCCTGACCCAGGTGTCTGAACCCCGGGGATCTCCTGTTCACAATCCCGGTGTCCCATTCCCTGGATTCTCCCGTTCCAGGGCCAGGGGATCCCAATCCCGGAGTTCTGCCATTCCCAAGGTTCTGCCATTCCTGGAATCTCCTCTTCCTGATCCCAGGACTCTCCCATTCCAGGGCCAGGGGATCCCATTCCTGGGATTCTCCCATTCCCAAGATTCTCCATCTCCTGACCCCGGTGTCTGAACCCCGGGGATCTCCTGTTCACAATCCCAGTGTTCCATTCCCTGGATTTTCCCGTTTCAGGGCCGAGGGATCCCATTCCTGGGATTCTGCCATTCCCGGGGTTCTCCCAATCCCAGGGTTCTCCCATTCCCAGGGTTCTGCCATTCCTGGGGTTCTCCTGTCCCCGATCCAGGTATCCCAACCTCAGCAATCTCCTGTTCCTGATCCACGGGTCCCATTCTCAGGATTCTCCCATTCCAAGGCAGGGGAATCCCATTCCCAGGATTCTGCCATTCCCGGGGTTCTCCTGCTCCCGATCCAGGTGTCCCAACCCCAGGGATCTCCCATTCCCGAGTCAGGATGTTCAATCCCTGCGGGTTCCGCCGTTCCCGATCCCAGTGTCCCATTCCTGCGATTCTCCCATTCCAGGGCCGGGGGATCCCAGTCCTGAGCTTCTGCCATTCCCAAGGTTCTCCCATTCCTAGAGTTCTGCCATTCCCGGGGTTCTGCCATTCCCGGGGTTCTCCCGTTCCGAATCCCGGGGTCCCATTCCCGGGGGCTCTGCCGTTCCTGCTCCACGGGCCCATCCCCGGGGTTCTGCCATTCCTGACCCAGCTGTCCCAACCCCGGGGTTCTCCCGTTCCCGGACCGGGATGTCCCATCCCTGCGGGCTCCGCCGTTCCCGGGCCGGGGGGGGGGTCCCAGGACCGGGATCTCCCCTCGATGCTCCGCGGTCCCCGGGCCAGGGGGTCCCTCCCGAGGGTCCCCAGGACCAGGGGGTCCCATCCCCGGGGCTCTCCCGGGGCAGGATCCCCCTGTGATGCTTCACATTCCCGGGCCGGGGTCCCATTCCCGGCCTTCTCCCATTCCCAACGCGGGTGTCCCAGCCCCAGGGCTCTCCCGTTCCCGAGCCGGGATGTCCCATCCCGGGGGCTCCGCCGTTCCCGGTTCCGTGGTCCCACTCCCGGGGCTCTCCCGGGCAGGATCCCCCTTTAATGCTTCACATCCGCGGCCCAGAGAACCCCGCGTTTCTCCCGTTCCCGAGGCTCCCATCCCCGGGGCTCTCCCGCTGCCGGCCCGGGCCGTCCCGGCCGCGCTGGGCCCGGCGGGCACGACCGGAGCGGCTGCGAGCGGCGACCCCGACCCGTCCGGGGGCTGCGGAGGGGCCGGGAGCGGCGGGGAGGGCTCGGCGGAGCGGGGCCCGCGGCCTGGGGCGGCGCCGGGCCGGGCCCGGTGGCGGAGCCGCGCTAGGCCGCACATCCCCGGGCTGCCGTAGCGGCGCGGCCCGGGCGCGGCGCGGCGGCGGCGGCGGGCGGGAGCAGGGAGGGGAGGACGGGGCGGCGGCCGTACCTGGTCCGTGATGCTGAGAACCCCCATGTCGGGGCCGCCCTCAGCGCCCAGCTCCCGGCATCGGGTCCGGCCGCGGCGGCTCCGCTCTGGCGGCTGCGGGGCGGGGATGGAGCGCCGGGGATGCGCCGCCCACCGCCCCGGAGCGCCGCCGCCGACGGGGGCAGCGGCAGCGGGGGCGGCCCCGGGGCAGCGGCGTCGCCCGGCCGGCCGGGGGTCCACGGGGGAAGTGGCCGGGGGTCTCCCGGCAGCGGCTGCCCCGGCCCGAGGGGCGGCGGGGCGGTGGGAGAGGGTCCCGGGGGTCGCTGCTCTGACCCGCCCCGGGGTGTCCCCGGTGGGAATCACATCCAGGATCAGCTGTCGGTAACCCCGGGGGTCCCGGGGGTCGCTGCTCTGACCCGCCCCGGGGTGTCCCCGGTGGGAATCACATCCAGGATCAGCTGTCGGTAACCCCGGGGGTCCCGGGTGCCCCAGCCCGAAGAGTGGTGGGGTGGTGGGAGAAGGTCCCGGGGGTCCCCGTGTGCCACTTCCATCCCTCTGTGGGGTCTCTCCGGTGGGAACCACATCCCCCGGTGGTCCCGGTGGTCCCTGAGCAGCAGCTCCCCCAGCCCAAAGGGCACTGGGGCAGTGGGAGAGGGTCCCGGGGGTCTCATTCGCCACCTCCATCCCCCTGTGGGGTCTCTCCGGAGGGAATCCCGACCCGAGGCAGCTGCTCATGGTTCTGGGGGGTCACTGAGTGACTCCCCCGGTCCAAACCCATCCCGTGACCTCCGGGCGAGGGTCCCGGGGCTCGGGGGGGGGTCACGGGCCCGGCTGCAGCTCCCGGTCCCGGCTGCAGCTCCGAGCGGGGCCGGGCCGGCACCGGGAACTGTGTCGGGCTGGGAGCTGGTGGTGGATTCCCTGGGCTGAACTGGGATGTACTGGGAGGAACTGGGATGTGCTGGGCTGAACTGGACTGGGCTGTGCTGGCTGGGACTGGTTGGCACTGGGTAATACTGGGACTGGACTGGGCTGCACTGGGAGGCACTGGGATGTGCCGGGCTGCACTGGGAGGCACTGGGCCACACAGTTCCCGCAGCCACGGTGAATTCCCGGTCTCTCGGCTCCTCTGCCCAGTTCGGAGCGGGGCCCTTACCGGGACACGGCACCGGCGGCTCCCCGTCCCTCTCCGGACCCACGGACCGGGGGCACACGTGGGAGGCGGGGCCGTGCGCCCCCTGGGGCAGAGCTCAGCCCCGGCAGCCCCGGTTGGGGCAGTCCCGGTTGGTCCCGGTTGGTCCCAGTCCCGGAGCAGCCGCAGCCCCGGCCCGCACTACATTTCCCATGGTGCCCCGCGCACCCTCTGACTACAACTCCCATCGTTCCTCGCTCGGGAGGCGTCGCCTCGCCCCGCCCCGTGACGTACCCGGCGCTATGGCGACGCGGTGACGTCACGGGGTGAGAGGTCAGGGCGGCGGCGGCGCCGCGTCCCGGCCCGGTCCCGGTTCCGGCCCGGCCCCGGTCCCGGCCCGGTCATGGCGGCCCGGCGGCTCCGCGGCGCCCTCCAGCTCGGGGCGCGGCAGCGCCTGCGGGCCGCGGCGGCCCCGCCCGGCAGGTGAGCGGCGGCGGCCCCGCGGGGCGGCGGCCCCCGGGCGAGCGGGGCCCGGAGGTCACACCGGCCCCGGGGACACCGGGGCGGGCCCCGGGAGGCGATCGTGCTGCGGGGGCTCCTCCGGGCCTGGCCGCGCTCCCGGCCCCCGCGGGATGGGGGGGGGGGGCGGTCCGGGGGCACCGTGGGGGAGCCGGGGGGTCCCGGCGGGGCCGGCCCGGGGTCCCGGGGCTGCGGTGCCGGCGGTGCCGGCGGTGCCGGCGGTGCCGCTGTCCCGGTTCCCGTGGAAGGCCGCTGGGTGGGGAACGCTCCCTTGGGGTGTCTGACCTTGGAGCAAACCCCGCGTGGGGACACCGGGACCGGGCCGGTGCCGCCGCCGCCGCCCGCGGGGTCGCGGGGTCGCCGAGCCCCGGCGGGGTCGGGCGCCGGTGTCACCGGGCGAGGGGACAGTGCCGAGGTCACCCGGCCGTGCGGCCGCGGCTGTGACCTCTGCTCGGGGGACACGAGCGGGACCGGTGGCCCCGGTGGGGACAATTCCCGTGGGAAAGGCGGGATCTCCCCCCTGGAGCGACACCGGGGGGACGGGACGGGGCCGGCGGGGCAGCGGGCACTTGGCCCCGCCGGGATTAGGTGTCCCCAGGTCGGGTTTCCCGGCCTTCCTCCTCCTCCTCCTCCTCCTCCTGCCAGCCGCAGCCCTGGCATCAGCCCCGGCACCGGCCCGGAGCCCCCAGCCGGGATTCCCGGCCCGGGAAGGTCTGGAGGGACCTGGGGTGGCCAGGAAGGGACAGGGAGTGCTCAGAAAGGGACCCTGGGCTGTGTGGAAGGGACCTGGGGTGGTCTGGAGGGATCTGGATTGGTCTGGAAGGGGCTTGGGATTGTCTGGAAGGGACCTGGGCCAGTCCAGAAAGGAGCAGGGAAGGGCTGGAAGGGATCTGAGTTCATTGGGAAGGGACCCAGGCCAGGTGGGAATGGGCTTGGGATGGTCTGGAGGGGCCTGTGAGGCTCTGGAAGGACCTGGGAAGCTCTGGAAGGAATTTGGGAAGCCCTGGAAGGACCTGGGAAGCTCTGGAGGGGTCTGTGAGGCTCTGGAGGGATTTGGGAAGCCCTGGAAGGAATTTGGGAAGCTCTGGAGGGACCTGAGAAGCTCTGGAAGGAATTTGGGAAGCTCTGGAGGGACCTGGGAAGCTCTGGAGGGGTCTGTGAGGCTCTGGAGGGATTTGGGAAGCCCTGGAAGGAATTTGGGAAGCTCTGGAGGGACCTGAGAAGCTCTGGAAGGAATTTGGGAAGCTCTGGAGGGACCTGGGAAGCTCTGGAAGGAATTTGGGAAGCTCTGGAGGGGTTTGTGAGGCTCTGGAAGGATTTGGGAAGCTCTGGAAGGGTCTGTGAGGCTCTGGAGGGACCTGGGAAGCTCTGGAAGGATTTGGGAAGCTCTGGAGGGGCCTGTGAGGCTCTGGAGGGATTTGGGAAGCTCTGGAAGGACCTGGGAAGCTCTGGAGGGGTTTGTGAGGCTCTGGAGGGATTTGGGAAGCTCTGGAAGGACCTGGGAAGCTCTGGAGGGGTTTGTGAGGCTCTGGAGGGATTTGGGAAGCTCTGGAAGGACCTGGGAAGCTCTGGAGGGGTTTGTGAGGCTCTGGAGGGATTTGGGAAGCCCTGGAAGGAATTTGGGAAGCTCGGGAGGGGCCCTTGTCCACCAGGAAGGGTCCCGGCGCTCCCGGTGACAGCGCTGTCCCCCAGGCACACGGCCCCGTGCGGGCTCCGGCTCTCCCGGCCGGGCCGGCCGTGCCCCATGGCCGGGGAGCCCCGAGCCCAGCCCAGCCGGGGCTTCCTCAACCTCACCAACAAGCGCAAGGAGTACTCGGAGCGCCGCATCATCGGGTGGGTGAGGCTGCCAGCCCGGCCCCGGCGCTGATCCTGAGCCTGACCCCAGCCCCAGCCCCGGCCCTGAGCCGGCCCTAATCCCAGCCCCAACCCAATCCTAATCCCAGCCCCAGCCCAATCCTAATCCCAGCCCCAACCCAATCCTAATCCCAGCCCCAGCCCAATCCTAATCCCAGCCCCAGCCCAATCCTAATCCCAGCCCCAGCCCAATCCTAATCCCAGCCCCAACCCAATCCTAATCCCAGCCCCAGCCCAATCCTAATCCCAGCCCCAACCCAATCCTAATCCCAGCCCCAGCCCAATCCTAATCCCAGCCCCAGCCCAATCCTAATCCCAGCCCCAACCCAACCCTAATCCCAGCCCCAACCCAATCCTAATCCCAGCCCCAGCCCTGAGCCTGACCCCAAGTCCCAGCTCCCAGCCCAACCCTAATCCCAGCTCCCAGCCCAACCCTAATCCCAGCTCCCAGCCCTGAGCCTGACCCCAAGTCCCAGCTCCCAGCCCAATCCTAATCCCAGCCCCAGCCCTGAGCCTGACCCCAGTCCCAGCTCCCAGCCCAATCCTAATCCCAGCTCCCAGCCCAATCCCAATCCCAGCCCTGGCCCTGAGCCTGACCCCAGTCCCAGCTCCCAGCCCAATCCTAATCCCAGCTCCCAGCCCAATCCTAATCCCAGCCCCAGCCCTGAGCCTGACCCCAGTCCCAGCTCCCAGCCCAATCCTAATCCCAGCCCCGGCCCTGAGCCTGACCCCAGTCCCAGCTCCCAGCCCAATCCTAATCCCAGCTCCCAGCCCAATCCTAATCCCAGCCCCAGCCCTGAGCCTGACCCCAGTCCCAGCTCCCAGCCCCAACCCCAACCCTGACTTCAACCTCAACCCCAATCCCAGCCCCAAACACGGCTCCAATCCCCATCTCAGCCCCAATCCCGACCCCAAAACCCCAACCCCCAACCCCAGCCCCTACCCCTTCCTGTTCAACCCCAGCCCCGGCTCCAACCCCAGCTCCAACTTTGCCCCTGACTCCAGTCCCAACCCCAGCCCTGGCCCCCAAACCCAGCCCCAATTCCAACCCAAATCCCAACCCAACTTCAATTCCAGTCCCAAACCCAATTCCAACCCCAACCCCAATGCCAGCCCCAATGCCAGCTCTGACCCCAACCCAACCCCAATCCCAGCCCCAACCCCAATTCCAACACCAACCCCAATCCCAGCCCCAACCCCCCCAGTTCCAGCCCCAATCCCAATCCCGACCCCAACCCCAATTCCAGCCCCAATCCCAAGCCGTGACCCCAATCCCAACCCTGACCCCAACCCCAATTCCAACCCTGACCCAACCCCAATCCCAACCCTGACCCCAATCCCAATTCCATCCCTGACCCAAGCCCAACCCCAGCCCCAATCCCAGCTGTGACCCCAATCCCAACGCTGACCCCAACCCCAATTCCATCCCTGACCCAACCCCAGCCCCAATCCCAGCCCCGACCCCAATCCCAACGCTGACCCCAACCCCAATCCCAGCCCCATCCCAACCCCGTCTCTGCCGCAGGTACTCCATGCAGGAGATGTACGACGTGGTGGCCAACGTGGAGGACTACAAGAACTTCGTGCCCTGGTGCAAGAAGTCCGTGGTGGTGTCGCGGCGCTCGGGCCACGTCAAGGCGCAGCTGGAGGTGGGGTTCCCACCCGTGCTGGAGCGCTACACCTCCATCGTCACCCTGGTGCGGCCCCACCTCGTCAAGGTGAGCTGGGAGCAAGGGCTGGACACCAGGAGTGCGGCCAGAGCTGGGGAAGGGTCTGGAGAGGCCCTGAGGGAGCTGGGAAAGGGGCTCAGCCTGGAGGGAAGGAGGCTCCGAGGGGAATTTCCACCCCACAACTCCCTGATGGGAGAGCGGGGTCGGGATCTGCTGCCAGGGAACAGCAGGAGGAGAAGGAACAGCCCCAAATTCCTCCAGGAGAGGTTCAGGATGGACATCAGGAGGAATTTCCTCCTGGAAAAGGTGCTCAGGCTCTGGAACTGCCTGGAGAAAGGGAGGCTCAGAGGGGAATTTCCACCCCACAACTCCCTGATGGGAGAGAGGAATGGGGATCTGTTCCCAGGGAACAGCAGGAAAAGAGGGAGCAGCCCCAAATTCCTCCAGGAGAGATTCAGGGTGGACATCAGGAGGAATTTCCTCCTGGAAAAGGTGCTCAGGCTTTGGAGCTGCCTGGAGAAAAGGAGGCTCAGAGGGGAATTTTCACCCCACAACTCCATGACGGGAGAGTAGGGTCAGGATCTGTTCTCAGGGATCTGTTTCCCAGGGTGAGAGGGAACAGCCAAAAATTCCTCCAGGAGAGGTTCAGGATGGACATGAGGAGGAATTTCCTCCTGGAAAAGCTGCTCAGGCTTTGGAGCTGCCTGGAGAAAAGGAGGCTCAGAGGGGAATTTTCACCCCACAACTCCATGATGGGAGAGCAGAGCTGGGGTGAGGTCAAGATCTTTTCGCAGGGAAGAACAGGAGAAGGGAAAACAGCCTCAAATTGTTCCAGGGAAGGTTCAGGTTGGAATTTCCCTGTGGAAAAAGCTGTCAGGCACTGGAAGTGCCCAGGGAGGTTTGCAGTGCCCATCCCTGGAGGTGACCAGGATGTGGCTCTCTGGGGGATCCCAGGTTGGGCTGGATCCAGGAGGGGTTTCCAGCCTGGAGGGTTCCCTGACCCCGGTGCCTGCCAGGCCCCCTGAGCATCCCCTTTTCCCCTGCCCAGGCCGTCTGCACCGACGGGCGCCTCTTCAACCACCTGGAGACCAACTGGCGCTTCAGCCCCGGCATCCCCGGCTACCCCCGCACCAGCACCGTGGATTTCTCGGTACGACCCCCCCCCGGGGAGGGCGGGGCTCACCCGCCGGGGCTCACCTGCTCTCCTCCTCCTCCTCCTGCCCAGATCTCCTTCGAGTTCCGCTCCCTGCTGCACTCCCAGCTGGCCACCGTGTTCTTCGATGAGGTGGTCAAGCAGATGGTGGCCGCCTTCGAGCGCCGCGCGGCCAAGAACTTCGGGCCCGAGACCCGCATCCCCCGGGAGCTGATGTTCCACGAGGTGCACCAGACGTGAGGGCGGCCGGGCCGGGCACCCCCGGACTGTGCCCACCCCCCAGAAATATTTATTCGATAAATGCGTTTGCGCTGCTGTTGCCTCAACGCCCCCCGGGGCTGCCGTGAGCCCCGGTCCCAGGAGCTGCGTCCCGGCGCTGGACTCCCTGGTTTTGCAGCTGATTTGGGGTTTTAATATTTTAGTTCTTGTTTGTTTGGTTTTTTTTTTTTTTTTGGTTGCGTTTTTTTTTTCTTTTTCTTCTTCTTTTTTTTTTTTTTTTTTTTAACCCTTTTATTTTTGGTTGCTTTGGTTGTTTTTAAACTCCTCGGCCAGGCCGGAGGGCCCCGGCGGGGGCAGCTCCGGTGCCTGGGCCCCGCCGTGCTCCGGGAGAGCCGGAGGAACGGGGTGGGGGGGTTTGGTGAGGGGGGGGGGGAAGCTGCTGGGACCCCCCCCCTCCGCTTCCTCCCCAGCTCTTCCAGGAATAAAAGGGAAGGAGCCGGCGCAGGGAGGAGCCCCCCGAGCCGTCGCACACTTTGCACAAGCCACACGCACAGGGTGGGGAGGGGGCGGCTCCCGCTGCCCCCCCCCCGCTGCCCCCCACCCCAGCACCCTCCGCAGGGACCCACACGGTCCCGACCCCACCCCCAGCGCCCCCCCGGCCCCACTCGCGGTTCCTCACCTGTGGGGGGGGGGGGGGGGATGGGAAGGCCTCAGTTTCCCCCCCACCCCCGCCGCCACCACGAAGCCCCCCCGGGGGGGTGAGGGGCTCCCCGAGCCCCCCGAGCCTGTCCTGGCCGTGCTGCCCGAGGAAGGGCGGGCTTTGCCAGGCCAATAAAGAGAATTTTCCAAGGGTCAGCAGCCTCCTGGTCCTCATTCAGCATGGGAGGGGGGATTCTGGGGGGGGGGGGCTGCATGCTGAGACCCCCGGGTGGGGTGGGGGCACCATCCCCTGACCCCCCCCGATTTGGGCAGGGAGGTGGGAGGCTGGGGGTTTGTTAATAAAAACATTTATTTTGCATTTTTGTTGTTGTTTGTACAGAAGTGCCCGAGAGCTGCGAGGAGCCGGGGTGGGGGCCCCGGGGGGGGGGGTCCCAGCTCTGGCTCCCGGGGGCTTCAGGCAGGGGGGAAGGGGGGGAAGGGGGTCACACAAACACGGGGGCGCGGCCGGGGAGGAGTGTATCGAGTCCCTGCGGGGGCCCGGACATGGGGCTGGACTGAACCCCTCTCGGGGGGCTGCAGTGGGGGCTGTGCCCCCCACCCCCCCCCCCAGGAGCCCCCCCAGCCCAGCAGTGGGGGAGCCGGGGGGGGGCTCCAAGTGTGGGGAGCCTGGGGAAGGGGGGCTCCCAGTGTGCGCAGTGAGAGCTGCTGGGGTGGGGAGGGGGCACGGGAGCGCCCCCCACACCCCACCAGGGCAGGGGATCTGGGTTTGGGGCTGGGGGGGGGGGACCCCAGGGCTGCCTCTGCCCCTCCCCAAGGCGGGTGGGGGGGCCCCGAGGGGGGTTCAGTGCCGAGGGCGTCCGGGCCGGGCCCGGCAGCGCGGCGTTCCCTGGGGGAGCCCTGTCCCCGTCCCTTCTTTAGCCGGATTTGTAGCCCACGAGCTGCATGAGGCCCTTGGTGCTCATGGATTTGGGTCGCTCCAGGGGGAATCCCAGCGCCCGGCTCCAGATGAGCTGCGAGAGGACGCCCAGGGCCCGCGACACCCCGAAGAGCACCGTGTAGTAATTCATCTCCTTCATGCCGTAGTACTGCGGGGACAGGGGCTCGGCGTGGGCAGGGGGCAGCCAGGAGCCCCCCAGGGCACAGGGAGAGGGACAGACAGGACAGGAGAAGGGACAGGTGGGACAGGGACAAATGGACAAGGAGAGGCAGAGAGCAACAGGGTGAGGGGTGGGTGGATGGGGAGAGGAACAGGCTGGGAGAGGGAGGGATGGGACAGGGAGAGGGACACACAGGGAGGAGAACAGAGAGAGGGACACAGGACACAGAGGACACACAGACAGGAAGAGGGACACACAAACAGGGAGAGGGACACACAAACAGGGAGGAGAACAGAGAGAGGGACACACAGGACAGAGAGGATACACAGGGAGAGGGACACACAGAGAGAGGGAAAGGGACAGACAGGAAAGAGAATAGAGAGAGGGACACGGGACACACAGTACAGGGAGAGGGACACACAGACAGGGAGGAGAACAGAGAAAGGGACACACAGGACACACAGACAGGGAGAGGGAGACACAGAGAGAGGGACAGACAGGACAGGGAAAGGGACAGACAGGACAGGGACACATAGACAGGAAAGAGAACAGAGAGAGGGACACAGGACATAGAGGACACACAGTACAGGGAGAGGGACACACAGACAGGGAGGAGAACATAGAGAGGGACACACAGGGCAAGGAACAGATAGGGAGAAGGACCCATGGACAGGAGGAAGAACAGAGAACAGGGAGAGGGATGTGAACACAGAAAGGGATACACAGACAGGGAAAAGGACAGACTGACAGGGAAAAGGGACAGACATGACAGAGGGACACAACCAGGCAAAGGGACAGAGGACCCTGGGCTCACCTGCAGCAGGACCCCGCTGTGGGCATCCACGTTGGGCCAGGGGTTCTTGGCCTTGCCCTGCTCCAGCAGCACGTTGGGGACGATCTTGTAGAGCTGCGCCACGAGCTTGAACAGGGGGTCCTTGGGCAGGTGCTTGAGGGCGAACTCCCGCTGGCAGGTGTAGCGCGGGTCCGTCTTCCGCAGCACCGCGTGCCCGTAGCCCGGCACCACCTGCAGGGACGGGGGCTCAGGGCCTGCTCCTGACCCCCAGCACAGCCCCGAGCCCCAGCACGGCCCCGAGCCTCACCCTGCCCGAGTTGAGCGTGTTCCAGATGAAATCCCGCAGCTTCTCGTCCGACACGTCCTTGCCCAGCTCCTTCTGCAGGTCCGTGAGCCAGAGCAGCACCTCCTGTGGGAACGGCCGGAGTGAGGCCAGGCAGGGATGGGGAGATGGACAGAGGGACACGGGGAAAGGGACAGAGGGACACAGGGATGGGGAGAGGGACAGAGGAACACGGGGAAAGGGACAGAGGGACACAGGGATGGGGAGAGGGACAGAGGGACACGGGGAGAGGGATCCATGGATGGGGAGAGGGACATTGGAGATGGGGAGAGGGACAGAGGGACACGAGAATGGGGAGAGGGACAGAGGGACACGAGAATGGGGAGACGGACAGAGGGACACGGGGATGGGGACAGAGGGACACAGGGATGGGGAGAGGGACAGAGGGACACGGGGAGAGGGATCCATGGATGGGGAGAGGGACAGATGGACACATGGATGGGGAGAGGGACAGACGGACACGTGGACAGGGAGAGGGACACATGAACAGGATGGGGAGAGGGACAAACCAACAGGGAGAGGGACAGTCAGAGGGATACATGGAGAGACAGACAGGGAGAGGGACACATGGACAGGGAGAGAAACAGGGAGAACATGGACAGAGTGACAGGGAGAGGGACAGACAGGGAGAGGGACACATGGACAGGGAGAGAGACAGGGAGAAGAACATGGATAGAGTGACAGGGAGAGGGACAGACAGGGAGAGGGACGCTGGGCAGGGAGCAGTGCCCACCTGGTTGGCGAGGCCGTGCAGGGGCCCGGCCAGCCCGTTCATGGCGGCGGCGAAGGCGAGGTACGGGTCAGACAAGGCGCTGCCCACGAGGTGGCTCGTGTGGGCACTCACATTCCCTCCCTCGTGGTCACTGCCGGGGTGAGAGGGCCATCAGGACTCCCCCAGCCCCACCAAACACCTTTCACAGCATTTTGGGGGTGGGGTGCACGGTGTTGCCAGCCCGGTTCAGCCCCACCCCAGCCCTGCCTGCTCCCGGTGACACCCCAGGAGCAGCCCGGGCATGTTCGGGGCCAAACCTCCGCCTACTCCACGTCCCCAGCTGCTCCAGGTGCAGCTCCCAGCTCCGTACCTGTGGATGGTGAGGTAGAGCCGCATCAGCTCGATGAACTGGGGGTCGGTGTAGCCCAGCATGTTGGTGAAGTTGTGGGACCAGTCGAGGTTGGGGTCGATGGCCCCGATGCCGCTGCCCTCGCGGTACAGGTTGCGGTAGATCTTGGCGGCCACGCACGGCAGCTTCGCGATCAGGTCCATGGCGTCCTCGTACACAAACTGGGACCAGCGGGGTGAGACCGTGCTCCCCCGACCCCCTGCACCCAAATCCACCCCCAAAAGTCAGCGCTGGGGCAGCAGCTCCCCCCGTACCTCCCAGTACTTGGCGCGGTGGATGCCCTCGGCGTAGGCGCGGGCGAACTTGCTCTCGCTGTTGAGGGCGGTGACGGCGGCGCTCAGCTGGGACATGGGGTGCAGGTTGGTGGGGAAGTTGTCCAGCATGGTCACCACGTGGGAGGGCAGAGCTGCACGCTTGGCCCACTCCCGGGACAGCCAGGTCACCTACGGGGACACGCCGGGGCTGAGCTGCGGGGCCTGGGGGCTGCCAGAGCCCCTCAGCCGTTTGCCATTCTCCTCCTGGGTCTGGGGGCTGCCAGACCCCCTCAGCCGTTTGCCATTCCCCTCCTGGGTCTGGGGGCTGCCAGACCCCCTCAGCTGTTTGCCATTCCCCTCCTGGGTCTGGGGGCTGTCAGACCCCCTCAGCTGTTTGCCATTCCCCTCCTGGGTCTGGGGGCTGCCAGACCCCCTCAGCCGTTTGCCATTCCCCTCCTGGGTCTGGGGGCTGCCAGACCCCCTCAGCCGTTTGCCATTCCCCTCCTGGGTCTGGGGGCTGCCAGACCCCCTCAGCTGTTTGCCATTCCCCTCCTGGGTCTGGGGGCTGTCAGACCCCCTCAGCCGTTTGCCATTCCCCTCCTGGGTCTGGGGGCTGCCAGACCCCCTCAGCTGTTTGCCATTCCCCTCCTGGGTCTGGGGGCTGTCAGACCCCCTCAGCCGTTTGCCATTCCCCTCCTGGGTCTGGGGGCTGTCAGACCCCCCTCAGCTGTTTGCCAGCCCCCTCCTGGGTCTGGGGGCTGTCAGACCCCCCTCAGCTGTTTGCCAGCCCCCTCCTGGGTCTGGGGGCTGTCAGACCCCCCTCAGCTGTTTGCCAGCCCCCTCCTGGTGGTACCTGCTCCTGGGTTGGGATTTCTCCGGTCACCAGCAGCCAGAAGAGCCCCTCGGGCAGTGGCTCCTCTCCCCCCGCAGCTTTGGGCAGCTTCTTCTGGCACTCGGGAATGCTGTAGCCACGGAAGCGGATGCCCTGCGGAGCCGGGAGCGTCAGCGGGGCCGGAGCCGGGTGGGACGGGGATGGGATGGGGTGGGACGGGGCCCTACCTCGTCAGGATCCAGCACGGAGGTCTCGTAGATCAGCCCTTTCATGCCCCTCATGCCGCCGTACACCTGGAAAGGGCCGGGAGGCCGCGGTGAGGGGCGGCGGCAGGGCCCGGTGGCCCCGGTGCGGCCGCACACTCACCATGTCCACTGTGATCTGCCCGATGGCCGTGCTGCCGTGCTGCTGCCGGAAGCTCTTGATCTTCGCCTGCTCCTTGGGGATCATGGTGGCCAAGACGTCTTTGAGGTTCTGGGGACGAGGGACAGGGATGTGACGTGGGGGCTGAGCACAGGGCAGGGGTGACAGAAGAAGAGGGACAAGGAAAAGGTGCAACGACTGAGAGGGTGACAGGAGAGGGGACTCCCCCTGGAGAGGGGTGACAGGAGATGTGGGGCAGGAGAGGGGACTCCCCCTGGAGAGGGGTGATGGGAAAGAGGATGACAAAAGAGATGGGGACAGGAAAGAGGGTGAAGGAGATGGGGCAATAGAAGAGGGGCTCCCCTTGGAGAGAGGAGACAGGAAAGGGGGTGACAGGAGAGAGGGTGATGAGAGAGGGTCCCCCCCTTGAAGAGGGGTGAGAGGAGAGGGGGTCACAGGAAGGGGGGTGACAGGAAAGAGAGCTCCCAGTGGAGGAGAGTGGATGGGGTGACAGGAGAGGGGTTCATGGCAGAGGGAGTGACGAGAGAGACGGGGACAGGAAAGAGGATGACAAGTGAAGGGCCTCCCCTTGGAGAGGGGTCTCAGGAGAGGCAGCCACAGGGAAGAGGAGTCAGGAGAACAGGTGACAGGACAGGGGTCACAGCAGAGGACCCCCCTTACCGTGGCGGCGCTGGCGTGGCGAGCAGCGAAGAGGACACACGGTGCATTCTGTGGGACAAGGGACACAGAGACCCCCCTGTCACCAGGGCAGAGCCTCTTTTGTGGGGGGGTGCAGCCAGACGAGCCCCCCCCCCCAGCACCGTGGCAGGAGCTGAGACCCCGGTTCCCAAGGACACCAGGGGCGCTTCACTCGCCCAGGCGGGCGCGGCCAAGAGCCGGGATCAGCCGGGCCGGGATCAGCCGGGCCGGGATCAGCCGGGCCGGGATCAGCCGGGCTGGGATCAGCCGGGCTGGGATCAGCCGGGCCGGGATCAGCCGGGCCGGCCCCGCGCTGCCCTCGCAGCCGGAGCCGGACCTGGCACGGGGAACGCGGCCGCCTTCTCCTTCCTGGAGCCGCGCCCGGCCAGGCACGGCCGCGGTTTTCCTGAGCCGGGGAATCCGAACTTTGTTCCTCGCCCACGCGTGGGAACCGGGAACCGCGGGGACTCCCCGGGAACACACCCCGGGCCTGGCAGCGCCCGCCGCGGGGACACCGCGCTCGCCCGCCCCGCCGGGCAACGGGGGCTGGGGGACACCGGGGGACACCGGGGCTGCCATCCACAGGGACACCCGGAGATTCCCCGGGGCCGGGAGCTGCGGCAGCGCCTGCGGCAGAGCCAGAACATGACTCGGTTTTCCCACTGGCTGCCGGGAGGACGCGGGGGGGCCGCGCTGCAGCGACCCCCTCACCCCCCCCACGGTGTCCCCCGGCCCCCCGCGAGCCCCCGGCCCGGCCAGGGGGTCCCCGGTGGGCCGGGTGTGGCCGTGGCGGGTGGCGAGGCCGCGTCCCCCCGCAACAGGCGGCTCCGGGAAGGGAAAATGCCGGCGGAACAATGGAGGCGGCAGCGGGAAGCCCAAGGTCAAGGCGGCCGCTGCCGCCGCCGCGGGGGCCCCGTCACCTTCCCCCCCCCTCCCCGTGTCACCCCCGGTGTTTCACCCCCGTCTCGCCCCGTTTTGGGGGTCCCCACGGCTCGTCCCGCTGTCACCGCGGTGCCACTGGCTCAAGGTCACACGTGTCGGCGGGGACACCGGGCACCGGCCGGGGGGAGTGCGGGGGCACACCGGGACCCTCCGGGGGCTCCCGTTGTGCTCGGGGCTGCAGGGGCTCCGCGGCTCGAGGCGGCGGGGTCAGGCCGAGGGGAGGAGGAGGAGGGTCGGGATCACGGCTGAAGCCGGGGGGGCGGCTCCGGTCCGCCCGGTTTGCCGGGAGAGCAGGGCTAAGTGGGGCATGGTGAATATCCCAAAATATCGCCCGGTCGATAAAGACACCGCAACGCCCGTTACGAAACGCCGGGGCCGCGGCCAAGGCAAACAGAGCGGAGGGGCCGGGGCCGCCCCGGCCCGGTACCGGCGCTCGGCAAGCATGGGGGTCCCCTCGCTGTGACCCCGGTGTCCTCTACGGCACCGGGACGCTGGAGAAGGGCGGTGGCGGTGGGGACGGTCCCCGCCTTCACCCCCCCTACTGCCGGTGCCACCGGGCGCGGGCTCCCGGGGCCGGTGCGGGGTTCCCGGGGGGCGTCCCGGACCCCCCAAGCCCAGCGCGGCACAACGAGGAACCGGAACCCCCAGCGGGGCTGCCCCGGGGCGGAGGCCCCGACACGGGGTTGAGGCAGCAGCGGAGCCCCCCGGGCGCGGACCGGGCCCGGAGCCCCCCGAGCCACTCCCGGTGCCCCCGGCGCTGAGAAGGCTGCGGCGGGAGCGCCCGGCGCCGGCCCCTACCACGTGCTGCCGCTGCGGCCCCGCGCCCACCCCGGTCCCCATCCCGATCCCGATCCCGGTCGCGATCCCGGTCACCCCGGTCCCATCCCCCCTCCTCCGCCGCCACCGCGCGGCCCCTTTAAGGCAGCGCCCCCCGCGTCGCCCCTTTAAGAACCGGACCCCCCCCGCTCTCCCTTCCCCCCGCGGCGTCGCCCCTTTAAGGCGCGGCGAGGCCGGGCCAGGCGCGCTCACCTTGGGCCCGCGGAGGCGCGCGGCCGCCCGGCTGCCGGCGGCGAGGAGCGTCATGGCGGTACCGGGACGGGACAGGCCGGGGCTGAACGGGGCCGGGACCGGGAGCGGGGCCGGGAGCGGGACCGGGGCGGGAGCGGGGCCGGAGCGGCGGCGGCCGGGGGTCCTCAACGTGAGGGCGGGGCGGAGCGCGGCGCTGGTTATTAGCATAACCCCGCCCCCTCCCGGGGCAGAGCCACTTGCTATTGGCCAAGTGGCGCGCCGCGGGGCGGGGCCACGCTAATGAAGTGGCGGGGGGCGCAAGCTATAGGTGGCCGCCGCATTCGCCTGATCAGGACCAGGGGTGGGGTGAGGGGGTGCCCGCCCCCTCTCGTGACGTCACCGGCCGCAATGCGTGACGTCATGGTCTGGTGTCATCCCCGCGGCCGCGCCGGTGTCTCGGTGGGGTTCGGCTGCGGGGGCGGGGGGGCAACCCCGTGACGTCACCAGGCGCTCGGGCGGGCTGTATGAGGTCACTGGAGCCCATGACATCATCCTGTATGTGGCCACAGTGGCTTGAGGTGATAGGATGTGGCATGAGGCTCGGTGGTGACGTCACCACCCCCGCTGAGCCCAGGGCACTGTCCTGCTGGCCCCTGGTGCAACGGGTGACACAGCCGAGGGACATGGGGTGACACAGTGGAGTGACACCATGGGGTGGCAGGTGCCAGAAGAGGGGCAGAGCCCTCCTGCTGCTCCTGTCCCTTGGCCAGGTGACATGAGGTGACACAGGCCACGGCAGAGAGGCCAGAACCCTCACAGAGCCCTTTCAGTGGGGGGGGGGGGGGGCGGGTGGGGTGACACCGGGTGACAGCTGAGAGCCAGCACCCCCACAGTGGACGACATGAGGTGACACAGGGTGACACGGGGTGGCCAGACCCCCATGGTGCCCCTGCAGTGGGTGACTTGGGGTGACACAGAGCCATGGGCTGACCAGCCGAGCCACGAGGGGCTGAACGCTGCCCTCGAGGGCACTCGAGCCACCGGGGACACGTGGGGACACTGCTGTCCCCCACCCCACCCCACCCCACTCCACACCGGACCAGAGCTGCCCTCGGGTGGGCCCACGGCCCCTTTATTGCCTGCAAAAGGGAGGGGGGGTCCCCAAACCCCCACCCCGCAGGGGCTGAGCCCCGGTGTGTCCCCCGTGTCCCCCGGCAGCGGGGCAGGAATGTCCCTGAAATGTCCCGGCAGGAGCGAGGACGTGGCCCCGGCCCCGTGGCCGTCCCGGTGGCCCCGGACGGGGAATAAATAGGACGGGAGCTCCGCACGGGGCGAGGCAGCAGCTCCAGAGCCGTGGA
Organism: Vidua chalybeata; assembly: GCF_026979565.1. Taxonomy (NCBI): domain Eukaryota; kingdom Metazoa; phylum Chordata; class Aves; order Passeriformes; family Viduidae; genus Vidua; species Vidua chalybeata. Next base: position 1,799,851 of record NC_071559.1, read on the forward strand.
GGTCCCGGCAGATCCGTCTGTCCCGGGGCCATCCCGGTGGGTCCCGGGGCCATCCCGGTGGGTCCCGGCGCTGTCCCGGTCCCTGCTCCGGAGGCAGTCACAGCTCGTCGTGCGGGATGTGGAGCGCGTGGTCACACAGGTCTGCGGGGACAACGGGGGACAATCGGGGTGTGCTGGAGCCCCATGGAAGTTTTGGGGGTGTGCTGGAGCCCCATGGGACTCCAGGGATGGGACAGAGCCGTGGGACCTCCCGTGGCCACAGCCCCGTGGGACCCTCTGGATGCACCAGGAGACCCCCAGGACACGACAGCTTTGTGGGACCCTTGGGTCACATCTGAGCCTTGTGGGACTCCCAGGATGTGTTGGAGCCCCGTGGGACCCCCCAGGAGACCCCCAGGACACGGCAGCCCTGCGGGACCCTTGGGTCACATCCGAGCCTTGTGGGACCCTCAGGATGCACCAGACCCCTGTGGGACCCCCAGGAGGTGTCGGAGCTCCATGGGACCCTCAGGATGCACCAGACCCCTGTGGGACCCCCAGGAGACGGCAGCCCTGTGGGACCCTCAGTGCTGGAGCCCTGTGGGACCCTCTGGATGCAGAGGTCCCACAAGATCCCCAGGATATGACAACCCTGTGGGACCCTCAGGACACATCAGAGCTCCATGGGACCCTCAGGATGCACCAGACCCTTTGGGACCCCCAGGACAAGGCAGCTTTGTGGGACCCCCAGGATGTGTTGGAGCCCCATGGGACCCCCAGGACACAGCAGCCCTGTGGGACCCTCAGTGCTGGAGCCCTGTGGGACCCTCAGGACACATCAGAGCCCCGTGGGACTCCCTCTGCTGCCCTGTCCCCTCCCAGGACCGGTCCCTGCTGTGACCTGAGCCAGGGCCAGTGGCATTTCCCTGCCTTTATCCTGTGGTTAATGACAAATGTGGCTGTTTGGACACAGCCACAGCCTGGCCTGTCCCTGCTCCGGCCCCCACGCTGCAGGAGGAGCCCCAAGAGCAGCTGTGGAGACCCTCAGGACCCCCTGGGGCAGAGCATTGCCCTGATGGCTGTGCCAGGTACAAAGGGACCTGCCCTGGCCCCGTCCAGGGCCCCGTCCAGGACTGCAGTGGCCCAAAGGTCACACCGTGCCCTGACCTGGGTGTTTGTGAGCTGGAAATAGCCCCAGAATGGGACAGGGCCATTGGATGTGCCAGGAGAGGCCACAGAGTCAGCACAGCAGCTGCCCTGGCTCGGCCCCAGCATCCCAAAACAACCCCAGTGCCAGCAGGGTCCGGGCTCTGCGATGGGGTGCTGGGATTTGGGGAAGAACTTGCAGCTCCTCCCTGCCCCGGGCTGGCAGAAAATCCCATCCCAGCACCAACAGAGCAGCCACGAGCCCTGGAACACCAGGAGAGACCCCCAGAAGAGCAGGAGAGACCCCCTGGGACAGCCCCAGCTTTGGGCTGGCAGAAAATCCCATCCCAGCACCGACAGAGCAGCCACGACCCCTGGAACAGCAGCAAAGACCCCCAGGAACAGCCCCTGCTCTGGGCTCAGAGCAGTGATGGAGCAGCAGAGACCCCCCGGGACAGCCCCAAATCCCATCCCAGCACCAATGGAGCAGATACAGCCCCTGGAACAGCAGGAGAAACTCCCTGGAACTGCAGGAAAGATCCCCAGGGACTGACCCTACTCTGGGCCAGCATTTCCTTCCATCCCAGCACTGACAGAGCAGGAGAGACCCCTGGAAGAGCAGGAGAAACCCCCTGGGACAGCAGGAAAGATCCCCAGGGACAGCCCCTGCTCTGGGCCAGCATCTCCTCCCATCCCAGCACCAACAGAGCAGCTTCAGCCTCTGGAACAGCAGAGACTCCAGACAGCCCCTGCTCTGGGCTGGCATCTCCTCCCATCCCAGCAGTGATGGAGCAGGAGAGACCCCCTGGGAGAGCAGCAAAGACCCTCAGGAACAGCCCCTGCTCTGGGCTGGCATCTCAGCTCAGCTCAGCTCAGCTCAGCTCATTTCAGCTCAGCTCATTTCAGCTCAGCTCAGCTCAGCTCAGCTCATTTCAGCTCAGCTCAGCTCAGCTCAGCTCGGCTCAGCTCAGCTTGGCTCAGCTCAGCTCAGCTCAGCTTATTTCAGCTCGGCTCAGCTCGGCACCAGCGGAGCAGCCACGTCCCCAGGAGCAGCAGCAGAGCCCCCCATGCCCCCCAATCTCACCCGTCCTCTTGCTGCAGAGCCGGTCCTTGACGTTCTCAGCCTCGTGCGACAGAAACTCGATGAGCTCGTCCTCGTACTCCTCAGCGATGCTCTCGCACTGCAACGGTGACACCGGTGACACCGCCAGCCCCCGGGAGCCCCCGTCCCACCCACGCCCCCCACCCCGTCCCCTCACACACCGCGAATTTCAGGCTGGAGGTGACATCCCCGTCGAACTTGACCCCGGAAAGGTCCATCTTGGTGCCGTCGTGGGAGATGACGCGGACGTAGCTCTTGCGGTGCGTGGCCGGGTCCGCCTTCTCGCCGTACTCCTTCATCTTCTCGCACACGCGCTCCAGCAGCTCCGTCAGGTGCGCCTCGGACCGAGCGTACGGCACCTGCGGGCCCGGGCAGGGGTCAGCGGGGTCCCCCGGGAGCGGCGCCGGGAGCGGGGACCCCGGGAGAGGCCTCACCTCCACCACCGACTGGCTGCCGTCGGGGTTGATGCGGAACGAGCCCATCTGGATGGTTTTTCTGGGATCCACCTGGGCGATCTCCCACTCCAGCTCGTCCACCAGCGCCCTGCAGGCTGTGAGGGGACACGGTGACATGGGACACCTGGCACGGGTGCTCCTGTGGCTGCCCAGAGCCAGGCTGGTGTGACTGGGGCACACTGGGATGGAGGGCGTGCGGGGAGGAGTCCCCATGGCCTGGAGACCCTCAGCCTGTCCCTCTGGACATTGGGGGTCCAGCTGGTCCCAGTGGACACCCCCAAGCCCTGTGCCACCACCCTGTCCTGCCCTGTCCCCACTGTTTCCCCTGTCCCATCCTGTCCCCATGTCCCTGTGCTCCCTTTTCCCCCTTTCCCACTTGTCCTGCCCTGTCCCCACTGTTCCCCCTGTCCCATCCGGTCCCCCGTGTCCCACACTGTCCCCCCCTTGTCCCCCCACACCTCCGCAGTGCAGGTCCTGGCTCCGGCGCGCTCCGGCCGTGGGCAGCAGCGATGCCAAGGCCAGGGCCAGGCCGAGCAGGGCCGGGATCCGGCCCCGCATCCTCAGGGCTCCGCAGATTCCCGGGATCCGGCCCCGCATCCTCAGGGCTCCGCAGATTCCCGGGATCCGGCCCCGCATCCTCAGGGCTCCGCAGATTCCCGGGATCCGGCCCCGCATCCTCAGGGCTCCGCTGTCACCTGCGGGCGCGGGGCAGCTCCAGCAGCGCTGTCCCCACACCTCGTCCCACCCCTCCGGGATTCCCTGCAGAGCCCGGCTCTCCTCAGGGTTTCATCCACGGCGTTCCCCTTCCCGGTCCGCTCTGAGTCCCGTTAGTGCCGCTGGACCCCACAGGGACCCCTCCCCTATAGGGCAGAGCCCGGAGCCCCTACAGAGCCCCCTCCCCTACAGAGCAGAGCCCGGAGCCCCTACAGGGACCCCTCCCCTACAGAGCAGAGCCCAGAGGTCCCACAGATGCTCCTCCTCCACAGGAGCACGGAGACCCTACAGAGCCCCCTCCCCTATAGGGCAGCGCTCAGCCGCCCCCACAGAGCCCCCTCCCCTCCGGGATGCCCCACAGCCCCCTATGGAGCCCTTCGCCCCCAGGGCCGAGCCCATCGCCTCCCCCGAAGCCCCCTCATCCCGGGCCCCCATCCCGAGCCCCGGGCCGAGCCCCCCCGTCCTGCGCCCCCCGTACCGGCCGCTCTCCCGTCCCGCTCCCACCGCCCCTCACACCGACCGGCTGCCCCGGGACTGCCCGCGGCGCCGCCGGTCCCGGCGCGCCCGCCCCGGCCCGCACCACCGCGGCTCACGGCCGCTCGGGGCGGGCGGCGGACGAGCCGGGCCGAGCGGCAGAGCCGGTCGGACCGGTCAGACCGGCAGGGGCGGCTCCTCGGGCCGCGGCGGGGCCGTCCCGCGAGCAGGCGGCGCCGCGGGCAGCCCGGGACGGGTACCGAGGGCCCCGCCGTTGCCAGGGCCCGGCCGCGTGGCGCTCGGCCCCGAGTGGGCGGGGGCTAGAGTGACCCCGCCCACTGGACCGGTCTGGCCACGCCTCCGCCGGGACCGGGGCCGGGACCGTCATCGTCCCGCCGTGCTCCCGGTCTGAGCCCCGGACCGAACCTGGGCCGGGTCCGTCCTGCCGTGCTCCCGGTCCGGTCCCGGTCCGTCCCGCCGTGCCCCCGGTCTGAGCCCCGGACCGAACCTGGGCCGGGTCCGTTCTGCCGCGCTCCCGGTCCGGTCCCGGTCCGTCCCGCCGTGCCCCCGGTCTGAGCCCCGGACCGAACCTGGGCCGGGTCCGTCCTGCCGCGCTCCCGGTCCGGTCCCGGTCCGTCCCGCCGTGCCCCCGGTCTGAACACCGACCCGAACCTTGGTCCTTCCTGCCGTATTCCCGGTGCCAGCCTCGTCTGTGCCCGGGCCCGGATCCGTCCCGCCGTGCCCCGGTGCTGGTCCCGTTCCGAATCCGGTCCCTGCCGTATCCCCGGTGCCAGCCCCGGACTGGCTCCGCTGCACCATGTCCCCGCTCCCAGCCCCGGTCCCGGTCATTCCTGCCCTGTCCCCGGTGCCAGCCCCGCTTCTTGCTCTGTGCCCGGTCCCGGACTTCCCGTCCTGTCCCGGTTCCGGTCCGGCTCCTCCGTGCCGCGCTCCCGGCCCCAATCCCGGCACCGCCGTGCCCCCGGTCCCGGTGCCGGTCCCGCCCCCCGGAGCCAAGGAGGACACGCTCGCACGGGGGTCCGAGGCTGCTTTATGAGGGCGCCCGGTCCGGCGGGCGAGCGGGGCGAGGGAGGGCAGTGCTTCCCGGTACCGGCAGGGAAAGGGGAGCCCCGGGGCGCCGGGCCCGGGGCGGGGGTCGGGCGGGTCGGGGACAGCCCCGGCCCCGCTGCTGGTTCCAGTTCCACGCGTGATCGCCTCTCCCGGCGCTGCTCCTCGCGGCGGCTCCGGTCACAGGGCCAGCACCGGGGGGAACACGGCCCCGTCTGCGGGGACACCGGGGGGAGAGGGGACACGGGGGTGAGAGGGGACACGGAGAAGGGACACCGGGAGGAGAGGGGACACCCGGGGGAGAGGGGACATGGCAGGGGTAGAGGGGACACGGAGAAGGGACACCGGGAGGAGAGGGGACACCAGGGGGAGAGGGGACACCGGGGGGAGAGGGGACACGGGGGTGAGAGGGGACACTGGGAGGAGAGGGGACACGGAGAAGGGACACCGGGAGGAGAGGGGACACCAGGAGGAGAGGAGACACCGGGGGGAGAGGGGACACGGGGAGGGGAGAGGGGACATGGGGGTGAGAGGGGACATAGGGAGGGGGGAGAGGGGACAGGGGGGAACGCAGCCCCATCTGTGGGGACACGGTGGGGTGAGAAGGGACACCGGGGTGAGAGGGGCACGGGGAGGGGACAGGGGACACGGGGAGGGGTCGGCGGTGACATCTTACGCTTGGGGCTGCTCTGGCTGTCGGGCTCGGGCACCTTCCAGTCCAGCTTGCGGCCCTTCTCGTAGAGCCCCTTGAGCACCTTCCGGAACTCCTCGGGCTCCGAGCCCTGCGGGCTCAGCTCCAGGTACTTGCGGTAGAGCTGCAGCGCCGTCCGCGCGTCCTCGATGCTGTCGTGGGTCTCCCCCTGGATCTTCAGGTCTGCGGGGACACCCCTGGCTCAGCGGGGGGACCCTCGGGGGGCTCCACGCCTTCCCGGATCCCAGAGCTCGGTTACCGACCCAGGAAGTACCAGGCGAGGAAGCGCAGGGAGATCATCCTCTTCCTCGGGATGTGGAACAGGTACACGGTGTCGATCACCTGGTCCTTGGGCACCTGGGGAGGGGACAGCGTCCTGCTGCCGGGGCAGGGGGGCAGGGACCCGGCCCGACCCCTCCCAGCCCCACCCCAGCCCCCCACCGTGGCCAGGGAGGGGGTCAGGCCGTCACCATCAGGTTGATGACACGGAAGTCCTTCTGCAGCCCGTGGCCCACGAACTTGACGCCCACGTCGATGAGGAAACGCAGCTTCAGGTAAGTGGATTTGAGGGTGGTCAGGTGCTTGGAGGAGATCTTGGCATCCAGGTCTCCTGGCTTGATCCCGGAGTACTGGGTCAGGTAATCCACCACCTGTGGAGACCAGGGCACCTGGAGGGGGCTGCAGGGCCCAGGGGCTCTGCCCCCTCCCCAGTTCTGGTTGTTGCAGGACAACAGCCCCAGGTGACCATGGAGCACAGAGGTGTCCAAGTGAGGACATGGGAGTTCAGGTGAGGTCACCACAGAGGACACAGAGGAACACCCAGGTGTTCATGGTCAGCACCCAGGTGGGTGGATGTCCGAGTGAGGTCACCATGGAGAACACAGGAGTCCAGGTAAGGTCACCAAAGGGGACAAAGGAGTCCCTGGAGAACAGCCAGGTGTCCATAGGGTGCACCAAGGTGTCCATGGGGAGCACCCAGGTGTCCAAATATGGTCACCATAGAGGACAGAGGAGTTCATGGGGAGCACTCAGGTGTCCAGGTGAGGTCATCATGGAGAACACAGGCACCCAGATGAGGTCACCATGGAAAACACAGGTGCCCAGATGAGATCACCATGGAGAACAGCCAGGTGTCCAAGTGAGGTCATCATGGAGAACACAGGGGCCCACATGAGGTCACTGTCACCTGTAGAGCAGGCCCATGTCCCTCCTGGGGGCCTGGGGAGCTGCGTGAGGCCAGGTGGGCCCCCATACCTGTTCCTGGGTGGAGATGTAGTCATCGATGAAGGGGACGCCCTCGTTGGGGCCCTGCCCACGCACGCAGGTGATCCGGGCCACCGACATCTGGCTGGGCTTGATGGTGGACTTGGTGCCATCACTGCGCAGCTCAGCCTCCTCCTGCCACCAAGGACACGACACGTGGTGACCAACAGCCCCAGAGGGGCCATCCCTGTGCCCTGACCCCCCTGTCCCCCCTGTCCCCAGCCCCAGGGCTCCCCCACCTCGTTCAGCGTGACGAACTCGGCGTCCAGCCCCACCAGGTCTCCGGCCTGGGGCATCTCGTTCAGCATGAGGGGGATGAAGGTGGCGTGGCACTTGCGCTGCTTGCGGGCCAGCGAGGCCTCGGCCAGCAGGACACTGGCCTCGATGGGGTTCTTGACTGCGCAGGGAAAGGGGAAGGAGCTCAGCGGTGCCGCGGCGGCGCCGGCCCCGCCGCCACTTCCACGCCGGGCACTCACTGACGAGGTTGTACTTGGAGTTGAGGTTCCTCCGGGCGTAGTAGAGGATGGCTGGCACCTTCCAGCTCATGTCAAACTGCACAGCCTCGCACTGCAGGGGATGGGGGACGGTCAGGGGAAGCCCGGGTGGCTCCACGGGGTGGCCACGGTGTCACCTCGGCGCTCACCTTGTCCACGGGCTCGATGAGGAAGTCGTTGAAGAGGTACCACTGCTGGTGTGTGACTCCCTGGGGGGAAAGGCACAGCCTTAGGGGCCCCCCCAGGCCAGAGAGGGTGACTCCTCTGCCCAGTTACCAGGGAAAGGAGGGTGTGACGGCGCCATGTGGGAACCCCCGCCCTTCCTGGGACACGGTGGGGAAATCCCTGCTGCCCTGGGTGGTGACAGAGGACGAGAAAGGATTGGGCTGGACGGGCTCCGGGCTCTGCCCAGCTCCCGAGCAAAACTCCAGGGAGATGCAAGAGATAAGAGACAGGGATGGAGCCTTGACACACTCTGGGAATTCCTGCCTTGGGCATCTCCAGCAGAAACCAGGACTGCCCAGACGAGCCCTTTCCTCGGGAAGGGAGATGACGTCCCTGCCCTTACCTGGAAGTACGAGGACAAGCTGGCACGGTGCCCGTGGCCAGGAGGAACCAGTCTGAGTGGGTGTGGGAAGAGGGAAGAACCCTTCCCTCCCCGTGAGGGGCCCCAGCAGCTCTTGGCACGTTCAGCCAAACCCTCCACGCTTGGCTGAGAAACCCGGGAATGACAGATCCCCCTCGGGGGGCTCCCGGGAGCCGGTGGGTACCGTGGGGGTCCCGCAGGGTCTCACCTCCTTCCGCTGGTGGTAGGTCTCTCCCACCTTGATGTGCCCCACCAGGCTGCCCCCAGTGCGGGAATCCAGGATGTGGACAACGGTGGCCATGAGGTCGTAGATGTACACGGACTCGGGGTCGTCCGTTGGGCTCAGCTGCAGGAGGAACCGGGAACGTCCGAGCCCCCAAACCACCAGCCCGGACATTTCCGTGCTCCCCTGAGTTATCTCCTCATCATCTCTCAGCAGAAAGTGGTTCTGAGGCAGCTCTGCTCCCACAGCCCCACGTGCCTCTGTCACTTCACCCACGGCGATTCTGTCACTTTACCTCATCAGTCTCGCTCCAGTTGCTCACGTCGAGCTCTTTGCTCTTGGTCAACCTCATCTTGATGGCGTGAGGGATCCAAATGTTCTTCAGTTCCTCCACGGAAGGATACGAATGCCCTGTGTCAGGGTTTCCCAGATCCTTCCTGCACGGGGAATCATGGAAAGCTGAGCTGGAGGGAGATGTCACCCAGGCCAGGACTCCCACCCACCTGCTCTCCAGCCGATTCCTGACATTTCTGTGGGAAGCTGGAGCTGCCTGGAGCAGGACTCTGGGAGAGGTGCTCAGCCAATGTGGTTTTGGGGCTTTTGTCAGTTACAAAAGGGGCACGAGGTGGGTGACAAAGGGGATGTGGTGCAGCCTCAGACAGGCAGGTTATCAAATTAACATTATTTACATGAGAAATAGCCCAGAGAATCACTCAGGAGGTGTCACTGCTCAGAGATGCCACCCCAGGAAGAGAATCCCAGAATCCTTGAGGTTGGAAAAGCTTTCCAAGGCCATCAAGTCCAACCTCTGGCCAATCCCCACCTTGTCACCCAGACCAGAGTGCCACATCCAGTCATTCCTTGGACACCTCCAGGGATGGTGACTCCGCCACCTCCCTGGGCAGGTCCAAACTCTTTCCATGAAGAAATTCCTCCTGCACAGTCACCTACCACTCTCCAAGAGAGATCTCCTTTCCCTTGGTGATGTCAAAGCCTCCTCTCTTCATCATGGCTTTCTGAAAGGAATACTGGCAACGAAACACAGGCAAGCGTCAGCACACGGTGACAGGCCAGCCCTGTGGGTGACAGCCAGGCCAGGAGCAGGGAAAAGACAGGGATATTAACATTGGTGACAGGGAAAAAGCAAGGGAAACCCGATGTCCCAAGGTCACTGCCTTGGTGCTCTCAGAGGGGGCGGGGGAAGGACAAAGTCACTCCTGCAGTCCCTTCAGCTCTGCCACGCCAGGAGATCTTGTCTTTTCCAACTCCACGGGCACGGACCATGCCCCAGGCATGACCCAACTGCACCAGGTCCTCTGTGAGCACGGCTCAGGTGGAGGGAGAGAGGCCAGAGACAGCGAGAGCAGAGTGAAAACCTCGGCGGGGCCGGGCACCGCAACCCCCGCGTGCCGGGACAACCGGCCCCGGAGTGTCTCCCCCACCTCAGCCTGTGTCTTCCAGAAATCTGCCTCCTTGGAGCTGTTCACCTCACAGTTAATGACCAGCACGTCTGGCAGGCAGCGGATGTTCCGGGTCTGCACCTGCGGGGAGAGGGGGAGATGGGAATGAGAGCCCTGGAGAGGCTCCGAGCGGGATTTGGGACATCCGCCAACGCCTTGGCCTGCAGCGCTTCCTCCCCTGCCTGGCTGCAGTCCTGGGGGCACTTCCAGGACAACAGAGCTGCTCCAGCAGCTCCTGGGGGGTTGTTTCTCCCTGCTGAATCCTTGCCCCTGCGAGAGGAATTCACAGAGCCCAGGAAATACCCCATGGCTGCCAGCCGGGCCAGGAACCGAATCTCTGGCATCCGCTCAGGAGGTTCCCCGGTGACTCAAGGAGAAACTGCCCCCCTCGGGCCCGTGTCCCACAGCCCCTCGTGCCTGTCCCCCCATGCCAGGCTCACCGTGGGCTGGTATTTCTCACAGTTCTCACACCAGGCTTGCGTGTTCTGCTCCAAGCAGATGCTGCGCTTTAAAATTTGAGCGAACTCGTAATCCTTGGCTGGTTTTTCTGGAGGGAGAAAGGAGAATAACGTCACCTCCCCAACACACAAACCTTGACCAGCTGAGCTCAGCCAAACCTCTGGGGTTTTCCTCGCAACCACCAGCCAGAAGGTCAAGCCCCAAAAGTATCTTTCTGAAGCCAAAAGCTGGGCTGGTTGGAAACCCACCCCTGGAGCTGAGGCAGCTCCTGGCTGTGGGTGTGTTCCAGCTGGAAAAATCGTGGATAACAAACCCCACCCAGCTGAGGGGGCTGGGCCCTGCTGTTACCCATGCTGTCGGGGTAGGAGAGGGTGAAGAGCAGCGTGGAGGACACACGGACAGTCTCCTTCCCACAGCGGCACATGCTGCAGTTCTCCATCTCACAGCTGAACAGCTGCCCGATGACAGAGTCCCCCGAGGAGCCAAAGCTGCTGGAAAAAACAGCACTGGGATCAGCAGAGATCCCTAAGCTGGGGACCCACAGCTCAGGCTGCACAGGGCCAGCTCCCAAATTCCAGCAGATTTCGGGGAATCAGCCATCTGAGCAGTCCCAACCTTCCAAGCCCCTCAGCTGGTGTCCTCTGTAAAGCCTCAAGCCTCCAAACAGGTTTTAGGAGGGCAGAGGTTCAGCACAGGGTTCAAATATGAGGGGAGCTGCAGCTCTAATGAGTCCCTCAGGGCATGAGTGGCAAGAAAACTTCCCGAGGGATGGGTGGGGTCTCTGGTGACCAGTCCCCCTCCCCAGCTGGCTCATTCCCTGTCCCATCCCCATGCCAGGGCCTCACCTGCTGCCAGCCCCCCGGTAGGCCTGGGGTCCCTCCTGCTCCTGGGTTTCCTGGTGCAGCTGAGTCAGGATGAAACGGTTCCAGCTCTGAATCAGCCGCCCCAGGTTCACCTTCCCCGTGGCCTCGTCTGAGTCTGCCAGGATCAAACCCAGCGCCGACGCCTCCGGGATCGTGCGGAAAGCCCGCAGAAAGTTGCTTCCCTGGGGATGGAGCAAGAGCAATGTCACCGAGGTCAAGTGACAGGAGTTTCCATCTGCCTGCCCAGCACCACTCCCGTTCCTCTGCCGTCCTCATGACCCTCCTGGGCAGCCCAGCCCAGCACGGACCTGGCAGGGGTCTCCTCGGGACAGGTCCAGCATGTGGAAGAGCAAGCCCAGCTCGCAGCCCAGGCAGAATTCCTTCTGGCACAGGTGGTTCTGGACCAGGCAGCGGACTGGCTCCAGGAAATACAGCACCTGGTAGAGAGCCAGCAGTCAGGGGGGCTCTGGGGGGCCACGGGGGTCTGGGTGGGACTGGGGCAGCTCCCACCTGGATCATGCAGTTGCAGTAGGCGTTGGGAATGTGAGGCTCCAGCCCCGCAAACAGCGTCTTGTTGTAATGCTTGAAGTCAAAATCCTCCAGCCCCAGCTTGGAGTATTTGATGGTGACCTGAGCAGAGACGTGGCAGGTGAAACAAACACCTCCCCACGCCACGGGACCCCCGTGGGACCCCCGGTGCTCCCCACAGAGCCTTTTCCCCACCGTGCCCAGGGCAGCCCCCCAAGGCCACCACCTTCCTGTACTTCTTGGCCACCCTGTAGAGGTGTGGCTCCTCCTCACGCCCGATCGGGGACTCGGGGACTTGGCTGAAGTTGTCAAACTCGTTGTCCATCTCCTTTAACCGGTAAGGAATCTTCGAGCAGGGAGAGAGAAGGGGTGAGCAGCTGAACCCTGAGGTGGGGAGAAACCCCACAAGCAACTCCCGGGCTTTCCTGCCTCCCTGAATGAGCAAAGGGATCCACCAGATTGGAGTGGGGCCCTCCCTGGACCTGCACGAGGCCTCCACACCTTCCTGCTCGCAGGGATTTGTCACTCTGGGAAAGCACAGGGCAGTGTTTTCCCAAGGGTGAGGGACGTGCCATGAATCTCCCAACAGCTCAGACCTCCCCTGCCCACAGAGCCACGGAGGGATGGAACTGGGAAAACTCCATCCCTTTCTCTGCTCAGGAGAAGCTGCCACCTCCAAACTACACCTGCACCATCCCAAGGGAATTCCACCTCTTGTCCTGGAACCTCGGGGATCCCTCAGCATGCAGAGAGCTCCACCCTCCCAAAATCCCCTCCTGGGACTGGGTACCTGGTTACGGAGCTTGGTCCTGGGGTTTGGGGCGTAGCCAATGAATCCCACCTTCTTCATGGTGCGCAGGATCTCGGGATCCACCGGGGGGGCTCGCCTGGAAACACCCCCTGACTCAGAGCAGCATCTCCCACCCACCCAGGGGGTGCTCAGAGACCCACCCTGAGGGTGGTCCAGAGCGTTCCCCCCTCCCCATGTTCATTTCCCATCCCAACGAGGGACGTGCCGGGGCAGCAGCGCTGAGCACGGGGGTGCTGGGGGTAGGAAGAGGGAAAAGGAGATCCCACAGGGGCAGAGCAGAGCCAGGATCCCACTGGGAGTGGGAGGGAGGGAGGTTGGACCATGTCCCAGCATCCTCACACCTGCCCAGTCACACCTTCACTGCAGGGAACTCATCTGGTGTTTCACAGGCAAGCAGGAATGATGCCTTAGGATTTAGCTTTTCTATTTTTCAGACCCTGTACTGCTTTAGTGTGTAACTCTACAACTCCACAGCCTGCTGTTCTTCCATTTTATGAAACAATTCCTCTCTGAAACTCAAGGACACCTGACTGTCTCAAGCTCCCAGAGATGTAAACAACAGCGAATTGAGGGGGGGTAAACTTGGAGTAAGTAACTCCACTACCTGAGGCTGTAATTGGAGTAAATAACTCCATTACCTGAGGCTGTAATTGGAGTAAATAACTCCATTACCCGAGGCTGTAATTGGAGGATTAACTCCTGGTATGTAAATACACCAAACTTATAAAAGTGTGAAAAACTCATGACCAACATCTTGGGCGTAGCCTCTGGGAGGCTTTGACCGCCCAAGGTGCACCTATTGAAGGCCTTCAATAAGCACCTCCTTTTCATTTCCTCTACCCTCTGTTCTAGGTAGCCACTCCAGGCATGAGGAAAGAGAGGGACTCTCCAGAGCCAGCCTTTCCCGTGTTCTTTCACCGGGGATTAGGGAATTACCGCGGCGCCGGGGCGGAGTTGGCGGCCGGCCAGTCGGAGAGCAGCGCGTCGCTGGTCAGCGGCACCGGGATCAGCGACAGCGGCACCAGGTCCTGGTTCCAGTCCAGGTGTGGCAGCGTGTCCACCATGCAGGGCAGGGCAAAGTCGGTCTCCCGGGAGTAGGCGTTGAAAGTGACCTCCGGGGAGTCGGCCCAGAGGTGGACGCAGCCCTCGGAGTCGCCGAAGGCCAGCGCCTGCTTGCTGGCCGACACGTCGAAGGTCATGATGAGCGGCCCCACGGTGTTGACGTGGAAGATGTCGGCGGGGTTGGCCAGCCCGGTGGGCTCGCAGAACTGGCACTGGCCTGGGGGGAGGGAAAAGTGGGGCAATGTGGCATTGGGGGTGGCTGGGAGTCAGGATGTGGTGGCACGCAGGTGTCACGCCACTGGAAGTGGCTGGATGTGGGACAACAGCACGTGGACAAGCGTCGTGGAACGTCCTGAGTGGGAAGGGACCTGCAAGGATCAAAGTTCAGCTCCTGGTCCTGAGTAGGACAAGCCCAAAATTTCTCCAGTCCCCAAATCCCAACACCTGAGAGTGGTGTCCAAACACTCCCTGACCTCTCAAATGATGGAATATCCTGAGCTGAAGAAAAACTCACAAGGATCACTGAGTCCAACTCCTGGCCCAGCAGAGGACAAGCCCAAAACTTCTCCAGTCCCCAAATCCCAACACCTGAGAGCACTGTCCAAACACTCCCTGGCCTATGGAATTATGAAATATCCTCAGCTAAAAGGAACCCTCAAGGGTTGAAGTCCAACTCCTGTCCACCCAAAAATTCCTCAAATCCCCAAATCCCAACACCTGAGAGCGTTAAGGACTTGAGAGCATTGTCCAAACACTCTCTGGTCTCTGGAATCATGGAATACCCTGAGCTGCAAGAGACCCACAAGGATGAAAGTCCAACTCCTGTCCTTGCACAGAACGCTCCAAAATCCCACCCTGTGCCTGAGAGCACTGCCCAAACACTCCTGGAGCTCTGGCAGCCCTGGGACCATGACCAAGAGCCTGTTCAGTGCCCAACCACTCTCTGGAGGAAGCATCTTTTCCCAAAATCCCATCTAAACCCCTTCTGACACAGCTCCAGCCATTCCCTCGGGTCCTGTCACCATCCCAGAAAGCAAAGTGAGGAAGTTGTGAGCTCTCCCTCATCCTCCTCTGCTCCAGCCTGAATCCCACAGGACCCAACCCTGAACTTGGGGACACCAGGACCGTCCCCACATGTGGCAAATGGATTCGTAGAGAATTCTTAAACCTCGATGGAAGCGTCACCCACAGCGTGACCGGAGCTCCCCGCACCTGTCTGGGAGATGATGGCCAGGCGGGAGGTGTAGGTGGGGATGAAGCGGAGGAAGAAGGGGTCGATGTGGACCTGCAGGGGGGTGGTGGCCCTCATCATGCGCAGGTCGTAGACCTTGAGGAAGCGGTCGCAGGCCAGGCCGTTCATGCGGCTGGAGAAGCCACAGGTCACCAGCAGGTTGCCGTGCACGTCGAAGTCCGACAAGCTCCCGGAGTGGGCGTCGAACTCGTGCTCCACCACGAAGGTGCGCAGGTCACGCAGGGACACCTGCGAGGGGACGTCCTGGCCGTGGCCACCCAGCCTCTGGAGCTCTGGGAAGAGCCCAAATTCTGGGATTTCTCCCCCTGCACAGGCGTTACCTTGCCCGAGGTGTGCCCGCAGAAGAAGAAGCGGTTGGATTGCCTCATGATGGTGATGCCAGGCACCTCCACGGTGTACTGGGAGAGAGGTGGGAAGAGCAGGGATGAGCAGAGAGCAAGGATGAGCAGGGAAGAGCAGGGAAGAGCAGGGATGAGCAGGGATGAGCAGGGATGAGCAGGGATGAGCAGGGATGAGCAGGGATGAGCAGGGAACAGCAGGGATGAGCAGGGAACAGCAGGGAAGAGCAGGGATGAGCAGAGAGCAAGGATGAGCAGGGAAGAGCAGGGATGAGCAGGGATGAGCAGGGAACAGCAGGGATGAGCAGGGAACAGCAGGGATGAGCAGGGAACAGCAGGGATGAGCAGGGATGAGCAGGACTGGGCAGGGATGCGAGCAGGGATGCGAGCAGGGATGCGAGCAGGGATGCGAGCAGGGATGAGAGCAGGGATGAGAGCAGGAAAGAGCAGGAAAGAGCAGGAAAGAGAGCAGGGAAGAGCAGGGAAGAGCAGGGAAGAGCAGGGAAGAGCAGAGAAGAGCAGGGAAGAAAGCAGAGATGAGCAGGGAAGAGCAGGGATGAGAGCAGGGAACAGCAGGGAAGAGCAGGGAAGAATCCCAGAGCAAAGCTCCAGGGAGCAGCCCCGGGCCCTGCCACACCTTCTGCGTCTCCTGGACGGTGTTGAGGTCCATCTCCAGGACGTGGTTCTGCAGCCCGGCCACCAGCAGGGTGTTGTTGTCCGTCAGCAGGAGGCTGTGCATGTCCTCGGATTCATCCATGCTGGGGACAGGCAGAACACCCTGAGACCCCTGAGACCCCAGAGACCCTGAGACCCCAGAGATCCTGACAGCCCTGACAGCCCTGAGACCCTGAGACCCCTGACACCCTGACAGCCCTGAGACCCTGAGACCCCTGAGACCCTGCCCAGCCCCTGGAGGGATCAGGGAAGGGCTGGAGGGGCCAGGAGCACTCACAGGTAGTCGAAAATGATGAGGCCGCCCCGGGACAGGTACTTGAGGTTGGTTTTGGTGAGGAAGAGGACGCCGTTCTCCAGGCTCTGGATCTGGCGGATGTCGTCGCTGCTGTTCACCTGGAAGGAGGAGTAGCGCTCCAGCGTGGGCCCGAAGAAGGAGGTGGCGTGGCCCTGGAAGCAGAGGGGACAGGGATGTCACAACCCCCTGTCCTGGTGGGTGTGACACAGCCGAGCCTCGCTTCGTCCTCTGCCAGATCCTGGATTTTCCAGGTTATGGGGGCATTCCTGGCACTCCTGGGTGCTCCGAACCAGGGAAGGCAGCTCAGGCTTTTCCCTGGATAAATAAAAAGTCCCAAGACATCCCCTGAGCCCTGAAAGCAGAGGGGACAGGGATGTCACAACCCCGTGTCCCAGTGGGTGTGACACAGCCGAGCCTCACTTCATCCTCTGTCAGATCCAGGTTATGGGGGTTTTCCCATAACCCATAACTCATTAACCCCAAAACCCATTAACCCCATAACCCCAGGTTATGGGTTAGGCTTTTCCAGGTTATGGGAGCATTCCTGGCACTCCTGGGTGCTCCAAACCAGAGAAGCAGCTCAGGCTTTTCCCTGGATAAATAAAAAATCCCCACACGACCCCACAGCAGTGATAGGGGAAGCAGTGAGAGGTTTGTGCTCCGAGAATTTACAAGGACAGATCAAAGGGGAAAGGTTTTAAACCAAAAGAGGAGATTTAGATGGGATAGAGGGGTGAAATTCCTCCCTTGGGAGGATGGTGAGGTGTTGGAATGGATCTCGCGGAGAAGCTGTGGTTGCCCCTGGAAGTGTCCAGGGCCAGGTTGGACAGGGCTGGGAGCACCCTGGGGTAGTGGAAGGACAAGGAATGGGATGAGTGTGGAGACCTTGGAGTCCTTCCTGTGGCTAAAGGGGCTCCAAGAGAGCTGGAGATGGACTTGGGACATCAGCAAGGAGCACCAGGACAGGGGAGAACGGCTCCACAGTGACACAAGGTGGGGTTAGACAGGATTTTGGGAAGAAACCCCTCCCTCTGAGGTGCTGGAATGGATTTCCCAGAAGATTCCCAATCCTTGGGAGTGTGCAAGGCCAGGTTGGATGGAGCAGGCTGGGCTGGTGGGAGGCCATGGCAGGGTGGTGGAACAGGTGATGTTAATTTTGAGTTTTAACTCAAATTAAGTTTGAGTTTTTTATTTTCCAGATCAGTGACTGCTTTAGGGTGTAACTCTAAAACTTCACAGCCTGTCAGCTGCTTTTTTACTCAGACAAAACAGTTCCTCTCTAGGCCTGACACTCAAGGACACCTGACTGTCTCAGGCCCTGAAAAATGCAAACAAAAAGTGAATTGTGGGGAGCAAACTGGGGGAATGTGACTGAATTACCTGAAGGTGTAATTGGACAATTAAACTCTGATATGCAAATAGACCAAACTCTTATCTGGCTGAAAATCTTGTGGGTTTTCATCCCACCTGGGTGTGGGCTCTGCGTGCCCAAGGTGCACCTTTGAAGGCTTTTCAATAAATAATTTCATTTATCCTTCAACTCTGGCTAGCCTCTGTTCTAGGGAACCTCTCCAGGCATCACTGGATGAGTTTTCTTCTCCCTTTCCATCCCATGACTCCAACAAACCCCAAAACCTTCCCAGAGCTTCCTGAAATCCTCCCCAGAGCTTTCCAAAACCTTCCCAGAGCTCCCCAAAACCTCTCCAGAACTCCCAAAACATCTCCAGGCCTTCCCAAAACCTTCCCAGAGCTTCCCAAAACCTTCCCAAAACCTCCCCAGAGCTCCCCAAAACCCCTCCAGAACCTCCCAAAACCATCCCAAATCCTCTCCAGACCTTCCCAAACCTTTCCCAAAAGCCCTCCAGAGCTCCCCAAACCCCCTCCAGAGCTCCCCAAAAGCCCTCCAGAGCCCCCCAAACCCCTCCAGAGCCCCCCAAACCCCTCCAGAGCTGCCCAAAACCTCTCCAGAACCTCCCAAAACCATCCCAAATCCTCCCCAGACCTTCCCAAACCCTTCCCAAAACCCCTCCAGAGCTCCCCAGAACCTCTCCAGGACCTCCCCAAACCCCTCCAGAGCTCCCCAAAACCCCTCCAGAGCTGCCCAAAACCCCTCCAGAGCTCCCGAAAACTTCTCCAGAGCTCCCGAAAACCTCTCCAGAGCTCCCCAGAACCTCTCCAGGACCTCCCCAAACCCCCTCCAGAGCTCCCCAAACCCCTCCAGAGCTGCCCAAAACCCCTCCAGAGCTGCCCAGAACCTCTCCAGGACCTCCCCAAACCCCCTCCAGAGCTCCCCAAACCCCTCCAGAGCTCCCCAAACCCCTCCAGAGCTCCCCAGAACCTCTCCAGGACCTCCCCAAACCCCCTCCAGAGCTCCCCAAACCCCTCCAGAGCTCCCCAAACCCCTCCAGAGCTCCCCAGAACCTCTCCAGGACCTCCCCAAACCCCCTCCAGAGCTCCCCAAACCCCTCCAGAGCTCCCCAAACCCCTCCAGAGCTCCCCAGAACCTCTCCAGGACCTCCCCAAACCCCTCCAGAGCTCTCCAAACCCCTCCAGAGCTCCCCAAACCCCTCCAGAGCTCCCCAGAACCTCTCCAGGACCTCCCCAAACCCCCTCCAGAGCTCTCCAAACCCCTCCAGAGCTGCCCAAAACCCCTCCAGAGCTGCCCAAAACCCCTCCAGAGCCTCCCACCACCTCCCCACGTACGCCGTGGTTGCCGACCCACAGCATCTCCTCGTGCAGGTCGAAGTGGGCCACGGAGACGGGCACGCCGACCTCGGAGACGGCCGTGTGCAGCTCGCTGTACATGCCCTCCATCAGGTGCACCGGGTCGGGCACCGGGAGCCCCTCCAGGGACACCCCCTCGGGGTCCAGCTCCACCAGGCTGGGGGGCAGGTGCGGGTCCAGCACCGGCTCCAGCGCGGGGTGCAGGGGAGGCGCGAACTCGGCCAGGGAGGGGTCGAGCCCTTCGAAGTTCATGGTGGATCCCGGCCCTGGAGCGGGGACGGGAAACGGGGCGGCGGCTCAGGGACACCCGGGGACACCGAGGGACACCGAGGGACAGTGAGGGACAGTGAGGGACAGTGAGGGACACTGAGGGACACCGAGGGACAGAGAGGGACAGTGAGGGACACTGAGGGACACTGAGGGACACCGAGGGACACCGAGGGACACCGAGGGACAGTGAGGGACAGTGAGGGACACCGAGGGACATTGAGGGACACCGAGGGACAGCCGGGGACACTGAGGGACAGTGAGAGACCCTCAGGGACACCCGGGGACACCGAGGGACACCGAGGGACACCGAGGGACAGTGAGGGACAGTGAGGGACACCCGGGGACACTCAGAGATAGCTGGGGACACCGAGGGACACCGAGGGACACTGAGGGACACTGAGGGACAGTGAGGGACCCTCAGGGACACCCGGGGACACCAAGGGACACTCAGAGACAGCCAGGCACACCGAGGGACACGGAGGGACACCGAGGGACAGTGAGGGACAGTGAGGGACACTGAGAGACCCTCAGGGACAGCCGGGGACACTGAGGGACACCGAGGGACACTGAGGGACACTGAGGGACAGTGAGGGACCCTCAGGGACAGCCGGGGACACTGAGGGACACCCGGGGACACTCAGAGACAGCTGGGGACACTGAGGGACACCGAGGGACACTGAGGGACCCTCAGGGACACCCGGGGACACTCAGGGACACCGAGGGACACTATGGGACATTTAGGGACAGCTGGGGACACTGAGGGACATTGAGGGACACTGAGGGACGTTCCCTGGGCACCGGGCAGGGATCTCTGGGCACCGGGCACAGGTGCCTGAGTACCGGGCAGGGGTCCCAGGACACCGGGCAGGGGTCCCTGGGCACCCAGGAGGTGGCACCGGGCACCGGGCACTGTCTCTGAGCACCGGGCAGCCTCCCGGGGAGCCAAACCGGGCCCCGCCCCGCCCCACCCCCGGGGCTTCGGGCCAGCTCCGCACCCGCCGCCTTTATCACCGCGGGCCCACACCGAAGGCGCCGGCGGGATCGGCGGTATCAGCGGCCGCAGTGCCAGGCGGGGCCGGGCGGGGCACGGCGGGGGCCCGGCCCGAGCGGCCGCGCTCACCGAGCCCGGAGCCGCCACCCACAGCCCGCCGCGCCCGCCCTTACCGAGCCGCCGCGGGCAGAGCCGCGCCGGGGCCGCGCTCCCGGGCTCGTCCCGCTGCGCCGCCGCGGCCGGGCCGGGGCCGGGGCCGCTCCCGCCGTCGCTACGGCAACCGCGCCCCCTGCCCGGTAAACCGGGCCCGCCCCGGGCCGCCGGCCAATCAGCGCCCGAGGGGGGCGGGACTAAGCGGAGCGGCGGGACGGGGCGGCGCACGGGACAAAAAGGCTGCAATCGGCTGGTTCGCGGCGGGGGAGCCCCGGGGGGAGTCCCGGAACCCCCGGGCACCTCTCGGACCCCCGGGCGCTGCCGGCCTGTGGGGTGCTACGGGTGTCACGCAGCGTGCCCGGTCACCTATGAGAGCCTACGGTGTGTCACGGAGCAGCCCGGGGCTTCCCGCGGTGCCCGCGGGTGTCTGGCACCCCTCGGGGTCCCCAAAGTGTCCCCAAGTGTCCCACGGTGTCCCGCGCGGTCCCTTGGCATTCCTCCACAGCGTGCAGTGGGGTCCCACGATGTCCCGGGCACCCCGTGGGGTCCCCAAAGTGTCCCCAGATGCCCTTCAGTGTCCCCCGCTGTCCCCTGGCACCCCGCGGCATCCCAAAGTGTCCCCAAGTGTCCCAGCGTCCCACGCTGTCCCCTGGCATGTCACGGTGTCCCCCGGTGTCCCCCGGTGTCCTCTGCCACCCCACGGGGTCCCACGGTGCCCGACGAGGTCCCAACGTGTCCTTGGCACCCCACAGGATCCTAAAGTGTCCCCAAATGCCCCCCAGTGCCCCACGCAGCCCCCTGGTATCACACCGTGTCCACTGGGTCCCTCAGTGTCCCGAATGTCCCTCAGTGTCCCTTGCACTCTCCTGGCAACCCACGGTGTCCCTCAATGTCCCTCAGTGTCCCCCGGTGTCCCTCAGTGTCCTTCAGTGTCCCTCAATGTCCCCCAATGTCCCTCGGTGTCCCACCCTGTCCCACACCGTCCCCGTTGTCCTCCAGCACCCCCCGGGGTCCCTCAGTGCCCCACGAGGTCCCCAAGTGTCCCGAGCTCCGGGCAGTGTCCCCGCCCCAGCCCCGGTGCCCGCGGCGCGCCCGGTGCCGGGGAAGGCCGGGGGCAGCCCCGGCGGGCGGGGCGGGAAGCGCCGGAGCCGCCCCGTCGGGGCCGCCGAGATTGCGGCACGGCCCGGTCCGGCCCGGCACCGAGGGGACAGCGAGGGGACAGCCGGGAGCACCGGCTCGGACACCGCGGCACCCGCGGCTCCACCGCCGTGACAGCGCGGGCTCCCCGGTGCGCCCGCCGGGGCAGCCCAGGTGCAGCGAGGGGACGTCCCCGGTGCCGGTGCCGGTGCCGGTGCCGGTGCCTCCCATCCCGCCAGGAACTGCCCCGGGTTTTCCTGCCTGTCCCGTCCCGTCCCGTCCCGTCCCGTCCCGTCCCGTCCCGGTGCGGCGGGCGCAGCGCGGGGACCCCGGCCCGGTATCGGTTCTGCTTTCGAGGGGAGGCGGCGGCGATGTCGCAGGGGCGGGAGCCACCTGCCCCGGGATTCCCCACCTGCCGCCGCCCCATAAGAGCCCGGTGGCGGCGCCGGTGGCGGCACAGACCGAGCTCCGATGGCTCCGCTCCGCCGCCTCTGCCTCTGGCTGCTCCTCGCTCTGCTGCCGCCGCCTCCCGCGGCACCGGCGCCGGCCCCGCTCCGCCGCCCGGACTGGGCCGCCTGCAGGGTCCTGTCCCGGGAGCTCTCGCGGCTGCTGGGGACCGTCAGAGAGCCGCACCCGGTGCTGGTGAGAGCGGGGGGCTCGGGAAGCACCGGGGGGCTCGGCCGGGGACAGCGGGGGGCTCGGGAAGCACCGGGGGGTTCGGCGGGGGCACCGAAGGTCTCGGGAAGCACCGGGGAGCTCGGCCGAAGGCACCGGGGGTGCTCGACGGGGGCACCGGGGGGCTCGGGAAGCAACGGGAGGTGCGGGGGCATCGCGGCGGGGGTGGGACCGGGAGATCGGTGTCCCCCCGGGGGGTACCGGGCGCGTGTGGACCGCACCGATCGCTGCTCCAGGAGGGGATGCAGCTGCTGGAGGAGGAACCCCAAAATTGGCCCCCCCGGATCCGCTGCAGCGACGCCTGCGACCCCCTGACGCTGGAGAGCAACCACACGGTACCGGGGGCTGCGGGGGGCCCGGGGGGGGCAGCCGGGGTCACCGAGGGGGTTGCGGGGGTCGGGGGGGGGTCCCCCGGGATGCTGGGGGTTCGCTTGGGCATCCCAGGGGTGCTCGGGGATGACGCTGGGGTTTGCCTGGGGGGTCCCGGGGTGTCCGGGGATGCTCTGGGGTTTGCCTGGGGGGTCCCAAGGATGTACCCGGGGGGTCCCCAAAATGTCCTGGGGGATACACCTGGAGCGCCACGGGATGTGCTTTGGGGTTCCCAGATGTGTCCGGGGGGGGGGGGGTCCAAGGGATTCTCTGGGGTTCCAGGGGTGCCCGGGGGTGCCCGGGGATGTTGTGGAATGTGTCTGGAGCTCCCAGGGATGCTGAGGATGTGCCTGGGGGTCCCGGAGGGGTCCCAGGGATGATGGGGGGTGCACTTGGGGGGTCTTGGGGATGCCCGGGGGTCTTGGGGGTGCTAAGGTTGCGTTTGGAGGTCCCAGAGGGGTCCCAGCGATGCCGAGGGATGCGCCTGTGGCTCCCACGAGTGCTCGGGGGTCCCGGGATGCCGGTGTGGGTGTGGGGATGTCCCGGCAGGGTCCCGGACCCCCATCTCACCCCACCCCACCCCCCGCAGCGCTGCCTGCACCGGATCCGCCAGGCGCTCCAGCACTACCGGGACCTGCTGGGCTCCGACATCTTCCGGGACCAGCCCCAGCCCCAGCTGGAGACCACGATGGAGCAGCTGCTGCGCCACGTCCAGGTGAGGAACCGGGGGCTTGCAGGGGGCCCGGGGGAGCCGCGCCGGGCGCACAGGACCCCCTCAGCCCCGCCCTGACCGCGCTGTCCCCGCAGGACGGGCACGGCCGCCCCCCCCGGCACCCCCTGGCCCCCACCAAGGTCTGGGAGCAGCCGCTCCAGCGGCACCTGGCGCTGAAGCGGCTCCGCTCCTTCGCCGCCGTCATGAGCCGCGTCTTCAACCACAGCGCCCGCTGAGCGCCCCCGGACACCGCCCCCCCCCCCTATTTATTGCCCCTCTCCGAGGGGTTTATTTATGATGCGCGACGTTCCCTTATTTATCTTTATTTATATGTTTCTAATAAAGGTCTGACGGAGACGAGCGAGCGGCTCCTGCGTGCGGCAGGGTGGGAAGGGGTTTATTTACAGCGAGGGGGTTGGGGAGGGGTCCCTGGAAGGGAAGGGACCTGGGAGGGGTCACTGGAAGGGAAGGGACCGGGGAGGGGTCACTGGAAGTCGCTGGCGTCGATGTGGAGCGGGGGGAAGTCGGTGAAGAGGGAGGGGACGACGGGCAGGACCGACTCCTCGGGCTGCGGCAGGAACGGGTCGTGCTGGTCCAGGAGCGCGGCGCTGCCTGCGGGGGGGACAGGGCAGTGCCCAGGGGACAGCTCAGTGCACAAGGGACAGCTCAGTGCCCAGGGGGACAAAGCAGTGCCCAGGGGGACAAAGCAGTGCCGAGGGGGACAAAGCAGTGCACAAGGGACAGGGCAGTGCCCAGGGGGACAAAGCAGCGCCCAGGGGGACAAAGCAGTGCCCAGGGGGACAGGGCAGTGCCCAGGGGACAGCTCAGTGCCCAGGGGGACAGAGTAGTGCCCAGGGGACAGCTCAATGCCCAGGGGACAGCTCAGTGCCCAGGGGGACAAAGCAGTGCCCAGGGGGACAAAGCAGTGATGAGGGGGACAAAGCAGTGCACAAGGGACAGGGCAGTGCCCAGGGGACAGCTCAGTGCCCAGGGGGACAGCTCAGTGCCCAGGGGGACAAAGCAGTGCCCAGGGGACAGCTCAGTGCCCGGGGGGACAAAGCAGTGCCCAGGGGGACAGGGCAGTGCCCAGGGGACAGCTCAGTGCCCAGGGGGACAAAGCAGTGCCCAGGGGGACAGGGCAGTGCCCAGGGGACAGCTCAGTGCCCAGGGGGACAAAGTAGTGCCCAGGGGACAGCTCAATGCCCAGGGGACAGCTCAGTGCCCAGGGGGACAAAGTAGTGCCCAGGGGACAGCTCAGTGCCCAGGGAGACAAAGTAGTGCCCAGGGGACAGCTCAGTGCCCAGGGAGACAAAGTAGTGCCCAGGGGACAGCTCAATGCCCAGGGGACAGCTCAGTGCCCAGGGGGACAAAGTAGTGCCCAGGGGACAGCTCAATGCCCAGGGGACAGCTCAGTGCACAAGGGACAGCTCAGTGCCCAGGGGGACAAAGCAGTGCCCAGGGGGACAGCTCAGTGCCCAGGGGACAGCTCAGTGCCCAGGGGGACATCTCTGCCCCCTCCCCAGCCCCGACACTCACCGGGGCTCAGCTGGAAACTCTCCTCCAAGGTTGGCACCTCGTCTGGCATCAGCTCGGCCACTTCCAAGCCTGGCTCCAGCCCCTCCAGCGACTGCAGCAGCTTCTGCATGTCCTGGCCCCCCGGCAGCAGCTCCAGGTCCCTCAGCTCCAGTGGCAGTGTCCCCTGCTCCTCGGGGACCCGCGGTGGCTCCGCAGCCCCCGGCCGCAGCGTCCCCGAGTTCACAGCCGCTGTCCCCTGCTCCCCTGGCAGCACCTGCAGTGTCCCCAAGTCCCCAGAGCCCACCTGCAGCATCCTCAGCCCCCCAGGCAGCACCTGCACGGTCCCCACAGCCCCTGGTGCCACTTGCAGGGTCCGGTGGATGTTGGGGACCCCTGATGCCACCTGTGGTGGCTCCAGGCTTTGGGGCTGTGGTTGCAGCATCCCCAAGCCCGTGGGCTGCAGGGTCCCCGGGTTCATGGCCATCACCTGTGGTGTCCCCAGCCTACTGGCCACCCCCTGAGGGGTCCCCAGCTTCCCAGGGGTGACCTGCGGTGTCCCCAAGCTCTGGGGCTGTGGCAGTGCCAGGCCACCAGCCTGCTGTGTCCCCTGCCCTCGGGGCTGCAGCTGCAGCATCTCCAGGTGCTCCGTGGCCCCCAACAGCTCCTCCTCTGTCTGCCGCTTGTTGGGCGGCCTGGAGGGAGAGACAACGGGGTTGGGGATTGGGGTCAGGGATTGGGGTCAGGGGTCAAGGATCGGGGTCAGGGATCGGGGATCGAAGTCAGGGATCGGGGGTCAGGGTCAGGGATCAAGGTTGGAGATCAGGGTTGGGATCAGGGATCAAGGTCAGGGATTGGGGTTGGGGTAAGGGATCAGGGTCAGGGATTGGGGTTGGGGTCAGGGATTGGGGATCGAGGTCGGGGATCGGGGTCAGGGTCAGGGATGGGGGTCAGGGTCAGGGATTGGGGTCAGGGGTCAGGGATCGGGATCAGGGGTCAGGGTCAGGGATCAAGGTTGGAGATCAGGGTTGGGATCAGGGATCAAGGTCGGGGATTGGGGTCGGGGTCAGGGATTGGGGTCAGGGATCTCACAGGCTCCCAGAGGTGTCCCCACATCCCCTCACCTGGAGGACACACGGATGAGGCGCCGGTTCAGGTATTTCTGCGACTCGCTCATGTTCCCTGGGGACAAAGAGGGGGGTCAGGGGGGTGGCAGGTGCTGCCCTGGCTCAGTCCCAGGCCGTGCCAGGCTATGCCAGGCCATACCCTCCAGCCTCTGGCTGTAGAAGGGCCCGAAAGCCTCGTCCCGGGCGATGTTGGGGTACAGGAACTTGAGGGGGTTTTCTGGGTTCTTCTCCTCCATGCTCATGTGGTAGTCGCGGATGATGTCGGGCAGCGCCAGCGACACCAGCTCCGAGGCCGTGTAGGGTTCCACGGCGTGGAAAGTGGGGGACCCTGCAGGGGGGACAGCGGGGGTCAGCTGGAGGGGTGACACCGCGTCCCACAGAAAGCCTTGCTGGAGACGGGAATTCAGCTTCACCATTCTCATCCATTTTTAAGCGAAATCTGAATTTATCCTCTTGCTCGCTAAACTTCAGGGGAGGGAGGTTTCTCTTCTTTGCCTTACAGCAAGGCACCGACCTTCTGGAAGGATCTGAACCTCCAGGGTGTCCCGGTGTAATCCCCCGGGACAAAACCTGCCCGCACAGCCAGTCTGCCCCGTCCACACCACAGTCAGGCGTGATAAACCCCTCCACGGACTTGAGAAATCCCATCTCTCCAGAGGCTTTCACTGCTCCACTGCTGGCCAGCACAGCCAGGGGCTGCACCCCGGGCTCCTAGGGGGGTCCTGGGCAGGGGGGGGGGGTCACTCACCTGTCTCGTGGTGCTCCACCCACGTGAAGGTGACGCCGCCGAGGACGCTCTCGCTGAAGCGCAGCAGGAACGTCCCCGTCCGCTTGGACTTGAGCAGCTTCTCCTCCTGCTTGCGGCTCACGAAGCCCAGGATGAGTCTGGGGGAGGCACCGTCAGCCCCTGTGGCACCCCCAGCCCCCTCCCCAGGCTCCCCCCCAGCCCCGCTCCTACCCGTTCTTCCAGAGCTGCTTGAGGTGCTCCTGGAGCAGCCCCAGGATCCCGTCCAGCCAGGCCCAGAAGGAGAAACCGGCGCCTCCATCCTGTGGGAGAGGGGACATGGGGACATGGGGACAGGGAGGGACAGGGGGGACATGGGGAGACATGGAGGGAGGGGGGCAACATGGGGCACAAAGGGATGGGGGGGACATGGAGGGACATGGAGGGGAGGGACAGGGGGGACATGGGGAGGGGGACATGGGGGGACATGGGGGGACACAGAGGGACATGGAGGGACATGGGGGACAGGGGGGACAAGGGAGACATGGGGGACATGGGGGGTGAGGCCATAGAAGACTGGTGGGACAGGACCCTGAGGGGAGAGGGCCATGGAGGGACAAGGGGGACAGGGACAGGGCCATGGAGGGATGACAGACAAGGCCACAGTGGGAACAGGGTCATGGAAGGACAGGGCCAGTCAGGGACTAACAGGACAGGGCCACAGAGGGACAGGGCCATGGGGACAGAAGGGACAGGGCCACATGGGGCCATGGTAACAGAACCTACTGACCTTTGAGAACTTGTGCCAGGCCACGGTGCTGTCCGGTGACGGCTTCGAGCCTTGAGGTGAGAGCAGGGTGAGGGGGGACAGTGCAGCCATGTCCCACGGTGTCCCCTCATGTCCCCCCGTGTCCCCCCGTGTCCCCGGCCTTACCCAAGAGTTTCTTGGCCAGCATCAGGAGGTTGTCCCGGCTGAGGCCCCGCTCGGCCACGCTCTGGAACTGCCAGCTCAGCACCTCGGCCAGCCGGGGCCACGGGGCCGGCGGCGGCGACGAGAAGAACTGCTGGGCCTGGGGGACACGGGGGGACACGGGGTGAGCGGGGCCGGGGACAGGGGGAGGGATGGGAACAGGGACATGCACTGGAGCAGGAGATGGGGACAGTGGGAGGGGATGGGGAGACCAGGAGGGGACTGGGATAGGAGATGGGGACAGGAGAAGGGGACAGGGACAGACAGAGGGGACAGGGACATGCACTGGAGCAGGGGACAGGGATCAGACAGGAGGACAGGGACCAGGGGATGGGACAGGGATCAAGGGACAGGACAGGGACCAGGGGACAGGACAGGACAGGGACCAAGGGACAGGACAGGACAGGGACCAGGGGACAGGACAGGGACCAGGCAATGGGAATAAGTGGCAGAAGACGGGGTTTGAGGGATGGGGACAGGCACCAGGGCAGGGGACGGGGACCAAGGGACAGGGAAATGCATCAGGGGACAGGGACCAAGGACAGGCATCAAAGCAGGGGATGGGACAAGGACCAGGGACAAGGACATGAAGCAGAGCAGGGCACTGGGACCAAGGGACAGAGACCTGCACCTGGGATGGGGCAGGGACCGGGCCCGGAATTGGGGACAGGGGACAACCAGGACCAGGGACCCGGGACAGGACACCAGGACTGGGCGAGGGGCAGGGCTAGGGACAGGGACAGGGAGCAGCACAGGGGGACACACGAGGCAGGGGCTGGCAGGGCTGGGGGTGGCACAGGGCTCGCCTTGGGGTCAGAGCTGAGCATGTTGAACCAGAGGATGGAGGCCCAGGCGCTGGAGAACTGGTTGTTGTTGGAGATGATGACAAAGGGCAGCGTGGTGGTCTGGGGAGGGGACAGGGGTCAGGCTGGCTGTCCCCAGCCCCCCCCCCCCCCCCGGCCTCCCCAAGCCCCCCAGCGCCCCCAGCCCTCACCTCCAGCTCCAGCTCCAGCCCGCAGTAGGCGTAAGCCAGCGTGAAGGTGATGAGGTGCAGCTCCTCCGTCACGACCAGGGGACCCTGCGGGGAGGTGGCACCGCGGTCACCGCCCGGCACGACCCCCGTGCAGCCCCCGACCCCCCCTGCAGCCCCCCGGCCCCCCTGCAGCCCCCCAGGCCCCCCTGCAGCCCCCCCCCGGCCCCACACCGTGCCCACCTCGCCGCTGGTGCCTTTGCCCTTGCCAGCCCTGCTGTCCTTCTGCTCCTTCAGCGTCTGTGGGGACGGCAGAGTCAGCCCAGGGCGGGGTCCTCACCCTGCTCCCCGCTCCTGGGGGGGGCGGATCTGGGGGTCTGGGGGGGTCCCTACGAGGTACTGGAAGTCGCAGACCAGCCCCTCCTGGGGACTGTCCCCGGCCAGGAGCGTTTTGCTGCTCGACGTCAGGATGTTGAACCTGCGGAACCTGCGGGGCACGGGCGGGAGCTGGGGGGGGGGGGGCCGGCACCCCCGGGAGGGCACGTGGGGGGGGGCCAGGACCCCCGTGGGGGGCGGGGGGAGGCTGTGGGTGGGGGGCAGGAACCCCGGAGAAGCTGGGGGGTGGTTGGGACCGCTGGGACCCCCAACACCCCCTGCCCAGGGATGGCAGGTGGGGTTCAGAACCCCCCCAGGGATGGCAGGTGTAGGTCGGGACCCCCCCCCAGGAATGACAGGAGGGGTTCAGGACCCCCCCAGGGAGGGCAGGTGGGAGTCGGGACCCCCCCCAGGGAGGGCAGGGAGGGTTTTAGGACACCCCAGAGATGGCAGAGGGGGTTCAGGACCCCCCCAGGAATGACAGGAGGGGTTCAGAACCCACCAGGGATGGCAGGTGGAGGTCGGGACCCCCCCCCCAGGAAGGACAGGAGGGGTTCAGGACCCCCCAGGAATGGCAGGTGGGAGTCGGGACCCCCACCCAGGGGTGGCAGGGGGAGTTTTAGGACACCCCAGGGATGGCAGGGGGCGTTCAGAACCCACCAGGAATGACAGGAGGGGTTCAGGACCCCCCCAGGGAGGGCAGGTGGGAGTCGGGACCCCCCCCCAGGAAGGACAGGAGGGGTTCAGGACCCACCAGGGATGGCAGGTGGGAGTCGGGACCCCCACCCAGGGGTGGCAGGGGGGGTTTTAGGACACCCCAGGGTTGACGGGGGGGGGTCAGGATCCTCCCAGGGGGGTGGCAGGGGGGGTTCAGGTCACCCCTCAGGGGCTGGGCTGGGGGGGTCAGGACCCCCGGGGTGGGGGGGGTCAGGACCCCCGGGGGGGTCGCAGCCCCTCTGCTGCCTCCGGCACTCTCCCAGCTCTCACCCTCTGATGTTGGGCGGGTCCCTGCAAGAGACAAGGGGGGGGTCAGGGCCAGGGGACCCCCAGGGGGGGCAGGGGGGGCTCGGGGGGGGTCCTGCAGCTGTGGTTGTATCAGTTAAAGGGATGAATAATTGAATTTAAGAAATTAATTCAAGGCAGTAAATGAAATAATTGAATTTAAGACATTAATTCAATGCAATAAATTAAGTAATTGAATTTAAGAAATTAATTCAATGCCATAAATGAAATAATTGAATTTAAGAAAGTAAACAATTCAATGCAATAAATTAAATTATTCAATGTAAGAATGAAACAATTCAATGCAATAAATGAAATAATTGAATTTAAGACATTAATTCAATGCGATAAATGAAATAATTCAATTTAAGAAATTAATTCAATGCAATAAATGAAATAATTGAATTTAAGAAATGAAACAATTCAATGCAATAAATTAAATGATTCAATGTAAGAATGAAACAATTCAATGCAATAAATGAAATAATTGAATTTAAGACATTCATTCAATGCGATAAATGCAATAATTGAATTTAAGACATTCATTCAATGCCATAAATGAAATAACTGAATTTAGGACATTCATTCAACGCCATAAATGAAATAACTGAATTTAGGACATTCATTCAACGCCATAAATGAAATAACTGAATTTAGGACATTCATTCAACGCCATAAATGAAATAATTGAATTTAGGACATTCATTCAATGGCACAAATGCAGTAACTGACTGCAGTGTGCCCCACTCCTTGGCGCCGGTGCGGGTCCCACCTGTCGATGTGGATCTTGGCCTCCATGCGGTGGTTGCGGTCGTGCAGCCGCACCAGCAGGCGCGCGCGGCTCGAGAACTTGCCGGCGGTGCGGAGCACCAGCGGCCGCTTCCCGGCGTTGGGGGTGCTGGGCTGCTGCTCCACCACGAAGGCGCTGGGGAAAACGGGGAGGGGGAGTCAGGGCTGCCCCGAGACACCCCCCCGTGCTGCCCCCGCGTCTGAAAATCGTGGAGGGAAGCCAGGAGGGGCACGCGGGTTCAACTGCGGGTTTGGCACGGGACACCCCCAAGAACGGCCCTGTCCTAAATCCCGACGTTTGAGTGGCGTCCAAACACCTCCTGAATATCCAGAGATGGAAGGGACCCATCAAGAGTCCAACTCCTGGCTTAGCACGGGACAACCCCAAAAGTCCCCCCAGTCCTAAATCCCGATGTTTGAGCGGTGTCCAAACACCTCCTGAGCTATGGAATATCCAAAGATGGAATGGATCCATCAGGATCATTGAGTCTGACTCCTGGCCTGGCACAGGACAACCCCAAAAGTCCCCCCAGTCCTAAATCCCAACGTTTGAGCAGTGTCCAAACACCTCCTGAATATCCAGAGATGGAAGGGACCCATCAGGATGATCTCCAGCTCCTGGCTTGGCACAGGATAACCTGAAAACCTTCCCTATCCTAAATCCCGATGTTTGAGCGGTGTCCAAACACCTCCTGAGCTATGGAATACCCAGAGATGGAATGGACCCATCAGGATCATCGAGTCCAACTCCTGGCTTGGCACAGGACAACCCCAAAAGTCTCCCCAGTCCTAAATCCCAACGTTTGAGTGGTGTCCAAACACCCCCTGAGCTATGGAATACCCAGAGATGGAAGGGACCCATCAAGAGTCCAACTCCTAGTTTAGCACAGGACAACCCCAAAAGTCCCCCCAGTCCTAAATCCCAACGTTTGAGCAGTGTCCAAACACCTCCTGAATATCCAGAGATGGAAGGGACCCATCAGGATCACAGGATCACACAGAATCACGGAATAATGAGTTTGGAAGAGACCTCTAAGATCATCGAGTCCAACTCCTGGCCTGGCACAGGACAACCCCAAAACCTGCCCAGTCCCCACATCCCAACACCTGAGAGCATTGAGGGCCTGACAGCGTTGTCCAAACAGTCCCTGACCCCTGGAATTATGGAATATCCTGAGTTGGAAGGGACCTACAGGGATCAAAGCCCAGCTCCACGCTCAAGACACCCCAAAATCCCACCCTGTCCCTGAGAGCCTTCTCCAAATGCTCCTTGAGGTGGGAAGGGGCCCACAGCAATCTTTGAGTCCCAGGACACCCCCAAAAAATCCTAAATCCCAGCACCTGAGGGCATTGTCCAACCTCTCCCCGACCTCTTGGATCATCCAGAGCTGGAAGGGACCCATCGGGATCAAAGTCCAGCCCAGCACAGGACACCACAAAGCTTCCCCCAAATCCCTGCGAGCATTGCCCGGGCCCTCCCTGACCTCCTGAATTACACAACACCCAGAGCTGCAAGGCACCCAACCAGGATCCCTGACCCCAGCTCCAGGCCCTGCACAGACACCCCAAAACCCCACCCCGTGCCTGGGAGCGTTGTCCAAACCCTCCCGGAGCTCTGACAACCTCGGGACCGTCACCATTCCCTGGGAGAGCTGCCCCAGCGCTCAACCAACCCTCGGGGGAAGATTTTTGGTTTTTTTTTTTTTTTTTCCCCTGATCTCCACCCTCGAACCCTCCTGGCACGGCTCCAGCCGCTCCGACCCCGCCCCACACCTCTTGAGCAGGTGCGTGAGCTGCTCCTGCAGCCGCTGCTCCAGCAGGGGCGTCTCTGCCACCAGCGGGTCCCTGGCGTAGGTCACCTTTTGCCGCAGGTCGCCCAGCGCCCGCAGCAGCTGCCGCAGCTGGAACAGCCCCTGGCCCAGCTCCGTGAACCTGCGGGCGTCAGGCAGCTCAGAGGGGTCCGGCTGCAGCCCCCACCGAGCCCCCCGAGCCCCCCGGCCCTACCAGGTCTCCAGCGGGCGCAGGTTGGTGTCGCCGGGGCCCCCCAGGCACAGGCGCTGCTGCCGCGCCCGCCAGCACCCCAACTCCTGCTGCAGCAGCTCCTGCAGGGTCTCGCTGCGCCCCAAGAGCTGCTGCATCTGAGCCAGCACCTCCTGGGGGGAGACGTGGCTCTGAGGGGGGTGCTCAGGGTGGGCACGGCCCCCTCCCCAAAACGCAGCCGAGCCCCCCTCACCCGCCGCTGCAGGTCCAGGTTCTGCAGTTTGTCCTGGAGGGATTTGAGCTCCTGGATGTACTCGGGGTCCCCGTTCCTCTCCTCACCTGCGGGCAGGGGAGAGGGCTCAGGGTTTTGGGGGGGGGCGCGGGGCAGTGCCCACCCCCCAATCTCCCCGGCGTGGGGCTCACCTGGCTGGTAGTGCACCTTGTAGCAGAAGTCAAAGGCATCCTGCAAATCCTCCAGGTGCCTGAAGGCTCGATCGGCTTCCTGCGGGCACAGCGGGGTCAGGAGGGGCCGGGCAGCCCCCGGGGGGCTCGGCGGGGGTCGCGGGGGGGTTACCTGCAGGGCCCTGTGGAAGTCGCCCAAGCGCTGCTGGATCTGCTGCTCCCGGTCGCCCTCCGGGGCTGGGCTGGGCGTGG
The DNA here is from genome assembly GCF_026979565.1 of Vidua chalybeata. Taxonomy (NCBI): domain Eukaryota; kingdom Metazoa; phylum Chordata; class Aves; order Passeriformes; family Viduidae; genus Vidua; species Vidua chalybeata. The sequence continues at coordinate 1,832,920 of NC_071559.1, forward strand.
GGGCCGAACCCCCCTGGGGAGGGAGACACGGGGTGTGGGAGCGGCCGCGGGACCCCCGGGGGGTGTGTGTGGGGGGGGGGACACAGCCCTGCCCTACCTGCCCCCCCGCCTGCCCCAGGCGCAGGATCCGCCGCTCCTCCTGCAGCAGGTTGGCCACCAGGTTGGCGAATCTCTCCGGCGTCTCCTCGAACTCGGCCTGCGGAGGGGCTTGGCGGGGTCAGCGCGGCGCGGAGACCCCTCCCCATCGCGCTCCCCCCCGCCCCGAAGCGCACCTGGAGGTCGCGGTGGGCCTTGCGCAGGTTGTGCTTCAGCATGAAATCCTCGCGGTCCGAGCCCAGGCTGCCCAGGCGCTCTCCCAGTAGCACCAGTAAGGAGTGGAACAGCATCCGGGCGTGCGAGCAGAGCGGCTCCGCCGCCTGGCGCCTGCGGGCAGCGCGGGCTCAGCGCGGGCACGACCCTGCCCGTGCCCCCCGGTGCCGCCCCCAGCCCTGGATCCCCCCCCCCGTTACCAGTTCTGGCTCTCGATCCAGGCGGCCAAGGACTGCCGCACGGCCATGGGCAGCGCCGAGCCCGCGTACAGCTGGTGCACCTGCTCCAGGTAAGTGTTGGCCAAGCTCTGCACCTCCTGCCACTGCGCCATGCTGGGGGGAACAGCGGGTCAGGGGCGTCCCGAGGAGCCCCCGGCCACGGCAGGACCGGAGGACGAGAAACACCTGCGTGTGCCGCCCAGGTGGGCACCTCTGCCCCCCACGTACCTGCCTGCAGCACAGGACCCCGGGGGTCCCTCTGCTCCTGCTCGGTCCCGGGTGGTCCCCTCGCCCCTGTTCAGTCCCTGGAGTCCCTCTACTCCTGTTCGGTCGTAGGTGGTCCCGGGGATTCCCTCACCCCTGCTCGGTCCTGGGTGGTCCCGAGGGTCCCTCTGCTCCTCCTCGGTCCTGGGTGGTCCCGGGGTCCCCTCGCCCCTGCTCGGTCCTGGGTGGCCCCGGGGGTCCCTCTGCTCTGGTTCTGGGTGGTTCCGGGGGTCCCTCTGCTCTGGTTCTGGGTGGCCCCGGGGGTCCCTCTGCTCTGCCTCAGCCCCGGCAGCTCCCGCTGGGGTGGCCGCGGAGCGGCAGCCGCGTCCTGCGGTGGGAGCAGGGGGTGAGCCGAGGGGGGTTCCCCACCCGGGGCGGGGGGCACACGCACAGAACGCCCACAGCAGGGCCCCCAGCACCCCTTGTGCACCACCCCAGGCCCCTCCTCAGAGGCCCCCCTAGACCGGACCCCCATGGAACCCCTCGGGCACCCCCAGTAGGATGAGTGCCCCCGAACGCCCCCCGCCACAGCGGGACAGCCCTCCAAGGGACGCTTTGTGTGACCCAGCCGGGGTCCCCTGCCTGTGCCCCCCTCCCCCGGGCTCCCCCGGGCTCCAGAACCGCCCATGTCCCCCCCCGGTGTCCCCCCGGGACCCCTGACCCACCTCCGCCGCCGCCGGAGCAGGAAGGCGGGCTGGCCACGCCCCCTCTCCGTTCTGCTCGGTGATTGGCGGAGAGCGGCGCCGAGGCCACGCCCCCGCGAGCGGCGGCTTCGGGGTGGTTTGTTCATTTCCCCAAATTTACGTCACACGGGGCGGGGCGGTGTGGGCGGAGTTAAGGCTGGGGCGTGGCCATGGGGCGGGGTTAGCGGGAACCGGGGGAGGGAACGGCGGCGGCCCGGGATGGGCGGGGGGACAGGGACAGACACAGAGGGGACCGGGACTGGCCATGGGGACAGGGGCGGCCCGTAAGGACAGGGACAGAGCCATGGGGACAGGGGGATGGGGACAGCCTGGGGATAGGGACAGAGCCATGGGGACAGGGATAGTGCCATTGGGACAGGGGGACAGCAACAGAGCCAGGGGGATGGGGACAGGGACAGAGCCATGGGGACAGGGGGATGGGGACAGTCTGGGGATAGGGACAGAGCCATGGGGACAGGGGGATGGGGACAGTCTGGGGACAGGGACAGAGCCATGGGGACAGGGGGACAGGGGGATGGGGACAGTCTGGGGACAGGGACAGAGCCATGGGGACAGGCTGCAAGGACGGGGACAGAGCTATAGGGACAGGTTATAGGAACAGGGATAGAGCCCTGGGAACAGAGCCATGGGGACAGGGAGAGGCCAAGGTGACAGGGACAGAGCCATGGGGACAGCAGGATGAGCTATGGGGACAGGCCATGGGGATGGGAACAAACCATGGGGACAGGAGTGACAGAGCTATGGGGACAGGGGCAGAGCTTTGGGGACAGTGACAAGCTGTGGGGACGGGTACAGAGTCAGGGAGACAGGGAGAAACTGCAGGGGTGGGGACAGGGTCAGGGCTGTGGGGAGAGGGTCACAGAGCCCTGGGGACAGGGACAGGCTGGAGGGAGAGAGGGAAAGAGGGACAAGGGACAAGGCAGTGTGGCCACTGGGACTGACTGGCTGTGGGGACAGAGCTGGGGCTGTAGGGACAGGGACAGGCCATGGGGATGGGACAGAGCCACAGCTGGACAGGGACAGGCCCAGCCCCGCTGCCACCACGTGGCTCGGGCCACCACGTGGCCAAGGTCCGGGTGCCCCGGGACACGGTGACCCCGCATCAATCCGTCCCCAGCTGCCCCAAACAACGACCCGGCACCGGCTGCCACATGCGGCCTTTATTCAGACGATGACCACGGCGCCGCTGTGGGCAGTGGGCACCGGCGAGGGCTCCCCGGCCGAGGTGAAGTACCTGATGAGCGCCCGCACGCCGGCCTTGAGCCCCGGCTGCAGCCCCAGCTGCACCCCCATGGCCACGGGGCCCCCCAGGCCCCCGGTGAGCGCGGCCAGCCCGGTGTAGCCCAGGTCCTCGGCGGCCTCCAGCGCCCGCGTGGACGCCTTGGCCTCGCAGCCCTGGAAGGCGAAGTAGACGCTGGTGCCCAGGTTGTAGAAGATGCTGACTCCTGGCACCCACTCCAGCACCTGGTGGGCTTCCTGCTCCCCGGCCGGGCTGCAGGCGTCCTTGTCCTCCCGCCGGCGCCGCACGGCGCCGCGGCACGGCCGGACCCCCGGGAATTCCCGGCCGCCCTGGCCCAAGGGCTCCGTGCCGGGCGCGGGGGTCCGGAGCTGGGCGGGATCCACACAGGCAGAGCCCCCCGGCCGTGCCAGGCTGAGGAGCAGCAGGGCCAGCGGCCGTGGGGCCGGAGCGCCCGGTACCCACGCCAGCCCCCGCAGCAGCGCCGCGGCCGTGGGGGTCCCCAGCTCCCGCGCCAGCTCCAGCGCCTCGGCCTCGGCCTGGGGGGCACAGCCGGCCCCGCGCAGCGCCAGGGCCATGGCGGCACGGGCCAGGCCGCGGGGCAGCGGCGGCAGCCGGGAGAAGCCGGGCAGGGTGTCAGGGCGAAGGCTCCGGCACGGGACCCCCGGCGCCCGCGGCGGGATGGGCTCTGCCAGCCCCTCCAGCTCGGCCAGCAGCGCCCGGTCACCGGCAGCCAGCCCTGGGGTGACGACGGACACAGCCATGGCACGGCCGAGGATGAGGAGCGGGAGGAAGAGCAGAACCCGGGGCATGGTGGCGGCTCCGGGAGGGTCTGTGGAGGTGGGAGAAGGACAGAGCCCCGTCAGAGCCCCGTGGCCGCAGCCCCCCGCGACTCCCCCGTGCCCCGGCTCACCCGCTCGCCGCTGTCCCCTGCCCTGTCCGGCCGCTGCGGCCGCGCCGGCCCCGTGACCCCTTTATAGCCGTTGTTATCAGGGAGTTGCGACACGTCCGGCGCACGGACAGGGACCGGGCACTCCCTGAGGCCAGGGCGGCTCGAGCCCCCAGCCCCCCTGCAGACCCACACACACCCAAGAAGGCCAAAAGTCACTTTTATTTATTTAGGCCCTGTCCAGGTTTAAGAAGTTTTAGGAAAAAAAAAAAAAAAAACCCAACAGCTGAGGAAAAAGAAGGAATTTGGGGTAAAACGGAGATGGTGACGCCAGGGGAAGTGGGGGAAGGTGGAGAAACTGGTTGCTTGTGCAGCGTTTAAAAATAGCATCAAAATCTGCAGAAGAAAATCTGCAGAAACCCCAGAAAACCGGTAGAAACCCCAGAAAAACTGCAGAAATCCAATAAAGTCTGCAAAAATCCTAGAAAACAGCACAAGGCCTGGGCACAGGCAGGGTATGGGAAGCCACTCAGTCCTCCTCCTCTTCCTCTTCCACGCAGCGGATGCGCTTCCGCCGCCCCCGGGGCTGTGGATCCTCCTCCTCCTCCTCCTCATCTTCCTCGGAGTGGGGAGCTGGGGGGGCCAGCCTGGTGCCTGTGGATGGAGGGAGAAGGGAGAGGGCTGAGCCCCCCAGGGATGTGGTAAAGGGGACAAGGGCAGGACAACCCCGACCCAGCAGTGCCCCTGGTGACACCCAGAGCCCCCTCAGCCCCCAGGAGTGAGCAGAGGGGCTGAACCCACCTGAGCTCCCACCATCCTCATCCTCGTCCTCGCTGGCGAGCTCCCGGCGCCTCTTGGTGCGTGGCTGCACCGGGCTGGGGACGGGGACAGGGACGGGCTCCTCGCTGCAGAGGATGGCACAGCTCAGCCACACATGGTGGGGGACCAGATCCCCTCCCCAGGCAGGGAGAAGATCCCCCACCCACCCCAAACCAGGACCCCACAAACTGAGAAGGGGACTCCGCTCTCACCTCTCCGAGTCTGATCCCAGCCCCGCTGGCAGCGGCTCTGCTGAGGAGCACAAGGAGGGGGGCTCAGACCCAGCCCCACACCTGGGGGTCCCACACCTCCAGCCCCACCCCTCACCTGGAGCCGGGTCCTGGGGGCACCCGGGTGGCTCTGACATGTCCTGGGGGGACCCTGAGGGGCCACGGTGGGCGATGGAGGCGGCCGCGTGCCGGAGCTGCTGCGGGGTGAGGGCGGCCGGGATGCGCCAGAAGGATTCCTGGGCAGAGAGGGGGGACATTGCAGGGCTGTGCTGGGAGCCAGGGGCTGGGGACAGGGAAGGGGACAGAGATGGATGGGGACAGAGACCTCACCTGCTCGCTGGCGGGGGGCCGCAGCCCCAGCTGCCGCAGCAGGCTCCGGAAGCGCCGGTCCTCCATGGCATCCTCGTTCTCCTCCGTCAGCGGCACCAGCGGCACCGGGTGGGACACGCCTGGGCCGGGAGCGCCGTCAGCGAGCCCCCGACCCCACAGCCCCCCCCCCCCCAGCTGACCCCCACCCCGCTCACCGTCCTCCTCGCGGTCCCCCGCCGCCCTCCGCAGGCAGTTCTCCAGCCACCGCAGCGGCCCGGCCAGCCCTGGGGACAGCAGGAGGTGACACAGGATCCGGCCCCACGGCCAAGCCCAGCTCGGGGTTTGCAGCCCCTCACTCACCTTCCCGATGCAGGTGCTGCGCCAGGTCCTGCCCAGCCCCTTCCTGGGGCACCCAGTGCTCCTCCATGCGGCCTTCCTCTGCTTCATCCTCATCCTCCTCTTCCTCGCTGTCCTCATCATCTCCTGAGCTGTCCTGGGCTGGCATGGCCGGGACACCTGTGGCAGCCTGTGGGAGCGGAGCCAGCGGTGTTTGGGTGCCCAGGATGGGGACAGGCCACGTTTGGGTGCCCCCAGGGTGGGACAGCACCCCCAGGGCACAGCCCAGTGTCCTCCAGCCCCCCATACCTGCCCGGGACCGGGGCCGTGGCTCTTCCTCCGGCGTTTCTTGTACAGCTCCTTGCGTTCGGCCACCAGCCCCAGCCCCAGCAGCTTCTCCACCACGCGAGCCCGCGAGCGCCGCGCCGTCAGGTGCTTCATGATGTTCCCCAGGACGTCTGTGGGGAGGAGGGTCAGGGTGGGGGGGCTACAGGGGGATTTTTGGGGTCTGCCCCCCGTGTCCAGCTCACCGTCCGAGCCGTGGAACTCCTCAAAGAGCCGTGTCAGCTCCTCCTCCTGTTCCTGCGTCCACAGCACAATGCGGGTGCCCTTCCTGGGGGGTGGGAAACAGCTGTGGGTCCCTGCCCTGGGGGAAGGTGAGTCCCTGCCCTGTCCCCGGGGGTCCCTGACCCACCTCTCCCGCGGGAAGTCCTTGGCACTGCTGGCCAGCCCCATCCGCACCAGCTGCTTCACCACCTGCTTCCGCGTCCGCCCGGGCGTCGGGAGATGGGCCAGGATGGCAGCGATGATGTCCCCACCTGTGGGACAGGAAGGATGCAGGGACAGAGCCCCTGCCACCCCTTGGAGGTCCTGCTGAGACCCCAGAGACCCCCAGTACCTTCCACCTCCTTGTACTTCCAGTACAGCTCCCGCAGTTCCTGCTCCTCCTGAGGGGTCCAGGGGGACACCCGGCTCCAGGTGGTCCTGGGGAGGGGAGGGAAGGGAGGTGAGGGGAGGGGAGGAGGGAGTGGCAGCCCCCTCCCCGGCCCCACTCACCCCTCTCCCTCCTGCAGGGAGCCATAGCCCTTGGTCATCTCACAGACGATGGCCGGGCTCTTCCAGAAGAGCAGCTCCACAAAGGCCTTTTTGTTGGTGGCCGCCAGCGCAAAGAACTTGCCCAGAATGAACTTGGCCAAGGTCACCAACTCCTGGGGACAGCAGGAGGGAGAGAGGGGTTGGAGGACACCAGGGACAGAGAGTGGGGGTGGGGGACACTGGGGACAAAAAGTAGGGCTGGAGGACACTGGGGACAGAGAGTGGGGCTGAGGAAAATTTGGAATACAGAGCAGGGCTGGGGAACACCAGGGATGGACAGAGGGGCTGAGGGATGTGAGCACAAAGAGTGAGGCTGGGGGACACCAGGGACTGAGCAGGGCTGGAGGACAGCAGGGATGGAGAGTGGGGCTGGGGCCTGCGCAGAGCAGGGCTGGGAGATTCTGGGGACTCAGTGGGGACAGAGGGAGAGCTGGGCGCTGCTGAGGACTGAGTGGGGCTGGGGGCTGCAGGGACAGAGCAAGATTGAGAGATTCTGGGGACTCACTGGGGCTGGGAGATGCTGGGGACTCGGTGGGGCTGGGAAATGCTGGGGACTGAGCGGGGCTGGGGGCTCCAGGGACAGAGCAAGGCTGGGAGATGCTGGGGAATCGGGGGGCTGGGAGATGCTGGGGACTGAGCGGGGCTGGGGGCTCCAGGGACAGAGCAAGGCTGGGAGATGCTGGGGAATCGGGGGGCTGGGAGATGCTGGGGACTGAGCAGGGCTGGGGGCTCCAGGGACAGAGCAAGGCTGGGAGATGCTGGGGAATCGGGGGGCTGGGAGATGCTGGGGACTGAGCGGGGCTGGGGGCTCCAGGGACAGAGCAAGGCTGGGAGATGCTGGGGACTGAGCAGGGCTGGGGGCTCCAGGGACAGAGCAAGGCTGGGAGATGCTGGGGACTGAGCAGGGCTGGGGGCTCCAGGGACAGAGCAAGGCTGGGAGATGCTGGGGACTTGGTGGGGCTGGGAGATGCTGGGGACTGAGCAGGGCTAGGGGCTCCAGGGACAGAGCAAGGCTGGGAGATTCTGGGGATTCAGTGGGGCTGGGAGATGCTGGGGACTGACTGGGGCTGGGGGCTGCAGGGACAGACCCCTCCCTGGGGGGGGCTCAAGGCCCTGTCTGACCTGGTGCGCGGCGGCCGCGGGGTCGCTGAGCAGGCGGTGGAAGAGGGCGAAGAGGGAGAGCTGGAAGAGCAGGGGCTCCATGTGCAGGTCGCGGGCCAGGCGGTGCAGCAGGCGCGCGGCGCAGTGGTTGGTGCGGGCGCTGTTCCGCGCGTACCCCCGCAGCAGCAGCACCAGCGCCCGCACCACGGGGGCACAGGCGAACCTGCCCGGCAGCGCCGTCAGTGCGGCCGCCCCGCAGCGGGACCCCCCCCCCCCCCCCGACCCTCCCCAAACCCTTCTCACCGCTTCAGGTAGTCGAGGAAGTTGAATTCCTTCTCTGACACCTGCAGGGTCTGCTCCTCTTCTTCCTCGTCCTCCTCTTCCTCCGGCTCTTCGGGCTCGGCGGGTGCGTTCCCTGCGGTGGGATGTGCTGAGGGTCTGCAGCGCCATGGCCCAAAGTTTTCCCACTTCCCAGGGTCGCAGGTGGGGACTCACTGGGCAGGGGAGCGACGAGGATCTCCCGAAGCAGCTGGGTCTCCTCGGGCGGCCCCACGTCCGCGGATCCAAACACATCCCCTTCGGGCCAGACCTCCCTGGGGACAGTGGGGACAGGCTGGCACCGTGTCCCCACGCCCCGGGCACGAGATGGGCATCACGGTGTTGGTACCTGGCTGAGCGCAGCAGCTGCAGGGCCTGGGGCACGTGGGAATCCCGCAGGCACTCCTGGATCCGCAGCACAGCCTCCGCGCGCTGCTCCTCCACCGGCGTCTCCGAGGCGGCGTCGAAGGGCACCATGTCCTCGGGGAGGGGCACCTCGCCCTGGGGCAGGACAGGGTTACCCTGTGCCCCACCAGCACCCCCAGAACCCCCCGTGGGGCCAGAGCCTTCCCTGGTACCTCCAGGCAGGCCTGGACCTGCGGGGCCAATCCTTCCCACAGCTGCTCCAGCTCCGCGGCGCTGGGCGGGGCGGGGGCCTCAGGCACATGAGGCTTCTTCTTCTTCTTCCTCCGCACACGTTTGCTCTGGGGGGCAAGGACGGGGTCAGGAGGGGCTGCCCGACCCCCAGGGACCCCCAAGGCAGGGCAGCCACACCCCACCTGCACCACGAGGTTGGCACGGCCGCGGCAGAAGCGCTCCAGCATGCGGAGGAAGAGGTGGGCCGTCTCCACCAGGTCCCGCAGGAAGCTGCGCGGCTGCTTGGTCTCGTCGAACTTGCGGAAGAGCGTGAGGAAGAGCTCCCGGTATTCCATCAGGTAGAAGATGTTGCCTGGGGAGGAGGGTTGGCAGTGGGAAGGGGTGGGTCAGGGACACCCCAGGCACGGGCAGAGGGACAGAGGGACTCACTCTTGATGACCTGGCTGCTGTCCCGCACCGCCTGCTCCGGCGAGCGGTCCATCTCCTGCACCGTCCGCAGCAGCTCCTGGTACGCCTTCAGGGCCAAGTGCATCCTGGGCATGGCAGTGGGGGGGGTCACAGGTGCCATGGGGGGTTCCCAGGTACCCCAGGAGTCCCAAATGCCCAAGGGGGTCTCAGGCAACACAGAGTCCCAGGTGTCCAGGGGTTCCTGGGTTCCCAGGGTATTCCAGCCACCAGGGAGGTCATAGGTGACCAGGGGGGTCCCAGGTGTCCAAGGGGTCCCAGGCACCAGAGGATCCCAAGTAGCTGGGGGTTCTAGACACCCAAGGGGTGTCCCAGGTATCCAAGCGGTCCCAGGCACTGGGGGTATCCCAGGTACTGTGGGAGTCCCAGGTGTCCAGAGGTCCCAGACACCATGGGGAGCCTCAGGTACTCAAGGAGAACCCCAGGTACTGGGATTCGCCACCAAAGGGTGTCCCAGGTGCCCTGGGGCATCCCAGCTGCTCACCTGTGGGCCCAGGTTGTCGCCTCCTTCTTGTCCATCAGTGCCATCTCGTAATAGGTGGTGAGGTTCTGCTCGATGAAGTGGAAGGCTCGGACCCCCACGGTCTCGGACACCAGCTCGGGCCGGAAGCCGTGGAGCCGGTTGAAGGCCATGAAGAAGGCGGTGGCCCACAGGTAATAGGTCTCATCGTGCTGCTGAGCCTTCTCCCGCACCAGCTGGTCCTGGGGGCGACCGGGGGGTCTCAGCGAGGGTCCCACAGCCTGAAGAGGGGATCCCGGCCCTCCCAGCCCCTCACCTTGACCAGCAGCATCAGGCGGTTGTAGCAGCCCTCCAGGAAGTCCTGGCAGAAGTGGCGCAGGAAGAGCCGGACGTTGCGGGCGGAGCGGCGCGAGGGCTCGGCCTCGGGGGCGGCCTGGCGGCGCCGGGGCAGCCGCCGGGGCTCCTTGCCCAGGTCGTGGGTGTAGCTCTTCAGCTGCAGCACATGGAGTGCCAGATTTATCCCTGTGGCATTGTCCTGGTGCCCCCTGCCACATCCCATCCCAATGCCCCCTGCTGCCTCCGTGCCACCCACCGTGTCCCCATTCCAGTGCCCCACACCGCGTCCCTGTTCCTGCGACCCCACCACAGTCCTGGTTCTGTGCTCTTCCAATCCTGTGTCCTACCTATGTGTCCCGTCCCTGTGCCACCCACCCACATTCCCATCTCAATGACCTCTGCCACATCCTCGTCCCAATGTTCCCCCATCACGTACCTGGCCCCATGCCCCCCACTGTGTTCCTGTCCCAGTAGCACCCTCTACATCCCTGGCCCTGTGTCCCTCTGCCCCCGGCCCAGCCCCATGCCCCCAACCACATCCCTGTCCCTGTAACCCCCACCATGTCCTTGTCCCTGTGCCCACTGCCACCTCTGGTTATGTGACCCCCACCACACCCCCATACCTGTACCCCCCCACCCACATCCCAGTGCCACCTGCCACATCCTTGACCCCATGCCCCACACCGTATCTTTAGCCTCGTGTCCCACCCACGTTCCTGTTCCCCTACCCCTTACCGTGTCCCCAGCCCCATGCCCCTCACCACATTCCTGCACCTCCCACCACGTCCTCGTCCCTCCACCCTGTGCCACATCCCCAGCACCACGTTCCACACACGTCCCTGTCCCCCTGCCACGTCCCCAGCCCTGAGCCCTTGCCCCACACTCACATTGTGCAGCCCTTTGTGGAACACCACGTCCCGGTCCCCGATGGACTTGACGCCCTGCAGGACGTAGGAGCCACCGAAGCGGGAGTGCCTGGCAGGGAACAGGGGCTGAGTGATGCTGTCCCCACCTCGAGGGTCCCATCCCTGCCACGGGGGGTGCCCCCTCCTCACCTGGATGGGCGCTGCCGTGCCCGGGTTCTCTTCTCTGCCAGCTCTCTCTGCCTCAAGGTCTCCAGCTCCTGCGTGTCCTCCCTGTGCTCGGCCCCTGCTGTCCCCTGTCCCAGCGCCGCCAGCTCCTCTGGGCTCTGCCAGCAGCTCTGTCAGCACTGTGGGGACTCTGGGTGGGGGGGTCCCTGCCCTGCCACCCCTGCCCCAGCTCACCTGGTCACGGAACATGAGGGAGATGATCTCCAGGACGTGCAGAGCCCACTGCTGCTCCACCTGGGCGCTGGCCAAGAATTTGAGCAGGTCATCCATCCCGCTGATGTGCAGTGCCCACAGCACCCGGTCGTGCACGCTGGCGTCACCGTCCACACCCTGCTGGGGATGGTGGCGTGGTGTCAGGGTCCCCGTGGAGCCACTGAGGCGCCAGATCTGTCAGGGAGCCAGGGAAGGGCCCTGTCTCAGTACCTGCTCCTCCGTGGGGTCTGGGGGCACGTGCAGCACGTTGCGCACCAGCAGCAGGATCCTCTCGATCAGCAGCGTGTCCTCCTCCTGCCGCTGCTCCCAATCCTGGGGGGACACAGCTGTCAGGGCCCCCCACAGCCCCCTGGGGGTCCCTGGCAGGGAGGGACCCCACAGCCCTGTGGGACAACAGACCCCACAGCCCCTGAGGGACCCCAGCAGGGACAGACCCCACAGCCCCTGAGAGATCCTCGGCAAGGACAGATCCCACAGCCCCCAGGGACCCGTGGCAGGGATGGACCCTGGAGCCCCCTGGTAATTCCAAGACCCTGCAGCCCCCACAGGAACCCCCAGCAGGAACAGAGCCTGCAGCCCCCTGAGGATCCCACCCACAGCCCCCCGAGGACAGGGCACTCACCAGCTGCAGGAGGTTGTAGAGCTTCTCACTGAGCACCACGAACACCTTCTCGCTGGCAAAAGCCTGCAGAGACCCCACGTGAGCACGGGAATGTGGGCAAAGCCCCTCGCCCACAGCGTGTCCCTGGGCAGACTCACCTCCTTGTAGGCCTGCAGGTAGGACAGCACCTGGAGGAAGTGGTGGCGGGAGGTGGCATCTGCTGGCACCTTCCCAAAGCAGAGCAGGGCGGGCTGCGTCAGGTTCACCATCAACCTGTGAGGGAGTAGAGGCGTGTGAGGGACCCCTGCCCAGCAAGGAGCCCCCCACAGGGCCACCCCAGGCCACAACCCTGCCCCCTGATACCTGATGACAGCGTCGAAGAGCACCTTTTCCTGGGGGTACTGCACCAGGATGGGCAGGAGGTCGTTCTGCAGGATTTGGGCTGCCCCCAGCTGCTGCCGCACGTCCCGGCTCTCATCCTCGTGGCGCAGGTACCGGATCAGGTCCTTGACGCTCTCTGGGGACACGGGGCCATCAGTCCCCGCCATCCCCGGCCGCCCCACCCCTCAATCTCCCCAGTGCCCATCTACCTAGGCAGTCAGGCTCCCGGTGGTACACGTCGCCCTCCAGGTAGCCCAGGGCACTGCAGGTGGCCAGGAGCTCGCAGTTCATCATGTACCAGTCCATACAGCGCGGGGCTGCACACGGGACCAGCACCGGGGGCCACCTGGGGGCCGCTGTCAGCACTGGGTACCCCCGGGCTGGAGTTCTCCCACCCCTTCTGGGCTCCCCTGGTACAGGCCCACCTGCTGGTCCCGGTCCCCCAGATCCTGGGGCACCCTCCGGTCCCAGTCTCCCCAACACCGACAAACCTCCCAGGCCCGGTCCCGCTCGGTACCGGACCCCACCGATGCCACAGCAACGCCCGTTACCGCCTCGATCCCAGCGCACCTCCCAGTCTCGGTCCACCCCGATACCGGCGCACCCCAAGCCCCGGTTCCTCCGATTCCATAACACCCTTCCAATTTGGGCTCCTCCCCAGCCACGGATGCCAGTCGGCCCCGCTGCCTTCTCGATCCCGGAGCATTCCTGACCCCCTCCTCGCCCGATCCCGGATCTCAGCCCCCAGTTTCCCCTGGACGCCCTCCCCCCCGATCCCGGAGCACTCCCCGGGCCCGCCGATCCCGGAACACCCTCCAGAGCCCGCAGCACCCGGAGGTCCCGGTTCCCCCGATCCCGTATCAACCCCCCCGTTCCGATCCCCTCCGATCCCGAAACACCCCCCTGGTTTCGGTGACCCCGGATGACCCCCAGTCCCCGGTCCCGGGCGGTCCTGGGACACTCCCCGCCCCCGGACCCCCCGATCCCGGTCTCCCCCGATGCCGGGCCCTGTCCCGCTCACCGCCGCCCCGTCCCCGCCGCCCTCACGGCCGCGCTCCCGGTCCCGGCGCGGGGGCGGCGTTACACAACCGCCCCAGTTCCCGCGGGCCGAGGCCCCGCCCCGCCCGCACCCTTCAAGCGGCAACCCGCACTGAGCACCCCGGTGCTCCCCCTGGTGCCCCCCCTCCTCCGCACAACCCCCACCGTCCACCACCGGCACAAACCGGCGGCTCGGTGCCCCGAGGTGCCCCCAATCCCCCTGCCCTCGCCCCCCGGCCCGCGGCGTTGAGGGGTGGAAGACGGGAGGGGGTCTTTGCGGGGAAGACACGCGGTGGCGGCGTTGCCCTTTTAAGAACGGCGCTGGCTGGGCGGAGCCTGCCCCGGGCGCGGGAACGGCCGGCACCTCCCGTCACCCGCCGAGCGGGCTCCGGTGTCCCCCCCCCCGCCACAGCTCGGTCCCTCCCGGTTCCCGGCGTCGGGCACGGCCGCGAGCGGTTACCAAAATAAAAGAGCAGGTTTAATTCACCGAACACAGAAGTCCCGCCGCGGCGGGGCGGGGCGGCCCCAGCCCGGTACGGGCAGCCCCGGGCAGCCCAGTGGCCGGTTCCCGGCAGCGGGGCCCCGCCGCCGCCCGCCCGCCGCGCCGCGCCGCACACACACGCACCACACGCACCGCGGCGGCCCCGTCACAGCAAAGCAGCGGCGGGCGCGGGGCCGCGCCCCGGGACGGGCCCCGTCACAGCCCCTGCGTCTTCAGCTCCAGCGGCTCTGCCGGCGGCTCGGGCGGCGGCTCGGCGGCGGCGACGGCGGCGGCGGCGGTGACGGCGGTGGGGGCGGGCGGCTCTCCCTTGAGGGCGGCCAGGCGCTCGGCCAGGCTGCGTGGCCGCGGGCACAGCGCGAACTCGTACAGCACCGCGCCCAGCGCCGCGCCCAGCAGCGGGCCCGCCCAGTACACCTGCGGGGGGGCGGCGTGGGCACCGGCACCGGGGGGACCCCGGCCCCCCGCCCTTCGGGGCACGGCGCCCACCCCGCTGACGCTCGGGCGCCAGCCCAGTCGGGGCTCACCGTTTCCCGGTGAGCGGGGGACGGCCGCGTGTGCCCCTCCCCGGGATATCGGGGGGCAGGACTCGTCTCCCGCTCCCCGGGATATCGGGGGGTACCCAGCACCCTGGGGTGCTGCTGTCACCGTGGCAGCCGCCCGCCTTCGGTGGGGACACAGCGGCTGGGGAGGGACCGGGGGGGGGCCCGGGGCGGGTTTTTTGGGGGTCCCCGTGTCCCCCCCACTTACCCAGTGGTTGGCGAAGTTGCGGGTGATGACGGCGGGGGCGAAGGAGCGAGCGGGGTTCATGCTGGCGCCCGTGTAGTGGATCTGTGGGGGGATGGGGCAGTGGGGGGCTGGACAGCTGCCCCCCACCCCCTTCCCAGCCCCCGGGGTCCCAGCACGAGGGTCCCCGCGGCCGCCCTTACCCCGAAGAGGTGGCCGAGGGCGAGGGAGAAGCCGACGGGCACGGCGGCCATGGCCGGGCGCCCGTCGTGACGGTCATCGAAGCTGGCGAAGACGCAGAGGACGAACTGGGCGGTCAGGAGCAGCTCCACCACCGTGCCCTGGCCCGGGCCCACGCCGGGGTGCAGCTGCGCGGGGAGAGGGCTCAGCACCCCGAAAAGTTGCTCCCCCATTCCCCCCCAGCACCCCAAATCCTCCCTCGTTATCCTTCCACACCCCAAAACCCCACTGTACCACAAACCCCCCTCATCCTCTAACTCCTCCGGGACGCCCAGCCCTCAATACTGTCCCCCATCAATCCAAACCCCAGAGCATCTTCTGGACCCCCCGATCCACCATCAGACCCCTCAAACACCTCTGAACCGCAGAACCCCCATTACAGCCCCATGGTATCCCTAAACACCTCCTGGACCACCCCCACCCCAATTCCCCCAAACCCCTCATCCCCCCATTACCGCCCCATGGTAACCCAGATCCCAAAACAATCCCTGCATTCCCCCAGTCCTTCCAAATCCCCAAAGCACCTCAGACCCCCAAACACCTCCTGGAGCCCTCAATCCCCCCAAACCCTCATTCCAGCCTCCACCCCATGGTGCCCCAGCCCTGCAGACACGCCCAGCCCCCCAATCCCCCCCGTGCCCCTGCTCACCGCGCTGAGGCCGAGGGTGCCGCGGACGGGGCCCGGGGTCACCCCGTAGAGCACCCCGGCGCCGGCCAGCATGCCCAGCACCTGGGCCAGCAGGTAGCCCAGGGCACGGGGCAGGGAGAGCTGCGAGGCCATCAGGAAGGCCAGCGTGATGGCCGGGTTGACGTGGCCCCCGCTGACATGGCCCAGCGCCTGCACCAGGGTGGTCTGGGCCAGCCCGAAGGCCAGGGCGGACCCCACGACGCTGGGGGGGCCCGGGGCCCAGCGCAGGGAGGCCCCCAGCCCCAGCAGGGCATAGAGGAGGCTGCCCAGGAACTCGGCCAGGACGGCCCTCCAGAAGGCGGACGAGCGCAGCTCCCGCATGGCCTGGCCCCGCTGCCCTCCACGGCCCCGCTCCCCTCCCCGGGGGCCGCCCGCGCCCACCTTTATAAGGCCCCCCCGGGCCGGCCCCGGGGGTGGGATCCCACCTCCGCCACCCCCCGTTAACCGCTTCGCCGCCCGGGGCACGGGACCGGTGACACGCGGCGAGGAACTCCCCCCGAGCCCCCCGCGCAGCCCCGCACCCCCCGATAGTGGGGATCCCCCCAGAGCTGCGCCGCCCCCATCCCTGGGGTTGCCTGGGGAGGGGGGGGCTGTGACCCACTGGTGCCGTCAGTGCGGTTTAGGGGGGTTTAAGGGACCGCCTTGCTCGGGGTCAGCACTGACACACCTCCCACACCCCCCCCCCCCAAAATGTTTTGGGGACACTTTGGGGCAACCCCCGCTGGGAGCCGCCCCCACCCCGCGGGAGGGGCCCTGGGTGGGCCCCCCCAGGGCCAGCCCCGCTGGGGGCCGCGGGGTGTCCCCCCCCCCCCCGGTGCTGTTGTCTGCGGGAGGGTTTATTCAGCCCGGCTTAGCGGGCGCTCAGTCCCCGGCCGGGGGGATTAGGGCTCGGCCCGGCCATTGGCGCCCGCCGGAATCTGCCGGGGCTGCAGAGGCCACCACAAAGCGCTTTGCTGCGCTCAGCTCCCCGGCACGGGACGGGCTGACGGGGGGTCCCGGCCCCCGCCCTCGCTGGGGGGCCGCGGGGAGGGCGCGCCAGCCCGCCCGCCTGCCCGCAGCCCCGGTGTCGCGGTGCCGGGGCACACCGAGGGCGCAGGGCGGTGGTCGTTACCCCCCCCCCCGTCCCCTCACAGCATCACTCCGCACCCACCTGCGACCCCAACACACCTTTAATCCCCGCACGGGGGAGAGGACAGTAAAAGGGGAGGGGGCACGGAGGCCCCCATCCTGTGGGTGCCCCACGAAGGTTCTGGCGGCGGCGAGGATCCGGTGCCAGGGTGTGGAGGATCGGGGGGCTGCGGTGGAGCGGGGGGGCTCAGGCAGTGCCCTGCTCCCGCTGCTCGGCCGGGGGGGCCGGGGGGCCGTGGGCCACCGAGGAGGGGGACAGGCTGGGGGTCTCCACCAGAGCCACGTCCCGGCAGGCGAGGCAGGCACCCAGCTTCTCCCGGGAGGCTCCGGGAGCCAGGATGAACTCGTAGGAGAGCCCGGCCAGCACCGCGCCCAGCACCGGCCCCAGCCAGTACACCTGGAGGGGCACAGAGCGTTGGGGTGTCCCAGGGACGGGGGGGAGCAGGGGTGGGGGCTGCCCGGGGGTGGGGGGGGACAGGGCACCCCACCCCAGGGATGGGGACTGAGCAGAGGAACCTGCCCCCAGGGATGAGGGCAGCCGTGGGGAGGGGGTGTCACTTGTTTGGGGCAGGGGGACTGGGGAAGGGGGCCAATCCCGGGGATGGGGATGAGGTGGGGCTTGTCCCCCAGTAGGGGGGACACACTGGTCCTGCGATGGTGACACCATGAGGACCCTGGGGGACACAGCTGGTGCTGACCTATGCCAGGGGGACCCAGCCAAGGGAAGGAAAGACCAGGAACCTTCGCTGTCCTGGGGTGGGGATGGGGCCGCAGCGGTCACACGCTGCAGCCGGGGGACCCACCCTTACTTGGGGACTCCGGGGGAGCCCGAGGGTGCCCCCAACTCACCCAGTGATGATCCCAGACACCGGTGACGATGGCCGGCCCCAGCGAGCGCGCGGGGTTCATGCTGCCCCCCGAGAACGGCCCCTGTGGGAGACAGGGGGGTCAGGGGCTGGTGGCATGGGGACCCCCTGGGCGGGTGGGACACAGCGGGGTCCTTACTGCGGCCAGGGCACCGGCGGCCACGGCGCTGCCCAGGGCCAGCCCGGCCTGCGGGGCTGCGTGCTCAGCGGCGGCGAAGGCGGCCAGTGCCAGCTGGAAGGTGGCGAAGGTCTCCCAGGCCAGCGCTGTCCCCGCTGTCCCCACCGCGCTCACCTGCGGGAGGGACACCTGTGCAGTGCCAGGTGACGGGGACAGGGACGGGGATGGGGGCACTCACCGTGGTGACGAGGCCGGTGTCGTCCGGCAGCGCTGCACGGGCAGCAGCAGAGGCCAGCGTGGCCCCCGTGCACTGGGCCAGGACCCCCGCGGCCCCACGCAGGGCGCTCAGCTTGCGGGTGCACAGCAGGGCCAGCGTCAGTGCGGGGTTGGCCTGGGGCCCCCCGAGGGTGCAGACGAGCCCCCCGGCCACCAACCCCCCGGCCAGCGCCGGTGCCAGTGGCCCCGGGGCTGCCGAAGCCCCCAGGACCACCCCCACGAAGATGAGGGTCGCCGCCAGCTCCGCCAGCACCCACCGCCAGAAGCGGCCGCTGTGCAGCTCCTGGGGGGACAGTGGGGCCGGGGGTCACCCCACGGGCACTGCCAGCAGCGGGTGGCACAGAGAGGGGATGACATGGGGGCAGGGGGCCTTGGGGACGGGGTATCTCAGGGGTGGGGCGCCCAAGGATTGGGTGTCTCGGGGATGGGGTGCCCTGGCAACAGGATGCCCCAGTGATTGGGTACCAGGGTGATGGGGTACTTTCGTTAGGGTGCCCCCCAGTAACTGGGTACCACAGAGGGGGGGGTCCCTTGATGATGGGGTACCCTGGTGATGGGGTGCCCTGGTAACAGGATACCCCAGTTTTTGGATACCCACGGGGATGGGGTACCTCAGAGTTGAGGGATCGGACCCCTCAGCACCTGGGCACCACATTGGGGGGTACCAGGGCAATGGGGTGCCGTGGCAACAGGATGCCCCAGTTTTTGGGTACCCACGGGGATGGGGTACCTCAGGGAATGGGACCCCTCAGTCCCTGGGCACTGCGGTGACAGGATGTCCTGGCAATGGGGCTGCAGGGGGTCACAGGGATGAAGGTGGGGACAGAGCCACAACAGGGCCAGGGGCCACGGTGAGGGGCACGCAGAGACCCCCTGTGCCAGGGCTACGGGCTGGGCACTGAAGTGACAGGCTTGGGGAGTCCCCACGAGTTAGGGGCTGCTCACCCACCCCCCCTGGCAGGGAGGGACTGGGGCTGTGGCTTTGGGGGGGCTGGGGGGTCAGGGCTGCTCGCAGGGTCTTACCTCCCTGATGGCCATGGTGCAGCTGTGGGAGAGGGGAGCGCAGAGCACACCCGGGGCGGGGGCACCTCCTGCCCCCTGGCACTGCCACCCCTGTCCCTGTCACCCCCTCGCTTTCCTGCCACCCCCCAGCACTGCCACCCCCTTGGCACAGGGCAGCCCTGAGGTGCTGAGGGTGGGGCAGGACTTTGGGAGGGGGCTGCAGGGGTCCTTGGCTTGGAGCATCCCTGGGTGCCATGGCAACCCCCGGGACCCTTTGGGATGTTGCCAGGACAACCAGAGATGAAAGGCTGGGATGAAAGGCTGGGGGGGATGGGGGGGGGGGGGTCACACATCTGTGGTGAGAGTGGGGACAGGGCTGTCCCTGGGGGGGTTGAACACCTGGGATGAGCACAGGGACCCTCAGGGAGGGGCTGAGGGGGTCACGGGGGACAGGGTGACACACTTGGGATGAGCATGGGGACAGGGTCCTGGGGGGACTGAGGGGGTCACAGGGGACAGGGTGACACACCTGGGATGAGCATGGGGACAGGGTCCTGGGGGGACTGAGGGGGTCACAGGGGACAGGGTGACACACCTGGGATGAGCATGGGGACAGGGTCCTGGGGGGACTGAGGGGGTCACAGGGGACAGGGTGACACACCTGGGATGAGCACAGGACACGGGGCCGTGCCCTGGGGGGGTGGGGGGGGTGGCAATGTCACACATGTGGGACAAGAGTGGGGACAGGGTCCCTGGTGGGGCAACAGGAGGGGTGACACACGTGGACTGAGATGGGGACAGGGCTGTCCCTGGCAGGGGGACCAGGATGGGTCACACACCTGGGACAAGAACTGGGGACAGGGCTGACCCCGGGGGGGTCACACAATTGACACAAACTGGGGGGCACAGGGCTGTCCCCGGCGGGGGGGGGGGGGGGGGTCACACACCTGACACAAACTGGGGGACAGGGGTGTCCCAGGGAGTGTCATACACCTGCCACGACCTGAGCTGGGGGACAGGGGTGACCCGGGGGGGGGTCACACACCTGCCACAAAACCAGGGGGGACAGGGCTGTCCTGGGGGGGGGGGTCACACACCCGGGACGAGCTCGGGGCCGCCGGGGCTGACCCCACCGTGCCGGTCCCCGTGGGGGCAGTGGGAGGGGTCCGGGGGTGGGGGGGGCCAGCCCCGGTGCCCCCCCCCCCCCCGGGCCGTGGCTCTGCCGGCTCAGCACCGGCCCCGCACGTGGGGTGAGTCAGCGGGCGAAGCCCTGGCTCAGCACGGGGGGGCCCCGGCGCTGCTGAGCCCGGCAAAGCCAGAACAATCCGCGGCCACAAAGGGCTGGGACAGCGCCGGGACACGCGGGGGGACACCGCGGGGACAGCCCTGGGGGGCTTGGGGGGGGGGGTCTATCCGGGGGGGACACCGGGGGACAGCCCTGGGGGCTGGGGGGGGGGTCCCAGGGGAAATACGGGGGGGTTTATGTGGGGGAGACACAGGGGGTTATAAGGGGGGGACAATGGGGAGGGGAGATGAGGGGGACACTCGAGGGGGACATGTGGGGAACACACTGGGGGGACACTGTGGTGGGACAGTCACGGGGGGGACACAGGGAGGGGACACCGAGTGGGACAAGGAGAGAAATGGAGGGGGTCCCCAGGACCCTGTGCCCCCCCGTGTCATCCCTGTCCCCCCGGCTGAGCTCGTGCCAGGGCTGGGACCCCCATTCTGTCCTGACAGAATGTTCCTGGGATTCTGTGTCACCTCACTGACCCTCTGGGGACCACCAAGACCTACAGACCCCCCAGGTGCCCCCAAGCCCCCCCCCCTCCATCTTGTCTTGTAGACCCTCATAGGTGCCCTACGATCCCTCTAACCCTGCCCTACAGACCCTCCAGCTGCCCCATCCTGCCCCACAGGCCCCCCCAGTACTCCCAGGTCTGTTCTCCAGCACAGGTGCCCCCACGATGCCCCACAGAGCCCCCCCCAAGTGTCCTATGACCCCCCCAACCCTGCCCATGGACTCCCTCAGGAGCCCCCTTCTCCCTTACAGACTCCCCCAGAGGTGCCCCCAGCACCCCCAGTCCTACCCTACAGACCCCCCAAGATGCCACAACCTGCCCCAAAGACGCCCCTCAGGGTCCCCCAGTCCTGCCCTACAGACACTCAGCTGTGTGGGCAGCCAGGATGCCCCAGAGCCCCCTCAGGTGCCCTCAGAATCCTCCCATCCTACTCTACAGAACCCCCAGCACCCCTGAGTCCTTCCCTGCAGACCCCAGAGCCCGCTAGAAACGCCAGTCTCGCCCCACAGACCCTCAAGACCCCCCACAGACCCCTCAGGTGCCCCCCAGACCCCTCAGGTGCCCCCCAAATTCTCCCTTTCCCGACTCCAAGATGGCGGCCCCCACCGCTCCCTCAGAACGGGGCGGGGCCTGCCGCAGTCACGTGACGGAGGAAAGACTCCAATATGGCGGCGGGCGGGGTGTGGTGTCGGACCACGTGACCAACGCTTCCAAAATGGCCGCGCCCACGATGAGGGCGGGGAGGCGGGGCCGAGGGGGGTAATGGCGGCGGTGGGCGGGGCTTAAATTAAAGGGGCCGCGCCGTACCGGGGTGGGGAGTCCGTGACATCCCCCCGGTGCGGAGGGGGGCTCGGGGGGTGCAGCCCCCCCGGGGGTTCGTGAGAGTGACCCCTCCTCCCGGTTGACGCCGCTGCGGCAGAGGATGGGTGCGGGATCCCCCCCCGCCGCCGCGTCCCCCCGGTGTTCCCCCGGTGTCCCGGGCGGTCTGGGGGGGGTCTCACTGGGGGACGCCTCATTTGGGAGGGGGGGGGGGTGAGACCCCCCGGGGGGTTCTTGGCTGTCGTGGGGCTGACGGGGGTCACTGGGGGGAGGGGGTGACAGGCGGTATCCGGGGTGACACCGGGGGGCACCGGGGGGGCGACACCGGGGGAGAACGGGCAGCACCGGGGGGGTGACACCAGGGAAGAACGGGCAGCACCGGGGGGAGGACGGGCGGCACCGGGGGGGGTGACACCGGGGGAAGACGGGAGGCACCGGGGTGAGGACGAGGAAAAACCGGGGGAGGACGGGGCAGCACCGGGGGGTGACGGGGAACACCGGAGGAGAACGGGCAGCACCGGGGCGGGGATCGGCGCTAGGACCCGGCGTGGCGGGGCCCGCCCGGATTCCAGGCTGGCTCCCGGTGTGACGTCACGCCCGGTCCCGGCCCCTCGCGCTCGGGAAAATGCTGCTCTCGGTGCCGCCGCGCTCGGGGCTCCCCGCCTTCGCCTACAACAAGGGCGGCAAGAAGGTACCGGCCCCGGGGGGGGTGGGCGGCGGCCGGGGGGGCTCGGGGGGCCCGGCCCGGCGGGGGGGGGGGAACGAGCGGGGGCGGGTCCGGGGCCGTCCCGGCGGGACAGGCCCGGGGTGGGGGGCGGGGAATGGGGTTCTGGGAAGGGGGTGGGGGTCGGGGGGGACACCCCTGGGAGCCAACCCCCCCCACCGGCGGCGGCGACCGGAGCTCCGCTCATCGCCCCGCTCCGGTTCTACCGGCGGGGGGGAGGGGGGTTCGTGTGTGTTCGCCCCTCCCACCCCGTTCGTGCCTCAGTTTCCCCACCCCCCCCCACCCCGGTCAGTAGTGCTGGGGGAGGCGGGGGGACCCCCCTGGCCACCTCCCTCCCCCCCCTTCCACCGGGGGGACACCCCGGGCTCGGCAGGGGCGGGATTTGGGGGGGGATCGCGGAGCTGGGGTGGGGGTGGGGGACAGGCGACAGGGACCCCCCCCTGTGGGGGCGAGGGGACCCCGGGACAGGGGGTGACAGGGGCTCTGGATGGGGGGGGGGGGGGGGGGGTGCGGGGGTCCCCCAGATGTGGGGACCCCCAGAGTGGGGTGATGGGAAGCCCGGTGGAGAGGGGGATGGGGAGCCTCGGGGGAGAGGGTCGGGGGGGTCCCCGGGGGGGGGAGGAGGAGGGTGGGGACCCCCGGGAGGGGAGGATGGGGAGCAGGGGGGGTTGGGGGGATGATGATGACCAAGGGGGGATAATGGGGTCCAGGGGGGAAATTATGGGGTCCAGGGGGGAGATAATGGGGTTGGGGGGGAGATAATGGGGTCCAGGGGGAAATAATGGGGTTGGGGGAGATAATGGGGTCCAGGGGGGAAATTATGGGTCCAGGGGGGAGATAATGGGGTTTGAGGGGAGATAATGGGGTCCAGGGGGGAAATAATGGGGTTGGGGGAGAAATTATGGGGTCCAGGGGGGAAATAATGGGGTTGGGGGGAGATAATGGGGTCCAGGGGGAAATAATGGGGTTGGGGGGAGATAATGGGGTCCAAGGGGGGATAATGGGGTCGAGGGGAGATAATGGGGTCCAGGGGGGAAATTATGGGGTCCAGGGGGGAGATAATGGGGTCCAGGGGGGAAATAATGGGGTTGGGGGAGAAATATGGGGTCCAGGGGGAAATAATGGGGTTGGGGGGAGATAATGGGGTCCAGGGGGAAATAATGGGGTTGGGGGGAGATAATGGGGTCCAAGGGGGGATAATGGGGTCGAGGGGAGATAATGGGGTCCAGGGGGGGAAATTATGGGGTCCAGGGGGGAGATAATGGGGTCCAGGGGGAAATAATGGGGTCCAGGGGGGAGATAATGGGGTTGAGGGGAGATAATGGGGTCCAGGGGGAAATAATGGGGTCCAGGGGGGAGATAATGGGGTCGAGGGGAGATAATGGGGTCCAGGGGGGGAAATTATGGGGTCCAGGGGGGAGATAATGGGGTTGAGGGGAGATAA